>NC_047130.1:19845624-20196572 GCF_009829125.3 Periophthalmus magnuspinnatus | reverse complement strand
ACTGAATTCATCACTGTCTATATCTAGAAATCTACTATAATTTGGACAAAATACTAACTCCATCCACAAGTGAGGAACTAAGGGGTTTCTATATTAGGGGGCTCCCTTTGCATTATGTTACTACTTATGGTCCTGTGATACTGGTACAACATCCTTTTTTACCTATTTCATGCTTGACTGGCCAGGCCCCTGTTTAAGTACATTTAGCAACAGAAGATATCAACACAACTCATTAAAAATTTACGAAAGAAACAGCAAGTCCATAAGCCTATCATTCAGTATAACTTTATCCATAAAATCTTTTTACAAACTCTATTTCTCTGTGGTTTCTCAGTACTACACGCACATCTCTTTTATTTATTTATAAAACTATTGTTGCCTATCAGTCTTGTAGTTAAGGCAAAAATTGCTTGAAATCTTCCCAGTCTTTTGATTTTGTCCATTTCTTGTCTCTTAGGGTGTCAGACTAAACTGCAGCCAATCACGCATAATGAATTACTGTAAATCTTGTAATTGGGTGAACTTCAAAATCCAAGACCCACTCCAGCACCGCGAAGAGCATGATCCACCAGTCGATCCAGTACTGGACAACTGTAACAAAACATGTTACTGATGAATCACATGGCTGATTATTAAAAAGTGCACTATGTAACTTTTCAAGATGGAGGGTTTCTCGACCTGCTTGCACTTACTTTCCTAGAATGTTTCTCAGTGTGGCATTAACATATCTATCTCTATGGAGACAATTAAAGAATCAGGTTGCCCCTCCTACTTATTTCATTATGGGCATTTTTATAGATTAAAAAAAAAAAAAAAAAACGCTTGGAAAAAAATACATCATCTGTCCAGTGACCTAACCTGTAACTTGGCCTAGTGTCACCACCTGCTCCATGGAGACAGATCAGTTTAATGCCATATCTTGGAACATTTAATGAAATGCACTAACATCCCCATGGAGACATACATGTCTTTAGCATCTCTGTAAGAAAGCTAGATGGGCTGGATGAAGAATCCAGCCCATCTAGCTTTCTTACCTAAGCCCTCTCCAGACAGAAGCAGAGTCGTTGGTGGAGAATTGCTGCTCCAGACGTGCTTCACTTCAAGTTTTTTTGGCTGCACCGTTACAGAACCCATATTACACCATTTTCTGATCTATGTTATAATGTTGTTTCCTCATGAAGATCGTGAGGGCTACAGGCATTGCAAGTATGCGTTTAGCAAAGAGGTGGAAAAGGCTAAAGCAAAGTACAATACACGTCTGGAGCAGCAATTCTCCACCAACGACTCTGCTTCTGTCTGGAGAGGGCTTAGGCAAATCACCAACTACAGGCCCAAAGCCCCTCCCGCCATGGACAACAAACAACTAGCAGAAAAGTTAAACGGCTTTTATGCGAGGTTTGAAGTTTCACACCCCTCCCCCTCCTCCCTCACTATCATGGACATTACCTCCAAACCCACCTCAGATCCCCCCTCCTCCCCCACTGCCCTCACAGTTGTGGAGCAGGACGTGACTAAGCTTTTCAGGAAGCAGAATCCCCGTAAGGCAGCGGGCCCAGACGGTGTCTCTCCTTCCACCCTTAGACACTGTGCTGAGGACCTGGCTCCTGTCTTCACGGACATTTTTAACACCTCCCTGGAGTCATGTCATGTCCCAGCCTGCTTCAAGCTGTCCACCATTGTCCCCGTCCCCAAGAAGCCCAGGATCACTGGACTTAATGACTACAGACCTGTGGCGCTGACGTCTGTAGTCATGAAGTCATTTGAGCGCCTGGTCCTGCACCACCTCAAGTCCTTCACCTCCCCCCTCCTGGACCCTCTGCAGTTTGCCTACAGAGCCAATCGGTCTGTGGACGACGCCATTAACCTGGCCCTTCACTTCATCCTCCAGCATCTGGACTCCCCGGGAACCTACGCCAGGATCCTGTTTGTGGACTTCAGCTCTGCATTCAACACCATCTTCCCTGCTCTGCTCCAGGACAAGCTCGCTCAGCTCAACGTGCCTGACTCCACCTGCAGGTGGATCACTGACTTCCTGACAGACAGGAGACAGCGCGTGCGGCTGGGGAAGAATGTCTCGGACACTCGGACTATCAGCACAGGATCTCCACAGGGCTGTGTACTTTCTCCCCTGCTCTTCTCCCTGTACACCAACTGCTGCACCTCCAGCCATGACTCCGTCAAACTGGTTAAGTTTGCGGATGACACCACCCTCATCGGACTCATCTCGGACAGCGATGAGTCTGCCTACAGGAGGGAGGTGGATCGGCTGGTGTCCTGGTGCAGCAGCAACAACCTGGAGCTCAATGCCCAGAAGATAGTGGAGATGATTGTGGACTTCAGGAAAGTCCCCCCTGCCTCCCCTCACCCTGACGGACTCCCCCATCACCACTGTGGACTCTTTCCACTTCCTGGGCACCTGCATCACCCAGGATCTCAAGTGGGAGCCGACCATCAGCTCCCTCATCAAGAAAGCCCAGCAGAGGATGTTCCACCTGCGGCAGCTGAGGAAACTCAAGCTGCCAGTCCAGATGATGGTGCAGTTTACACTTCCATCATTGAGTCCATCCTCCTCCTCCTCATCACTGTGTGTTCGCTGGGGCCACTGCCAGGGACAGACAGAGACTGCAGCGCATTGTGCGCTCTGCTGAGAAGGTGATTGGCTGCAGCCTTCCATCTATACAGGACCTGTACTTCTCCAGGACTCGGCGGCGAGCAGGCGTATAGCAGCTGACACTTCTCACCCTGGACATGGACTATTTGAGCCACTTCCCTCTGGCAGGAGGCTACGGTCCATTGGGACCAGAACCTCTCGCCATAAGAACAGTTTCTTCCCCTCTACTGTTTGTCTCATGAACACTTTATAATATCTGCACTAAACTGGACACTTAATAACACCGGTCACTTTAATAAGCCATGTTTGCACTGTTGTTTTTATGCTGCTGTTGTATATATTTTCTCCCTTTAAGTATTTCATTTCATTTCATTTGATTTTTTTTTTTTTTTTTAAGCATATCTTTTTAACTTTGTGCATGCCCTTATTTGTATTTGTATTTATTCAGAGTGTTTATGTTGCACTTTTTCACCGAAGCAAGTTCCTAGTTTGTGAACTGTGTTCACAGACTATGGCAATAAAAGTCTTCTGATTCTGATTCTGATGAAGACAGATTGTAGCTCTAAATTGCTGTAGTCATACCTCTGTGAAGCTGTATGTGTGTATATAAATGTCCATGGAGATGGCACTATCCTGTCCTCCTGTATACTTGACCTGACCCCTCCTTCAGTGAGGAGGAATAATGCTGCTCTTTATCTTTCCTCTGCAGAGCCTGTCTCTGAGTCTGTCTTTGAGCTGTGTGTACGTACAGTCCTGGACCCCTTTGATGGGACAGAGGGGGGACAGAGAAGACAGAGAAGGCAACCCCCAGCAGATGCTTTTGGGTAAAACTTTCTCAGATAATTGAAGTGAAGAGGGACCATAAACCTTGGTTCTTGTAGTGACAGATGTGTCCTCATGTGTGTTTATGGTAAACTCCCTGTTGGTGCTGAGCTAATTGATTCTGCAGAAATCCATACTGTTTTTCCTGTAGCAATAGGCCCTATAGGGCATAGGGCCGATTGCTTTCGCAACAATGAGTCCATGGGCGTTGTCAACTGTCTCGTTGTGAAAGCAATAGGCCCTACACCCTGTAGGGGTTTGGACATAAATATTATTATGGCCACAAACCCTAACAAACCGAAAGTTTGCCATCTTGGATTGAAAATTACGAAATGCCAAGTCAGCATTTTTGCTGACATTGTATTTTAATCATCCCCTCTGAGGGGGTTTCAATGACAGGTCTGAAAATCACTGTACATCATCTAGAGAAGTGGGCATCAAAAGTTATACCTATATGGTTTGTGTGCAGCGATGCAGCAAAATTCTATTGGAATTTTTGCAGTTTTCAAATGTGAAAATTTGCTCCTGATGTGCATTCAAAGTCTAAGTAAACATTGTCAAAGTAAAAAATCTCTTTTTTACTGAGATAAGTAAACTGAGATATTTAAACTTATCCCGAAACGATAATATGAAGATATTTGGCAACAGAAATATGCTCAAACTTGACACTCAATTTATATTCTAATGTCAAGCCAGAATAAACATATAAACAAATCTTAATCAAAAATCAGAAAGAATTTGAAATGACTGTAAAATTGACCTCAAATTCAGTTTATAATGCAAGTCTGCTCCATTTTTATTTTAATTGGCTTTTGCAGCTTTTTTTTTTTTTTTTTTTTTTAAGAGTTTTATTGTGTAATATTCAAATTTGCATATCAGCAAAGCACCATTTCAGTAACTAACTAGAACTCAATCTCCTATGTACTTTGAGTATACGGCCCACCAACATTGAGAACCACTGGTATTGTCTAGTTCCAAAGGTTGTCCCTATATGAATTGCTTCCCATAGCATAAACAGGCTTGTCCTTATTGACCCTGTGCCCCAGAACAATTTCTAGCACTCCTCCTTAATAAATAATCAATGGGCTCATTACTTATTACATTTACAGCAATCAACTAGGCCCTAGGGTGTGTTGGATTCAGTGTAGTAAGCTTCCTCTCGGGGTGGGTGTACTGAAAAGAGCCAGATTTAGATTTCATCATGTTTTGTGTAAACCATTTACCTCTTCAAGGCAACAAATGAGTGCACGCTTCACTATGTTAAGCTCTGAATCCAGCTGTCACCCAAGCTAGTGACAGCTGGATTCACAGGTCAACCATTCAGAGGTGGGTTGGGAAAAAGTGTTTGGGCAAAGTGTTACATTAAAAAGTCATAGTCAATCATGATTTACACAGGATTGAGATACATTTTTTCTTGTCCAGCCGTAGCTTCTCCCTTCAGACAGATATAAGGCAGTGATTTTCAGAGCCCCGTCCGAACAGAAGTAGCTAGTTATACTTGATGAGTAGCCAAACATGTTCACTCCAAAAATTGTATAATATCAAAATAATCCAAATCGGATCAAAGATGATATCAGATTTTATTAGCCATCAGATGCTCTGGATTAGAAGTGATGGGCAACAGCATCATCCATGTGAAAACACAGACGCAGATGCACACTTATACGAAAGACGGAAAAAAAAACATTGATAATATTGACACTTCATAAGCGTATCTAGTTTCTAGTTGTTTTTTTGACAGGCCTTATCCAATCTAATCCAGTCCAACTTTATTTCTAATGCACTTTAAAAACAACAGAGTTGACCAGAGGCAGTACACAACAGACATTTTAAAAACACAGATAAATGACAGACATATAAATAAATAACTACAAACTGTACACTATAAAAGTCAACATATCAATGAAAAGCTAAAGAGGAAAAAGTGCATTTTAAGAGCTGATTTAAAAGTAAAAAGTGACTCAGCCTGTCTAAGGTGCAGGAGCAATGCGTTCCACAGTTTGGGACCAGCCACAGAGAAGGTATGGTCCCCTCAAAGTTTTCTCCTAATTTTTGGGACCACTAACAGTGAATGATCTGCAGACCTGAGCGAGTGAGCAGGAGCATAGTCTATATGCAGATTTTTGTTTCTCAAACCCATTTCAGTTACCAAGGATTTTATTTTAAGAGGTATTATAATGTCAAATTAGCAATATATGTAAAAGAAACGGGTAACACTAAAGGACCACAATACTTTACCCGTAGAAAGAGGCATAGTAGTTAGATCTTTGTTAGTGTTTTATACAAATAGTTATTAATGTTTTTATTCTGTATTCTGTGTTAATAGCTAAATATAAAAAAAAAATAAATAAATTGTTTGACCTGTTTCAGTCCAAATGTACTCTTACTAGTCCTGTTTTAATTCTGGTATAATCCAGTTTTTGGCTTAGTTTAGTGGTTGAGTATCCCTCCCTTTACTCTGAGGTCACTCTTACATAACTGCATCGGCATTACAGTAAAAATGTTCACCATCAATTTAACCTCCTTCCCCCTTGCTTCTCTCCTCTTCTCTCTCTCTCCCTCCTTCTTGTTGTTGGCCTAATCATCTACTTCCACGGCTCAGCTTCACTTCCAACGTTGCAATTTTCTGCCACACTTTTGGCCCTGCCCACCAAGGGACTTTATCCCAAATGGAGCGTTCTGATTCGCTGAGGAGGCCTTATGTAATACCTATGGTTATGTATTAAAGGCATGAACGACCAAAAGAGAGCAAGAGGGAATGAGAATGGGAGAGGGAGAAGAAGGAAGAGAGAGGGGGGAGTGAGAGGGAGGGAGGGAGGAGGAAGAAGTGTTAGTAGATCAGTGGAACATGTAGGGCATCTCTGAAAAGGCTACTGGGCAACAACGTGACTGCAGGGGAATGTTTTATCAATTGTTTTAGATTTATGTTTCTATTTATCTCTTTATTCAATAATTTTCTGTTCCAATGGTAAGTTACAAAAATATGATATGATATTTATTTAAACCAGGTTTGGAGAAACTGTCAATCTGACACATTTAAAAATGTGTCAGATTGTAAAATTTCTCACCCCAGATTGATATGTGTAGCATTCTGGTTTTTACTTATTTGTTAATCTGCGATGGCTTTGAATCTGATTGGTTGAAGAGTCACAACAGAGGAACAAGCCGAGAAATCAAAAATTTTGTTACATCCAGTTGACAGAAAAGCACAGACATGTGACCTTTGCACATTTTTCAACATTAAAAAGTCAGTATTTTTCTAAAGTAGTCTGAAGTACATCTGTTGCCGAGGTCATGTTTTCAGTAATTTTGGGAGCTTCACTTTCATCTTCTGCCCAAACCACATTGTTGCCGTGTGATTGGTCTGAACCACTGGTTAACTGAGCAATCACATCAACAGCAGGAGCCAGGTCAGACTGGAGTTTGTGAACTCAAAAATATTCTTTTCAGTTTTTTCCTGTAGCAAAAATATAGCTGCTCAAAATATTGAGTCACAATTTCAGAAGTTGCCTACAGTAGTTCTTCAGTATTCCATACATTTTCACATACGGCTATCTCCTTTAAAACTCCAGCAGAGGCCAATATTTAGTTTGACTCATAAAGCCTGACTTATGTGTGTGTGTGTGTATATATATATATACACACACACACATAAGTCAGGCTTTATGAGTCAAACTAAATATTGGCCTCTGCTGGAGTTTTAAAGGAGATAGCCGTTATGTGAAAATGTATGGAATACTGAAGAACTACTGTAGGCAACTTCTGAAATTGTGACTCAATATTTTGAGCAGCTATATTTTTGCTACAGGAAAAAACTGAAAAGAATATTTTTGAGTTCACAAACTCCAGTCTGACCTGGCTCCTGCTGTTGATGTGATTGCTCAGTTAACCAGTGGTTCAGACCAATCACACGGCAACAATGTGGTTTGGGCAGAAGATGAAAGTGAAGCTCCCAAAATTACTGAAAACATGACCTCGGCAACAGATGTACTTCAGACTACTTTAGAAAAATACTGACTTTTTAATGTTGAAAAATGTGCAAAGGTCACATGTCTGTGCTTTTCTGTCAACTGGATGTAACAAAATTTTTGATTTCTCGGCTTGTTCCTCTGTTGTGACTCTTCAACCAATCAGATTCAAAGCCATCGCAGATTAACAAATAAGTAAAAACCAGAATGCTACACATATCAATCTGGGGTGAGAAATTTTACAATCTGACACATTTAAAAATGTGTCAGATTGACAGTTTCTCCAAACCTGGTTTAAATAAATATCATATCATATTTTTGTAACTTACCATTGGAACAGAAAATTATTGAATAAAGAGATAAATAGAAACATAAATCTAAAACAATTGATAAAACATTCCCCTGCAGTCACGTTGTTGCCCAGTAGCCTTTTCAGAGATGCCCTACATGTTCCACTGATCTACTAACACTTCTTCCTCCTCCCTCCCTCCCTCTCACTCCCCCTCTCTCTTCCCTTCTTCTCCCTCTCCCATTCTCATTCCCTCTTGCTCTCTTTTGGTCGTTCATGCCTTTAATACATAACCATAGGTATTACATAAGGCCTCCTCAGCGAATCAGAACGCTCCATTTGGGATAAAGTCCCTTGGTGGGCAGGGCCAAAAGTGTGGCAGAAAATTGGCAACGTTGGAAGTGAAGCTGAGCCGTGGAAGTAGATGATTAGGCCAACAACAAGAAGGAGGGAGAGAGAGAGAAGAGGAGAGAAGCAAGGGGGAAGGAGGTTAAATTGATGGTGAACATTTTTACTGTAATGCCGATGCAGTTATGTAAGAGTGACCTCAGAGTAAAGGGAGGGATACTCAACCACTAAACTAAGCCAAAAACTGGATTATACCAGAATTAAAACAGGACTAGTAAGAGTACATTTGGACTGAAACAGGTCAACAATTTATTTATTTTTTTTTATATTTAGCTATTAACACAGAATACAGAATAAAACATTAATAACTATTTGTATAAAACACTAACAAAGATCTAACTACTATGCCTCTTTCTACGGGTAAAGTATTGTGGTCCTTTAGTGTTACCCGTTTCTTTTACATATATTGCTAATTTGACATTATAATACCTCTTAAAATAAAATCCTTGGTAACTGAAATGGGTTTGAGAAACAAAAATCTGCATATAGACTATGCTCCTGCTCACTCGCTCAGGTCTGCAGATCATTCACTGTTAGTGGTCCCAAAAATTAGGAGAAAACTTTGAGGGGACCATACCTTCTCTGTGGCTGGTCCCAAACTGTGGAACGCATTGCTCCTGCACCTTAGACAGGCTGAGTCACTTTTTACTTTTAAATCAGCTCTTAAAATGCACTTTTCCTCTTAGCTTTTCATTGATATGTTGACTTTTATAGTGTACAGTTTGTAGTTATTTATTTATATGTCTGTCATTTATCTGTGTTTTTAAAATGTCTGTTGTGTACTGCCCTCTGGTCAACTCTGTTGTTTTAAAGTGCATTAGAAATAAAGTTGGACTGGATTAGATTGGATAAGGCCTGTCAAAAAAACAACTAGAAACTAGATACGCTTATGAAGTGTCAATATTATCAATGTTTTTTTTCCGTCTTTCGTATAAGTGTGCATCTGCGTCTGTGTTTTCACATGGATGATGCTGTTGCCCATCACTTCTAATCCAGAGCATCTGATGGCTAATAAAATCTGATAATATCTTTGATCCGATTTGGATTATTTTGATATTATACAATTTTTGGAGTGAATATGTTTGGCTACTCATCAAGTATAACTAGCTACTTCTGTTCGGACGGGGCTCTGAAAGTCACTGCCTTATATCTGTCTGAAGGGAGAAATTACGGCTGGACATGAAAAAATGTATCTCAATCCTGTGTAAATCATGATTGACTATGACTTTTTAATGTAACACTTTGCCCAAACACTTTTTCCCAACCCACCTCTGAATGGTTGACCTGTGAATCCAGCTGTCACTAGCTTGGGTGACAGCTGGATTCAGAGCTTAACATAGTGAAGCGTGCACTCATTTGTTGCCTTGAAGAGATAAATGGTTTACACAAAACATGATGAAATCTAAATCTGGCTCTTTTCAGTACACCCACCCCGAGAGGAAGCTTACTACACTGAATCCAACACACCCTAGGGCCTAGTTGATTGCTGTAAATGTAATAAGTAATGAGCCCATTGATTATTTATTAAGGAGGGGTGCTAGAAATTGTTCCGGGACACAGGGTCAATAAGGACAAGCCTGTTTATGCTATGGGAAGCAAATTCATATAGGGACAACCTTTGGAACTAGACAATACCAGTGGTTCTCAATGTTGGTGGGCCGTATACTCAAAGTACAAAAGAGATTGAGTTCTAGTTAGTTACCGTAAATGGTGCTTTGCTGATATGCAAATTTGAATATTACACAATAAAACTCTTAAAAAAAAAAAAAAAAAAAAAAAAGCTGCAAAAGTCATTTAAAATAAAAATGGAATAGAGTTGCATTGTAAGCTGCATTTGAGGTCAATTTTACTGTCAATTCAAATTCTTTCTGATTTTTGATTAAGATTTGTTTATATGTTTATTCTGACTTGACATTAGAATGTAAATCGAGTGTCAAGTTTGAGCATATTTCTGTTGCCAAATATCTTCATATTATCGTTTCGGGATAAGTTTAAATATCTCAGTTTACTTATCTCAGTAAAAAAGAGATTTTTTACTTTGACAATGTTTACTTAGACTTTGAATGCACAATCAGGAGCAAATTTTCACATTTGAAAACTGCAAAAATTCCAATAGAATTTTGCTGCATCGCTGCACACAAACCATATAGGTATAACTTTTGATGCCCCACTTCTCTAGATGATGTACAGTGATTTTCAGACCTGTCATTGAAACCCCTCAGAGGGGATGATTAAAATACAATGTCAGCAAAAATGCTGACTTGGCATTTCGTAATTTTCAATCCAAGATGGCAAACTTTCGGTTTGTTAGGGTTTGTGGCCATAATAATATTTATGTCCAAACCCCTACAGGGTGTAGGGCCTATTGCTTTCACAACGAGACAGTTGACAACGCCCATGGACTCATTGTTGCGAAAGCAATCGGCCCTATGCCCTATAGGGCCTATTGCTACAGGAAAAACAGTATGGATTTCTGCAGAATCAATTAGCTCAGCACCAACAGGGAGTTTACCATAAACACACATGAGGACACATCTGTCACTACAAGAACCAAGGTTTATGGTCCCTCTTCACTTCAATTATCTGAGAAAGTTTTACCCAAAAGCATCTGCTGGGGGTTGCCTTCTCTGTCTTCTCTGTCCCCCCTCTGTCCCATCAAAGGGGTCCAGGACTGTACGTACACACAGCTCAAAGACAGACTCAGAGACAGGCTCTGCAGAGGAAAGATAAAGAGCAGCATTATTCCTCCTCACTGAAGGAGGGGTCAGGTCAAGTATACAGGAGGACAGGATAGTGCCATCTCCATGGACATTTATATACACACATACAGCTTCACAGAGGTATGACTACAGCAATTTAGAGCTACAATCTGTCTTCATCAGAATCAGAATCAGAAGACTTTTATTGCCATAGTCTGTGAACACAGTTCACAAACTAGGAACTTGCTTCGGTGAAAAAGTGCAACATAAACACTCTGAATAAATACAAATACAAATAAGGGCATGCACAAAGTTAAAAAGATATGCTTAAAAAAAAAAAAAAAAAATCAAATGAATGAAATGAAATACTTAAAGGGAGAAAATATATACAACAGCAGCATAAAAACAACAGTGCAAACATGGCTTATTAAAGTGACCGGTGTTATTAAGTGTCCAGTTTAGTGCAGATATTATAAAGTGTTCATGAGACAAACAGTAGAGGGGAAGAAACTGTTCTTATGGCGAGAGGTTCTGGTCCCAATGGACCGTAGCCTCCTGCCAGAGGGAAGTGGCTCAAATAGTCCATGTCCAGGGTGAGAAGTGTCAGCTGCTATACGGCCTGCTCGCCGCCGAGTCCTGGAGAAGTACAGGTCCTGTATAGATGGAAGGCTGCAGCCAATCACCTTCTCAGCAGAGCGCACAATGCGCTGCAGTCTCTGTCTGTCCCTGGCAGTGGCCCCAGCGAACCACACAGTGATGGAGGAGGTGAGGATGGACTCAATGATGGAAGTGTAAAACTGCACCATCATCTGGACTGGCAGCTTGAGTTTCCTCAGCTGCCGCAGGTGGAACATCCTCTGCTGGGCTTTCTTGATGAGGGAGCTGATGGTCGGCTCCCACTTGAGATCCTGGGTGATGCAGGTGCCCAGGAAGTGGAAAGAGTCCACAGTGGTGATGGGGGAGTCCGTCAGGGTGAGGGGAGGCAGGGGGGACTTTCCTGAAGTCCACAATCATCTCCACTATCTTCTGGGCATTGAGCTCCAGGTTGTTGCTGCTGCACCAGGACACCAGCCGATCCACCTCCCTCCTGTAGGCAGACTCATCGCTGTCCGAGATGAGTCCGATGAGGGTGGTGTCATCCGCAAACTTAACCAGTTTGACGGAGTCATGGCTGGAGGTGCAGCAGTTGGTGTACAGGGAGAAGAGCAGGGGAGAAAGTACACAGCCCTGTGGAGATCCTGTGCTGATAGTCCGAGTGTCCGAGACATTCTTCCCCAGCCGCACGCGCTGTCTCCTGTCTGTCAGGAAGTCAGTGATCCACCTGCAGGTGGAGTCAGGCACGTTGAGCTGAGCGAGCTTGTCCTGGAGCAGAGCAGGGAGGATGGTGTTGAATGCAGAGCTGAAGTCCACAAACAGGATCCTGGCGTAGGTTCCCGGGGAGTCCAGATGCTGGAGGATGAAGTGAAGGGCCAGGTTAATGGCGTCGTCCACAGACCGATTGGCTCTGTAGGCAAACTGCAGAGGGTCCAGGAGGGGGGAGGTGAAGGACTTGAGGTGGTGCAGGACCAGGCGCTCAAATGACTTCATGACTACAGACGTCAGCGCCACAGGTCTGTAGTCATTAAGTCCAGTGATCCTGGGCTTCTTGGGGACGGGGACAATGGTGGACAGCTTGAAGCAGGCTGGGACATGACATGACTCCAGGGAGGTGTTAAAAATGTCCGTGAAGACAGGAGCCAGGTCCTCAGCACAGTGTCTAAGGGTGGAAGGAGAGACACCGTCTGGGCCCGCTGCCTTACGGGGATTCTGCTTCCTGAAAAGCTTAGTCACGTCCTGCTCCACAACTGTGAGGGGCAGTGGGGGAGGAGGGGGGATCTGAGGTGGGTTTGGAGGTAATGTCCATGATAGTGAGGGAGGAGGGGGAGGGGTGTGAAACTTCAAACCTCGCATAAAAGCCGTTTAACTTTTCTGCTAGTTGTTTGTTGTCCATGGCGGGAGGGGCTTTGGGCCTGTAGTTGGTGATTTGCCTAAGCCCTCTCCAGACAGAAGCAGAGTCGTTGGTGGAGAATTGCTGCTCCAGACGTGTATTGTACTTTGCTTTAGCCTTTTCCACCTCTTTGCTAAACGCATACTTGCAATGCCTGTAGCCCTCACGATCTTCATGAGGAAACAACATTATAACATAGATCAGAAAATGGTGTAATATGGGTTCTGTAACGGTGCAGCCAAAAAAACTTGAAGTGAAGCACGTCTGGAGCAGCAATTCTCCACCAACGACTCTGCTTCTGTCTGGAGAGGGCTTAGGTAAGAAAGCTAGATGGGCTGGATTCTTCATCCAGCCCATCTAGCTTTCTTACAGAGATGCTAAAGACATGTATGTCTCCATGGGGATGTTAGTGCATTTCATTAAATGTTCCAAGATATGGCATTAAACTGATCTGTCTCCATGGAGCAGGTGGTGACACTAGGCCAAGTTACAGGTTAGGTCACTGGACAGATGATGTATTTTTTTCCAAGCGTTTTTTTTTTTTTTTTTTTATATATAAAAATGCCCATAATGAAATAAGTAGGAGGGGCAACCTGATTCTTTAATTGTCTCCATAGAGATAGATATGTTAATGCCACACTGAGAAACATTCTAGGAAAGTAAGTGCAAGCAGGTCGAGAAACCCTCCATCTTGAAAAGTTACATAGTGCACTTTTAATAATCAGCCATGTGATTCATCAGTAACATGTTTTGTTACAGTTGTCCAGTACTGGATCGACTGGTGGATCATGCTCTTCGCGGTGCTGGAGTGGGTCTTGGATTTTGAAGTTCACCCAATTACAAGATTTACAGTAATTCATTATGCGTGATTGGCTGCAGTTTAGTCTGACACCCTAAGAGACAAGAAAATGGACAAAATCAACAAGACTGGGAAGATTTCAAGCAATTTTTGCCTTAACTACAAGACTGATAGGCAACAATAGTTTTTATAAATAAATAAAAGAGATGTGCGTGTAGTACTGAGAAACCACAGAGAAATAGAGTTTGTAAAAAGATTTTATGGATAAAGTTATACTGAATGATAGGCTTATGGACTTGCTGTTTCTTTCGTAAATTTTTAATGAGTTTGTGTTGATATCTTCTGTTGCTAAATGTACTTAAACAGGGGCCTGGCCAGTCAAGCATGAAATAGGTAAAAAAGGATGTTGTACCAGTATCACAGGACCATAAGTAGTAACATAATGCAAAGGGAGCCCCCTAATATAGAAACTCCCTTAGTTCCTCACTTGTGGATGGAGTTAGTATTTTGTCCAAATTATAGTAGATTTCTAGATATAGACAGTGATGAATTCAGTTGTCTTTTTCCCAATATTTCCTAGATGTTCATGTTCAGGAGTAAACGTGTGTGAGTGGCCAGGCCTCTGTAGCAGGCGACATTATTGTACATTTTTTTGTGTCCATGTAATATTCCTAAAGGCCAGCGTGCATCGAGTTACTGCAGAAGTGACATCCTCCCATTTAACCAAGTGCCTTTGAAAGAACAGATACTCAGAATATAGACCTCTGCCAAGGCGTTACACTCATTTGAAACTTAATGTTTGTCCACATGTTTTCACTAAATCTGGTCTGTCCATGAAAGTGTGACCACGGCATTATTTACAGCAGTGTCCCAGAGCGGCCTGTAAGACTTCAGAATGTTGTCTCTAATGATGATGATAACTTTATATATCAAAGAGTTCAAGGTTGAAAGTATTGAACAATCACATATTAACTACATGAGGCTCATGTCACTGTCCCTCTCTTCTGTCATGCTTCACTTCAAGTTTTTTTTACAGAACCCATATTACACCATTTTCTGATCTATGTTATAATGTTGTTTCCTCATCAAACACAGACCTGGAGCTGTGTTTTGTTTCATTCACACGTGTTAAACACACAAACCCTGCATACTAAGAGTTCCCACACTGAAAACACTCCACCTTGTGATGTCATGTGGTAATACAGGAAGCGCTCCTCTGTGTTTTTAAACTCCATACACCTTCACTTGAATCATTGGGAAAATTTTAGCCTAGGAAGTGCCAATCTCTACTAAACAAAAGTAAAAAAAAAAAAAAACACCTTCAAAAGACAGCAGCCCTAGTCCAGAAGGCATAGGCGAGACAAGTTTATTTGTACAGCACAATTCATACACAAAGTAATTCAAAGTGTTTTACAGAATAAGAAAGACATTAAAATCACAATATAGCAAATCAAAACATAAATAATCACAAAATTAAATAAATATCTTGCATTCATACAGTTACAGATGGCTTATTGCTGAAAAAGCCTGAAAAACATGCCTTCTTACTCTGAGCACATACCTGCTTTGCTCCATGGTGATAAATAATGCCATACTGTGGGACATTACAAGCAATGGAATAACATATCAGTGGTGATATGCAGTTGACGGACCCTCTGTCAGAAAAGTTACATAGTGCAACTTTAAATTATAGTTTTTACATATAGTCATTTGAGAATACAGTACTTCCATAACATTTTAAAACCATCAGCAATTTTAATAAGTATCATTATTTTTATTAATTGCAATTAGTTTTTCCATGATAATCGTGACACAAAATTTCCCCATGCCCATCAGGTAAATGTGCCTGGTACAGTGTAGTACCAGCACTGTACCAAGTGTTATGACAATGACACTAGCTTTTTTGGATTTTAACTTTATCTAATGCTCATGTTCTATCATACTAATGTGAACTAATGTTGAAATGTTTGATTTTAGGCAATAAAATCTTCTTTTATAGTAATAGGCATGAATTATTATCAATGGGTGTGTCCATATTGTGTATTAACGCACAAACACAATTTAATTATACATAAAATATAGACCAGTGTAGTATGTTTAGGGTGAATATTCATTCATATTTTTATGACTCAGAGAAACCTTGTCCTGTTCCCTACATTAGTAGCATCACAAATATACCATTATGCATCAAATTAAACTCTTTAATCAATTACATTTCCAGCCCTGTTTTTACATCATTTTTTATTAGAAATATGCTCTTCCTCCACTCACAAGACGGCTGCTGCATTTGCCACAATAACAGAACCCATGATATCTCTGGCCAGTATTAATACCTGATTAGTGTTACTGTTTACATTCACTTTCCATTGTGTCACATTATTGCAGTTCTAATTATTGTCCTTATCCTTACCTCTCCAGATCCATACCAGTGTTCATCCACCTTTCTTTTGCCTTTCACCTCCAGAGCAGCAGCCTTTAGAGGTTCTTTAGCTGAAGTGAAGGCATCTTTGGGATTTTGGGGGGTCTCTGGCTCTTTTTTTTATCCTTTTACCTCCGGCTTTAGCAGCAGTGGAGGTAGCAGCAACTCTCCTTTTTGGTGCCATGGTTCTTTGATACAATATGATCCTGCAGAGTAATGATGGTGCAATGATTTTTAGACTGGACAAGCCCTCTCTCTTCTTCACTCCCTCTCTTTCACTCTATCCCTCCATCCTATAGTTACAAACACACTACTTCAGTGCCATGTGTATAACTTAGTTGCAGAACTTTCCAAATGCAGTATAATTGTGCATAAACATGAAATATAAACCTCCACTCTGAAAATAAACAAATGTCTGTGTTTACATGAGCAGGCAACTCACCTTTGTCCTTGCAGAAGTATCAAATAAAGCTCTCCAAACAGGAAGTGAGGGGAAGACAATCTGTGAAGTGCGTAATATGTGCGTAATGCGCGCTGTCCTTGGGCCCTGGGGAGCTGTCTGTCTCTTCGTCTAATGACAGGAGAGATCAGTAGTTTTTCCTCCTTGAGCTTTAAAGTGAAAGCAAAAGTGAAGCCTGAAGTCACTTACACTGCCACCTAGGGTTGAATGAAGGAAATGAAGAGAGATGACGTCCCAATAGTAGTAGTACAATGATTTTCATGAAGTGTATTGCACAGTGCAGAAGGAGGTCATGGATATGTGCTTTGAAAGACCCTCCTGCCCACTTTAAAGTGTAAAAAAAAAAAACTGTTCTAACCAATCCTTTTAATTTCAAAACATTATAATACCAGGCTTATATAGCAACCATATATTAATTTATTTAAAAAACAACAACTTGGTCAAAGTTGGTCAAATTTCTGCCCACAGTCATATAGTAAATCAAACACATGGCAATATAAGATAATAAAACACTATCTATTATAATGTTCATTTATGTTTATTCAAAGGCCTGAGGATGTCACTGACAGCTGTTTCCCTTATGGTCAAAGAAATGATTTGGTGAGAGGTCAAGGTTAATAAACTATTAACCAGTAGATAATGTTGTAAAACAAGTGTGCCAATAATACAACTGATCTGCAAATTGTTCAATTCATTGGAACAAAGTTATGATGTTTAAACGGCCCATATTACACTAAACATACCTGGAGTTGTGTTTTGTTTCATTCACACATGTTTAACACACACATCCTGCATATTTAGACTGAGTTCATCTCTCAAACAGAAAACACTCTGTTCCACCTTGTGATGTCACGTTGTAATACAGAAAGCACTCCGCAGTGTTTTTACTCCATACACCTTCACTAGAATCATTTAGATAATTTCAGCCTGGAATTGCCCATCTCTACTGCACAAAAGGTAAAAGGAGCTGTTAATCTGAAAAATACCACTTCATGACATCACAAGGTGGAACAGAGGATTTAGACCTTTGGAGATTTAGACAGACTAATAATAAAAGGTTACTAAAACATGTGTAAATGAAACAAAACATAACTCTAGGTATGTCTTTGAGGAGGTAACAGTATTGTATCATGGCTTAAAGTTCACATGAGTCAATTTTATGTAATATAGGACCTTTAAACAATCTACACAAATTTGACAACTGTTTCTGTTTGTTTGGACACGTGACATATTCAATTTTCTAAGAGCTAATGATTCTCTAATTACAGCAAACTATTACTTCTTTTTTTCCCCAATACATATTTAGGTACTCCATCAGTCATGAGCGGACGTAACAAATGGCAAAGAGCATTTGTTACTCTGTATACTCTTACACACCCGTTATACACTACCACACACCCTGGTCTAATTGCTGTGTACTCCTGGAGCACATTTGGTGGCTCTCGTTCCTTGTTAGAGACAGATGACGATATTTGTGCAGCATTCACTCACCGCAGATGGTAAGATTTGAGCTACATTTTCAAATCTTTCATTTTCAAATTTTTAATTGGATTGAGCATCGTCACTGTGTTTTTTTTATGGCAAAGTGCTGTCCAGATGGTACATAAATTAGTAATTTCAGTTCAATAGTACATGTCTTAAAGCGGAGCACTCTACATCGGTGAGTGCAAATGCAAAAACATTAAAATCCCACTCACAAAATTTTGTCCTTAGGGAGCAGCAGGTTGTGCTCTTCAAGCCAACATCTCAAACAGAGTTCAGGAACCGTGTATTTATGGCATCAATGTTAAAAGAAATTTCTATTGATCCTCATATTTTTGCAGACAGGTGTAAGGGATCACTGAAAAAATCTGGGGGAAAAAAAATAAGGCCTAAATATTATCTTTCTTACAAATTTCTAATAATACACATTTGATAGTGTTTTCATTGTGGTCAGATTTGCAATGTATGTTTCACAATCAAGATTTTGGTCATGATGGCATACAAGATTATACAAAATATGTATGACAAAAACCTATACAAGAATCTCGTTCATTTGAGTATGTTTGTAGAGCTCTAAACCACAGTGTCAGCAGGTTTATACCAACCGAGATGAGATATTTTGTTGTTTACAGAGGACACACCTTAAGGAAATAATAATTTCTGGTTTAGTATTGACCCTCACCGCCATTCATTTCAATGGACAATTTGAGAAAGGTTTCACTGATAAAATATATATATATAAAGTTGGTTGATTTGTATAAAATGTCCCGTGTTCATGTGCATCAAAAAGTCAACACTGCACCAATTCTGTGGGAGACTTTAAAACAGCTCTGTAGTCCTAATAGAACTTATTCCATGTCAATATCGGCAGCCCCAAAAAAATAATCCAAACCGAATGACAATGGTGGCGCTGACGACAACTTTAGGAATAAGGTGAATACTGCTGTCTAACGTAACCAAACGAATGTGATTTTTATTCCATTGCATTTAATCTTGCAGAGATAATTTGCATACTGCGGCCTGAATGTATTAGAAGGTATGTTGTCTCCATTAACACACTCTCTCTCTATCCTACACCAAAACTGTAGGAAAATAGATCCCCCAATGTACCCCTACTACAACAACCAAGTCAACATTGTAAAAACTCATTATCTTTTTTTTCCCCCAGGTATGGCAAAGCGTATGGCAAAGCTCTCGATTTACCAGTCAATCCTACCCTCACCTATGGCCATGAGTTTTGGATATTGACCAAAAGGACAAGATCACTGATACAAGCGGCCAAAATGAGTTTCCTCTGCAGGGTGGCCTGGTGCACCCTTACGGATAGGGTGAGGAGCTCGGTCACATGGGAGGAGCTCAGAGTAGAGCCGCTGCTCCTACACGTTGAGAGGAGCCAGCTGAGGTGGCTCGGGCATCTGTTCAGGATACTTCCTGAACAACTCCCTAGGGAGGTGTTCCGGACATGGCCCACTGGGAGGAGGCCCCGGGGAAGACCCAGGACACGCTGGAGGGACTATGGTCGTATTCACACTAGCACTGGTTAGTATGCTTTAATCGAACTCTAGTTCTTTTGGCCACAAAGTCTGGTTTGTTTGGTCAGGTGTGAATGCGCAATCGAACTCTGATACGGTCCAAAAAAAGCTAACTCTGGTCTGCCAAAAAACCTAGGTCTCGGTCCGGTTGAAGTGAACTCTGGTACGGTTCGAATGCATATGTGAACGCCAAGCGGACCACAGGCCGCTCCAAAGACAGGAAGTGGATTACATGCAGAGTATTCTGGGTAAATAAAACCAAAACAAACACGGGTGCAAAGCTAGCGGAGCAGAGAAATTGCTCGTGGTCAGACGTGAAGTGAAGAGGAGGTAAAAGCCCTCATAGAAATATGGTCTGATGAAAATATGTCAGTTACTCGTGACCACGCACAAAAAACAACGAGGTTTATAAATTAATAAGTGAAAAAATGAAAGCAGTAGGATTCCCCCGCACTGTAGTGCAGTGCAGTGCAGTGCGTAACCAGCGGGGCGTAAGGACCAAAGTTGCGAGACTCCCGAAGTTTTACAATGTCTTTATTCACAATAAGTGTTCATAGAAACCAAAGTTCATATAAGTGTTCATAGAAACCAGAGTTCATATATCCACATGGCCGGGGAAACGAGGCAGCTTCATAGCATAGCGTCTGGTATACACAGTTCATTAATCCAACGTAGCTGGGGAGCGTGGGTGCGGGTCCGTGAACGCAGAGAGACACAGTGCACAGCAGTGAAGACTCAAGACGTACCAGGGCGGAGGTGCGGGTGCTGGGGTAGTCCGGAGCAGGTTCTGGGGCGGAGATCTGGAGCAGGACAAAAAGGTTCCAATGAGACAAAATAACGAGCATGAATCAAAGTACTAAGCCATTAGCATAATCACGTGAAACACGCGGACGTTCCGGCGCCGAGTGACTCGTCCGAACCCCTCTTATCCACGGCAGGTGGCGTTGATTGCGCTGATGGGGAGCAGGTGCGCGTGGGAGGAGTCCGGATTCCGCCCAGCTCCGGAGACAGACAGGTGAGGGAGGGGGGAAGACGAGGGCACGGGGAGAGCAGAACAGGAACCGTGACATTTTGTTTACATTTCCCTGCGGAAAAGAAGTTGCGTTGTATTGACCAATAGACAAGCGGCGTTTTTTTCTTCATGGATTTTTGTCTCGTTTCCTTCCATGGTTTTTGGTACAGCGCCACCACATGTGAAGGATTAGACAAGCTTCTCAAAAGGTTTGGTTCGTTTGACAAAAAGCAGTGTGAAAGCAAACCGCTCCAGTTGAAAATGTTAACAATGTTTCAATTTTGGTCCCGAATTGAACCGAGTCTACTGGACTATTAGGTGTGACCTTAGACTGCTGCCCCCGCGATAAGGCCCCGGACAAGCGGAAGAAAATGGACGGATGGCTGGATGGATGGCTACAATTACTTATTACTACAACAGCCTACACCATTACGTACTGGTCAATCAGTTGCAATACATTAGGAAAAACAGAAACCATATTCTCAAACTACAACTATAACTACAACAACTACAGCTACAACCAGATTACACAATGATTAGATCACATGACAGATGGACCAAAGCACATCCCAAAATTGATGCAGCAAATATAGTTCCTTGGCCCATATTTCTTTGTCATGGGAGAAGAAATGCCCAGCAGCGAATGTAGTGGAAAAAGTGACAACAAACCTCGTTACGTGATGGTAGCCTAACCCTTCCCCCACTAACAATCAAGTACTCAACAAACCGAGTAACCTCAAGCCAACAGCCGCTTATATAGGCTTAAAGGGCAATGTTCTCTCAGCACACAATGCATAGGACTGGCCATACTGCTGCTAAACAGCAGCAAACCAGTTTAAAATGAAAACAGACTATGGTTTGGAGAATTATAAAAATATAGTGTAAGGATCATTATAGAAGTAATTTGTTCTAAAAAGGCTATACTTCCAATGAAAAAAGCAAACTAGAAAAGGACAAAAAGATCTTTGTAGTTTGTGGTACTTCAAAAAATTGCAGACTATGCGATCTGCCAATTGTATCTATTCAAATTGTGACTTTTCACATTGTATTGTATTCTCAAATATTTAAAGCATCTTATTGATTAGGGCTGCAAGATTAACTGCATTCAAATCAAATCAAAACAATATGCATGTTTAATAAGTAGTCAAATGAATAACTTAACATGTATACTTTAATGATTTGATTAAAGTGATGTATAGAATGAACTAATTGGTAGTTTTCAGATTATAGAATGATGTGATGTCATCTTACCATAAGGGAGGTGCAGGTGTGACATTTATAGTCACACCTGCACCTTTTTTAATGTTTAAAAAAGACCTATACAGTTGCTGTCATTTTTGTTTGTTGGAATAATCTAAACAAGGCGCCCATGAAAAAGTCGGGTACTCTCATGGGGCTCTCCTGTTATAAATACAGATAAATGAAAATTATGGGGGTGAGGGCCAGATTTCCCTCTTGATTATTTGGCATTTTCATTAGAAATATCAAAAGGGAAAATGTACAAATGTTGAACCTGATCATTTCTATTAGCAACTGAACCATAGAACCTGCTATATTATAACAAAACTCTGCATTCGTACAATCAGTATTATATATTACCCAAAAGCATTTTGTGATATCATCTGAATCTAGCAATTCTAAAAACCTGTAAAAAAAACAAAAAAAAAGGAAAAAAAAAACAAACAAAAACAAAACTCAACATTCAGTAGAGAAATAAACAGCTTAGTGTGATCCATGTGGTTGCTAAAACCAGGGTTTATATGACCACATAAACATTGCTGATTGCTATCTGTAAACAAAAAAAGAATGGATATATGGTAGTAAAATACATCACATCCATAACTTTCAAAGGGTCAGATGGGGTTAAAACAAGTCCTGTCGCAATGTGCTTAATAGTAGCTAAGGCAACCTAAGGAAAAGAAGTAAGTTAATATAAACTAATATATGAAATGGGATGGGCTTACAAGTCAACTCAGAACCAACATGCAGTCAATGTACACCAGGGGATGTCAAACATATTTTCACCGAGGGCCACATCAGCAAAATGGCTGCCCTCAAAGGGCCAGATGTAAAATTAATTGAACTACTTTTTTAACTTTTTAATTACCTGTTTCTGTATTTATTGCCTATTCAAGTTACAAATATTGCATATGCATTTGCCTAGATGTAAAGATATGGCTGTGTAACTGCTTATCTCCTGATAAAATGACATTTTAAGACCATCATGCCTTTTAATTTACCCCTGTCGAGGGCCACATAAAATGATGTGGAGGGGCCGCATTTGGCCCCCGGGCCTTGAGTTTGACACGTGTGATTGTACATGAATCTAAAGGCATTAAAAGGTTTAGAAACCTATGAGGGCATGGATATTCACAAAACTTTAGATGAGAACTAGCCACTAACTCAGACATCGGCAAACTACGGCCCTTTGGTCTTATTAATCCGGCCTGCCAAACTTGACCAAATTAGATTAACATAGGTAAGGGTAAACCTTGTTCAAAGTTTTTCTGCTGTGTTTATTTAACTGAAATGTAATAAATTATTATTTGTATTTAATTAATGCATTTGGAAAACAATTTGTACAATGAGCCTTACATATTCATGTTTTGCTACATGTTACAGGCCAAATCTCTAATGTAATGTATATATATATATATATATATATATATATATATATATATATATATATATATATATATATATATATATATATATATATATATATATATACATTACATTAGAGATTTGGCCTGTAACATGTAGCAAAACATGAATATGTAAGGCTCATTGTACAAATTGTTTTCCAAATGCATTAATTAAATACAAATAATAATTTATTACATTTCAGTTAAATAAACACAGCAGAAAAACTTTGAACAAGGTTTACCCTTACCTATGTTAATCTAATTTGGTCAAGTTTGGCAGGCCGGATTAATAAGACCAAAGGGCCGTAGTTTGCCGATGTCTGAGTTAGTGGCTAGTTCTCATCTAAAGTTTTGTGAATATCCATGCCCTCATAGGTTTCTAAACCTTTTAATGCCTTTAGATTCATGTACATCACACGTGTCAAACTCAAGGCCCGGGGGCCAAATGCGGCCCTCCACATCATTTTATGTGGCCCTCGACAGGGTAAATTAAAAGGCATGATGGTCTTAAAATGTCATTTTATCAGGAGATAAGCAGTTACACAGCCATATCTTTACATCTAGGCAAATGCATATGCAATATTTGTAACTTGAATAGGCAATAAATACAGAAACAGGTAATTAAAAAGTTAAAAAAAGTAGTTCAATTAATTTTACATCTGGCCCTTTGAGGGCAGCCATTTTGCTGATGTGGCCCTCGGTGAAAATATGTTTGACATCCCTGGTGTACATTGACTGCATGTTGGTTCTGAGTTGACTTGTAAGCCCATCCCATTTCATATATTAGTTTATATTAACTTACTTCTTTTCCTTAGGTTGCCTTAGCTACTATTAAGCACATTGCGACAGGACTTGTTTTAACCCCATCTGACCCTTTGAAAGTTATGGATGTGATGTATTTTACTACCCATATATCCATTCTTTTTTGTTTACAGATAGCAATCAGCAATGTTTATGTGGTCATATAAACCCTGGTTTTAGCAACCACATGGATCACACTAAGCTGTTTATTTCTCTACTGAATGTTGAGTTTTGTTTTTTGTTTGTTTTTTTTTTCCTTTTTTTTGTTTTTTTTACAGGTTTTTTAGAATTGCTAGATTCAGATGATATCACAAAATGCTTTTGGCTAATATATAATACTGATTGTACGAATGCAGAGTTTTGTTATAATATAGCAGGTTCTATGGTTCAGTTGCTAATAGAAATGATCAGGTTCAACATTTGTACATTTTCCCTTTTGATATTTCTAATGAAAATGCCAAATAATCAAGAGGGAAATCTGGCCCTCACCCCCATAATTTTCATTTATCTGTATTTATAACAGGAGAGCCCCATGAGAGTACCCGACTTTTTCATGGGCGCCTTGTTTAGATTATTCCAACAAAACAAAAATGACAGCAACTGTATAGGTCTTTTTAAACATTAAAAAAGGTGCAGGTGTGACTATAAATGTCACACCTGCACCTCCCTTATGGTAAGATGACATCACATCATTCTATAATCTGAAAACTACCAATTAGTTCATTCTATACATCACTTTAATCAAATCATTAAAGTATACATGTTAAGTTATTCATTTGACTACTTATTAAACATGCATATTGTTTTGATTTGATTTGAATGCAGTTAATCTTGCAGCCCTAATCAATAAGATGCTTTAAATATTTGAGAATACAATACAATGTGAAAAGTCACAATTTGAATAGATACAATTGGCAGATCGCATAGTCTGCAATTTTTTGAAGTACCACAAACTACAAAGATCTTTTTGTCCTTTTCTAGTTTGCTTTTTTTCATTGGAAGTATAGCCTTTTAGAACAAATTACTTCTATAATGATCCTTACACTATATTTTTATAATTCTCCAAACCATAGTCTGTTTTCATTTTAAACTGGTTTGCTGCTGTTTAGCAGCAGTATGGCCAGTCCTATGCATTGTGTGCTGAGAGAACATTGCCCTTTAAGCCTATATAAGCGGCTGTTGGCTTGAGGTTACTCGGTTTGTTGAGTACTTGATTGTTAGTGGGGGAAGGATTAGGCTACCATCACGTAACGAGGTTTGTTGTCACTTTTTCCACTACATTCGCTGCTGGGCATTTTCTTCTCCCATGACAAAGAAATATGGGCCAAGGAACTATATTTGCTGCATCAATTTTGGGATGTGCTTTGGTCCATCTGTCATGTGATCTAATCATTGTGTAATCTGGTTGTAGCTGTAGTTGTTGTAGTTATAGTTGTAGTTTGAGAATATGGTTTCTGTTTTTCCTAATGTATTGCAACTGATTGACCAGTACGTAATGGTGTAGGCTGTTGTAGTAATAAGTAATTGTAGCCATCCATCCAGCCATCCGTCCATTTTCTTCCGCTTGTCCGGGGCCTTATCGCGGGGGCAGCAGTCTAAGGTCACACCTAATAGTCCAGTAGACTCGGTTCAATTCGGGACCAAAATTGAAACATTGTTAACATTTTCAACTGGAGCGGTTTGCTTTCACACTGCTTTTTGTCAAACGAACCAAACCTTTTGAGAAGCTTGTCTAATCCTTCACATGTGGTGGCGCTGTACCAAAAACCATGGAAGGAAACGAGACAAAAATCCATGAAGAAAAAAACGCCGCTTGTCTATTGGTCAATACAACGCAACTTCTTTTCCGCAGGGAAATGTAAACAAAATGTCACGGTTCCTGTTCTGCTCTCCCCGTGCCCTCGTCTTCCCCCCTCCCTCACCTGTCTGTCTCCGGAGCTGGGCGGAATCCGGACTCCTCCCACGCGCACCTGCTCCCCATCAGCGCAATCAACGCCACCTGCCGTGGATAAGAGGGGTTCGGACGAGTCACTCGGCGCCGGAACGTCCGCGTGTTTCACGTGATTATGCTAATGGCTTAGTACTTTGATTCATGCTCGTTATTTTGTCTCATTGGAACCTTTTTGTCCTGCTCCAGATCTCCGCCCCAGAACCTGCTCCGGACTACCCCAGCACCCGCACCTCCGCCCTGGTACGTCTTGAGTCTTCACTGCCGTGCACTGTGTCTCTCTGCGTTCACGGACCCGCACCCACGCTCCCCAGCTACGTTGGATTAATGAACTGTGTATACCAGACGCTATGCTATGAAGCTGCCTCGTTTCCCCGGCCATGTGGATATATGAACTCTGGTTTCTATGAACACTTATATGAACTTTGGTTTCTATGAACACTTATTGTGAATAAAGACATTGTAAAACTTCGGGAGTCTCGCAACTTTGGTCCTTACGCCCCGCTGGTTACGCACTGCACTGCACTGCACTACAGTGCGGGGGAATCCTACTGCTTTCATTTTTTCACTTATTAATTTATAAACCTCGTTGTTTTTGTGCGTGGTCACGAGTAACTGACATATTTTCATCAGACCATATTTCTATGAGGGCTTTTACCTCCTCTTCACTTCACGTCTGACCACGAGCAATTTCTCTGCTCCGCTAGCTTTGCACCCGTGTTTGTTTTGGTTTTATTTACCCAGAATACTCTGCATGTAATCCACTTCCTGTCTTTGGAGCGGCCTGTGGTCCGCTTGGCGTTCACATATGCATTCGAACCGTACCAGAGTTCACTTCAACCGGACCGAGACCTAGGTTTTTTGGCAGACCAGAGTTAGCTTTTTTGGACCGTATCAGAGTTCGATTGCGCATTCACACCTGACCAAACAAACCAGACTTTGTGGCCAAAAGAACTAGAGTTCGATTAAAGCATACTAACCAGTGCTAGTGTGAATACGACCATAGTCCCTCCAGCGTGTCCTGGGTCTTCCCCGGGGCCTCCTCCCAGTGGGCCATGTCCGGAACACCTCCCTAGGGAGTTGTTCAGGAAGTATCCTGAACAGATGCCCGAGCCACCTCAGCTGGCTCCTCTCAACGTGTAGGAGCAGCGGCTCTACTCTGAGCTCCTCCCATGTGACCGAGCTCCTCACCCTATCCGTAAGGGTGCACCAGGCCACCCTGCAGAGGAAACTCATTTTGGCCGCTTGTATCAGTGATCTTGTCCTTTTGGTCAATATCCAAAACTCATGGCCATAGGTGAGGGTAGGATTGACTGGTAAATCGAGAGCTTTGCCATACGCTTTGCCATACCTGGGGGAAAAAAAAGATAATGAGTTTTTACAATGTTGACTTGGTTGTTGTAGTAGGGGTACATTGGGGGATCTATTTTCCTACAGTTTTGGTGTAGGGATAGAGAGAGAGTGTGTTAATGGAGACAACATACCTTCTAATACATTCAGGCCGCAGTATGCAAATTATCTCTGCAAGATTAAATGCAATGGAATAAAAATCACATTCGTTTGGTTACGTTAGACAGCAGTATTCACCTTATTCCTAAAGTTGTCGTCAGCGCCACCATTGTCATTCGGTTTGGATTATTTTTTGGGGCTGCCGATATTGACATGGAATAAGTTCTATTAGGACTACAGAGCTGTTTTAAAGTCTCCCACAGAATTGGTGCAGTGTTGACTTTTTGATGCACATGAACACGGGACATTTTATACAAATCAACCAACTTTATATATATATATTTTATCAGTGAAACCTTTCTCAAATTGTCCATTGAAATGAATGGCGGTGAGGGTCAATACTAAACCAGAAATTATTATTTCCTTAAGGTGTGTCCTCTGTAAACAACAAAATATCTCATCTCGGTTGGTATAAACCTGCTGACACTGTGGTTTAGAGCTCTACAAACATACTCAAATGAACGAGATTCTTGTATAGGTTTTGTCATACATATTTTGTATAATCTTGTATGCCATCATGACCAAAATCTTGATTGTGAAACATACATTGCAAATCTGACCACAATGAAAACACTATCAAATGTGTATTATTAGAAATTTGTAAGAAAGATAATATTTAGGCCTTATTTTTTTCCCCCAGATTTTTTCAGTGATCCCTTACACCTGTCTGCAAAAATATGAGGATCAATAGAAATTTCTTTTAACATTGATGCCATAAATACACGGTTCCTGAACTCTGTTTGAGATGTTGGCTTGAAGAGCACAACCTGCTGCTCCCTAAGGACAAAATTTTGTGAGTGGGATTTTAATGTTTTTGCATTTGCACTCACCGATGTAGAGTGCTCCGCTTTAAGACATGTACTATTGAACTGAAATTACTAATTTATGTACCATCTGGACAGCACTTTGCCATAAAGAAAACACAGTGACGATGCTCAATCCAATTAAAAATTTGAAAATGAAAGATTTGAAAATGTAGCTCAAATCTTACCATCTGCGGTGAGTGAATGCTGCACAAATATCGTCATCTGTCTCTAACAAGGAACGAGAGCCACCAAATGTGCTCCAGGAGTACACAGCAATTAGACCAGGGTGTGTGGTAGTGTATAACGGGTGTGTAAGAGTATACAGAGTAACAAATGCTCTTTGCCATTTGTTACGTCCGCTCATGACTGATGGAGTACCTAAATATGTATTGGGGAAAAAAAGAAGTAATAGTTTGCTGTAATTAGAGAATCATTAGCTCTTAGAAAATTGAATATGTCACGTGTCCAAACAAACAGAAACAGTTGTCAAATTTGTGTAGATTGTTTAAAGGTCCTATATTACATAAAATTGACTCATGTGAACTTTAAGCCATGATACAATACTGTTACCTCCTCAAAGACATACCTAGAGTTATGTTTTGTTCATTTACACATGTTTTAGTAACCTTTTATTATTAGTCTGTCTAAATCTCCAAAGGTCTAAATCCTCTGTTCCACCTTGTGATGTCATGAAGTGGTATTTTTCAGATTAACAGCTCCTTTTACCTTTTGTGCAGTAGAGATGGGCAATTCCAGGCTGAAATTATCTAAATGATTCTAGTGAAGGTGTATGGAGTAAAAACACTGCGGAGTGCTTTCTGTATTACAACGTGACATCACAAGGTGGAACAGAGTGTTTTCTGTTTGAGAGATGAACTCAGTCTAAATATGCAGGATGTGTGTGTTAAACATGTGTGAATGAAACAAAACACAACTCCAGGTATGTTTAGTGTAATATGGGCCGTTTAAACATCATAACTTTGTTCCAATGAATTGAACAATTTGCAGATCAGTTGTATTATTGGCACACTTGTTTTACAACATTATCTACTGGTTAATAGTTTATTAACCTTGACCTCTCACCAAATCATTTCTTTGACCATAAGGGAACAGCTGTCAGTGACATCCTCAGGCTTTGAATAAACATAAATGAACATTATAATAGATAGTGTTTTATTATCTTATATTGCCATGTGTTTGATTTACTATATGACTGTGGGCAGAAATTTGACCAACTTTGACCAAGTTGTTGTTTTTTAAATAAATTAATATATGGTTGCTATATAAGCCTGGTATTATAATGTTTTGAAATTAAAAGGATTGGTTAGAACAGTTTTTTTTTTTACACTTTAAAGTGGGCAGGAGGGTCTTTCAAAGCACATATCCATGACCTCCTTCTGCACTGTGCAATACACTTCATGAAATCATTGTACTACTACTATTGGGACGTCATCTCTCTTCATTTCCTTCATTCAACCCTAGGTGGCAGTGTAAGTGACTTCAGGCTTCACTTTTGCTTTCACTTTAAAGCTCAAGGAGGAAAAACTACTGATCTCTCCTGTCATTAGACGAAGAGACAGACAGCTCCCCAGGGCCCAAGGACAGCGCGCATTACGCACATATTACGCACTTCACAGATTGTCTTCCCCTCACTTCCTGTTTGGAGAGCTTTATTTGATACTTCTGCAAGGACAAAGGTGAGTTGCCTGCTCATGTAAACACAGACATTTGTTTATTTTCAGAGTGGAGGTTTATATTTCATGTTTATGCACAATTATACTGCATTTGGAAAGTTCTGCAACTAAGTTATACACATGGCACTGAAGTAGTGTGTTTGTAACTATAGGATGGAGGGATAGAGTGAAAGAGAGGGAGTGAAGAAGAGAGAGGGCTTGTCCAGTCTAAAAATCATTGCACCATCATTACTCTGCAGGATCATATTGTATCAAAGAACCATGGCACCAAAAAGGAGAGTTGCTGCTACCTCCACTGCTGCTAAAGCCGGAGGTAAAAGGATAAAAAAAAGAGCCAGAGACCCCCCAAAATCCCAAAGATGCCTTCACTTCAGCTAAAGAACCTCTAAAGGCTGCTGCTCTGGAGGTGAAAGGCAAAAGAAAGGTGGATGAACACTGGTATGGATCTGGAGAGGTAAGGATAAGGACAATAATTAGAACTGCAATAATGTGACACAATGGAAAGTGAATGTAAACAGTAACACTAATCAGGTATTAATACTGGCCAGAGATATCATGGGTTCTGTTATTGTGGCAAATGCAGCAGCCGTCTTGTGAGTGGAGGAAGAGCATATTTCTAATAAAAAATGATGTAAAAACAGGGCTGGAAATGTAATTGATTAAAGAGTTTAATTTGATGCATAATGGTATATTTGTGATGCTACTAATGTAGGGAACAGGACAAGGTTTCTCTGAGTCATAAAAATATGAATGAATATTCACCCTAAACATACTACACTGGTCTATATTTTATGTATAATTAAATTGTGTTTGTGCGTTAATACACAATATGGACACACCCATTGATAATAATTCATGCCTATTACTATAAAAGAAGATTTTATTGCCTAAAATCAAACATTTCAACATTAGTTCACATTAGTATGATAGAACATGAGCATTAGATAAAGTTAAAATCCAAAAAAGCTAGTGTCATTGTCATAACACTTGGTACAGTGCTGGTACTACACTGTACCAGGCACATTTACCTGATGGGCATGGGGAAATTTTGTGTCACGATTATCATGGAAAAACTAATTGCAATTAATAAAAATAATGATACTTATTAAAATTGCTGATGGTTTTAAAATGTTATGGAAGTACTGTATTCTCAAATGACTATATGTAAAAACTATAATTTAAAGTTGCACTATGTAACTTTTCTGACAGAGGGTCCGTCAACTGCATATCACCACTGATATGTTATTCCATTGCTTGTAATGTCCCACAGTATGGCATTATTTATCACCATGGAGCAAAGCAGGTATGTGCTCAGAGTAAGAAGGCATGTTTTTCAGGCTTTTTCAGCAATAAGCCATCTGTAACTGTATGAATGCAAGATATTTATTTAATTTTGTGATTATTTATGTTTTGATTTGCTATATTGTGATTTTAATGTCTTTCTTATTCTGTAAAACACTTTGAATTACTTTGTGTATGAATTGTGCTGTACAAATAAACTTGTCTCGCCTATGCCTTCTGGACTAGGGCTGCTGTCTTTTGAAGGTGTTTTTTTTTTTTTTTACTTTTGTTTAGTAGAGATTGGCACTTCCTAGGCTAAAATTTTCCCAATGATTCAAGTGAAGGTGTATGGAGTTTAAAAACACAGAGGAGCGCTTCCTGTATTACCACATGACATCACAAGGTGGAGTGTTTTCAGTGTGGGAACTCTTAGTATGCAGGGTTTGTGTGTTTAACACGTGTGAATGAAACAAAACACAGCTCCAGGTCTGTGTTTGATGAGGAAACAACATTATAACATAGATCAGAAAATGGTGTAATATGGGTTCTGTAAAAAAAACTTGAAGTGAAGCATGACAGAAGAGAGGGACAGTGACATGAGCCTCATGTAGTTAATATGTGATTGTTCAATACTTTCAACCTTGAACTCTTTGATATATAAAGTTATCATCATCATTAGAGACAACATTCTGAAGTCTTACAGGCCGCTCTGGGACACTGCTGTAAATAATGCCGTGGTCACACTTTCATGGACAGACCAGATTTAGTGAAAACATGTGGACAAACATTAAGTTTCAAATGAGTGTAACGCCTTGGCAGAGGTCTATATTCTGAGTATCTGTTCTTTCAAAGGCACTTGGTTAAATGGGAGGATGTCACTTCTGCAGTAACTCGATGCACGCTGGCCTTTAGGAATATTACATGGACACAAAAAAATGTACAATAATGTCGCCTGCTACAGAGGCCTGGCCACTCACACACGTTTACTCCTGAACATGAACATCTAGGAAATATTGGGAAAAAAGACAACTGAATTCATCACTGTCTATATCTAGAAATCTACTATAATCTGGACAAAATACTAACTCCATCCACAAGTGAGGAACTAAGGGAGTTTCTATATTAGGGGGCTCCCTTTGCATTATGTTACTACTTATGGTCCTGTGATACTGGTACAACATCCTTTTTTACCTATTTCATGCTTGACTGGCCAGGCCCCTGTTTAAGTACATTTAGCAACAGAAGATATCAACACAAACTCATTAAAAATTTACGAAAGAAACAGCAAGTCCATAAGCCTATCATTCAGTATAACTTTATCCATAAAATCTTTTTACAAACTCTATTTCTCTGTGGTTTCTCAGTACTACACGCACATCTCTTTTATTTATTTATAAAAACTATTGTTGCCTATCAGTCTTGTAGTTAAGGCAAAAATTGCTTGAAATCTTCCCAGTCTTGTTGATTTTGTCCATTTTCTTGTCTCTTAGGGTGTCAGACTAAACTGCAGCCAATCACGCATAATGAATTACTGTAAATCTTGTAATTGGGTGAACTTCAAAATCCAAGACCCACTCCAGCACCGCGAAGAGCATGATCCACCAGTCGATCCAGTACTGGACAACTGTAACAAAACATGTTACTGATGAATCACATGGCTGATTATTAAAAGTGCACTATGTAACTTTTCAAGATGGAGGGTTTCTCGACCTGCTTGCACTTACTTTCCTAGAATGTTTCTCAGTGTGGCATTAACATATCTATCTCTATGGAGACAATTAAAGAATCAGGTTGCCCCTCCTACTTATTTCATTATGGGCATTTTTATAGATAAAAAAAAAAAAAAAAAAAAACGCTTGGAAAAAAATACATCATCTGTCCAGTGACCTAACCTGTAACTTGGCCTAGTGTCACCACCTGCTCCATGGAGACAGATCAGTTTAATGCCATATCTTGGAACATTTAATGAAATGCACTAACATCCCCATGGAGACATACATGTCTTTAGCATCTCTGTAAGAAAGCTAGATGGGCTGGATGAAGAATCCAGCCCATCTAGCTTTCTTACCTAAGCCCTCTCCAGACAGAAGCAGAGTCGTTGGTGGAGAATTGCTGCTCCAGACGTGCTTCACTTCAAGTTTTTTTGGCTGCACCGTTACAGAACCCATATTACACCATTTTCTGATCTATGTTATAATGTTGTTTCCTCATGAAGATCGTGAGGGCTACAGGCATTGCAAGTATGCGTTTAGCAAAGAGGTGGAAAAGGCTAAAGCGAAGTACAATACACGTCTGGAGCAGCAATTCTCCACCAACGACTCTGCTTCTGTCTGGAGAGGGCTTAGGCAAATCACCAACTACAGGCCCAAAGCCCCTCCCGCCATGGACAACAAACAACTAGCAGAAAAGTTAAACGGCTTTTATGCGAGGTTTGAAGTTTCACACCCCTCCCCCTCCTCCCTCACTATCATGGACATTACCTCCAAACCCACCTCAGATCCCCCCTCCTCCCCCACTGCCCTCACAGTTGTGGAGCAGGACGTGACTAAGCTTTTCAGGAAGCAGAATCCCCGTAAGGCAGCGGGCCCAGACGGTGTCTCTCCTTCCACCCTTAGACACTGTGCTGAGGACCTGGCTCCTGTCTTCACGGACATTTTTAACACCTCCCTGGAGTCATGTCATGTCCCAGCCTGCTTCAAGCTGTCCACCATTGTCCCCGTCCCCAAGAAGCCCAGGATCACTGGACTTAATGACTACAGACCTGTGGCGCTGACGTCTGTAGTCATGAAGTCATTTGAGCGCCTGGTCCTGCACCACCTCAAGTCCCTCACCTCCCCCCTCCTGGACCCTCTGCAGTTTGCCTACAGAGCCAATCGGTCTGTGGACGACGCCATTAACCTGGCCCTTCACTTCATCCTCCAGCATCTGGACTCCCCGGGAACCTACGCCAGGATCCTGTTTGTGGACTTCAGCTCTGCATTCAACACCATCTTCCCTGCTCTGCTCCAGGACAAGCTCGCTCAGCTCAACGTGCCTGACTCCACCTGCAGGTGGATCACTGACTTCCTGACAGACAGGAGACAGCGCGTGCGGCTGGGGAAGAATGTCTCGGACACTCGGACTATCAGCACAGGATCTCCACAGGGCTGTGTACTTTCTCCCCTGCTCTTCTCCCTGTACACCAACTGCTGCACCTCCAGCCATGACTCCGTCAAACTGGTTAAGTTTGCGGATGACACCACCCTCATCGGACTCATCTCGGACAGCGATGAGTCTGCCTACAGGAGGGAGGTGGATCGGCTGGTGTCCTGGTGCAGCAGCAACAACCTGGAGCTCAATGCCCAGAAGATAGTGGAGATGATTGTGGACTTCAGGAAAGTCCCCCCTGCCTCCCCTCACCCTGACGGACTCCCCCATCACCACTGTGGACTCTTTCCACTTCCTGGGCACCTGCATCACCCAGGATCTCAAGTGGGAGCCGACCATCAGCTCCCTCATCAAGAAAGCCCAGCAGAGGATGTTCCACCTGCGGCAGCTGAGGAAACTCAAGCTGCCAGTCCAGATGATGGTGCAGTTTTACACTTCCATCATTGAGTCCATCCTCACCTCCTCCATCACTGTGTGGTTCGCTGGGGCCACTGCCAGGGACAGACAGAGACTGCAGCGCATTGTGCGCTCTGCTGAGAAGGTGATTGGCTGCAGCCTTCCATCTATACAGGACCTGTACTTCTCCAGGACTCGGCGGCGAGCAGGCCGTATAGCAGCTGACACTTCTCACCCTGGACATGGACTATTTGAGCCACTTCCCTCTGGCAGGAGGCTACGGTCCATTGGGACCAGAACCTCTCGCCATAAGAACAGTTTCTTCCCCTCTACTGTTTGTCTCATGAACACTTTATAATATCTGCACTAAACTGGACACTTAATAACACCGGTCACTTTAATAAGCCATGTTTGCACTGTTGTTTTTATGCTGCTGTTGTATATATTTTCTCCCTTTAAGTATTTCATTTCATTTCATTTCATTTGATTTTCTTTTTTTTTTTAAGCATATCTTTTTAACTTTGTGCATGCCCTTATTTGTATTTGTATTTATTCAGAGTGTTTATGTTGCACTTTTTCACCGAAGCAAGTTCCTAGTTTGTGAACTGTGTTCACAGACTATGGCAATAAAAGTCTTCTGATTCTGATTCTGATTCTGATGAAGACAGATTGTAGCTCTAAATTGCTGTAGTCATACCTCTGTGAAGCTGTATGTGTGTATATAAATGTCCATGGAGATGGCACTATCCTGTCCTCCTGTATACTTGACCTGACCCCTCCTTCAGTGAGGAGGAATAATGCTGCTCTTTATCTTTCCTCTGCAGAGCCTGTCTCTGAGTCTGTCTTTGAGCTGTGTGTACGTACAGTCCTGGACCCCTTTGATGGGACAGAGGGGGGGCAGAGAAGACAGAGAAGGCAACCCCCAGCAGATGCTTTTGGGTAAAACTTTCTCAGATAATTGAAGTGAAGAGGGACCATAAACCTTGGTTCTTGTAGTGACAGATGTGTCCTCATGTGTGTTTATGGTAAACTCCCTGTTGGTGCTGAGCTAATTGATTCTGCAGAAATCCATACTGTTTTTCCTGTAGCAATAGGCCCTATAGGGCATAGGGCCGATTGCTTTCGCAACAATGAGTCCATGGGCGTTGTCAACTGTCTCGTTGTGAAAGCAATAGGCCCTACACCCTGTAGGGGTTTGGACATAAATATTATTATGGCCACAAACCCTAACAAACCGAAAGTTTGCCATCTTGGATTGAAAATTACGAAATGCCAAGTCAGCATTTTTGCTGACATTGTATTTTAATCATCCCCTCTGAGGGGGTTTCAATGACAGGTCTGAAAATCACTGTACATCATCTAGAGAAGTGGGGCATCAAAAGTTATACCTATATGGTTTGTGTGCAGCGATGCAGCAAAATTCTATTGGAATTTTTGCAGTTTTCAAATGTGAAAATTTGCTCCTGATTGTGCATTCAAAGTCTAAGTAAACATTGTCAAAGTAAAAAATCTCTTTTTTACTGAGATAAGTAAACTGAGATATTTAAACTTATCCCGAAACGATAATATGAAGATATTTGGCAACAGAAATATGCTCAAACTTGACACTCAATTTATATTCTAATGTCAAGCCAGAATAAACATATAAACAAATCTTAATCAAAAATCAGAAAGAATTTGAAATGACTGTAAAATTGACCTCAAATTCAGTTTATAATGCAAGTCTGCTCCATTTTTATTTTAATTGGCTTTTGCAGCTTTTTTTTGTTTTTTTGTTTTTTTTTAAGAGTTTTATTGTGTAATATTCAAATTTGCATATCAGCAAAGCACCATTTACAGTAACTAACTAGAACTCAATCTCCTATGTACTTTGAGTATACGGCCCACCAACATTGAGAACCACTGGTATTGTCTAGTTCCAAAGGTTGTCCCTATATGAATTTGCTTCCCATAGCATAAACAGGCTTGTCCTTATTGACCCTGTGCCCCAGAACAATTTCTAGCACTCCTCCTTAATAAATAATCAATGGGCTCATTACTTATTACATTTACAGCAATCAACTAGGCCCTAGAGTGTGTTGGATTCAGTGTAGTAAGATTCTCCCTGGGGGTGGGTGTACTGAAAAGAGCCAGATTTAGATTTTTATCATGTTTTGTGTAAACCATTTACCTCTTCAAGGCAACAAATGAGTGCACGCTTCACTATGTTAAGCTCTGAATCCAGCTGTCACCCAAGCTAGTGACAGCTGGATTCACAGGTCAACCATTCAGAGGTGGGTTGGAAAAAGTGTTTGGGCAAAGTGTTACATTAAAAAGTCATAGTCAATCATGATTTACACAGGATTGAGATACATTTTTTCATGTCCAGCCGTAATTTCTCCCTTCAGACAGATATAAGGCAGTGACTTTCAGAGCCCCGTCCGAACAGAAGTAGCTAGCTATACTTGATGAGTAGCCAAACATATTCACTCCAAAAATTGTATAATATCAAAATAATCCAAATCGGATCAAAGATATTATCAGATTTTATTAGCCATCGGATGCTCTGGATTAGAAGTGATGGGCAACAGCATCGTCCATGTGAAAACACAGACGCAGATGCACACTTATACGAAAGACGGAAAAAAAACATTGATAATATTGACACTTCATAAGCGTATCTAGTTTCTAGTTGTTTTTTTGACAGGCCTTATCCAATCTAATCCAGTCCAACTTTATTTCTAATGCACTTTAAAAACAACAGAGTTGACCAGAGGGCAGTACACAACAGACATTTTAAAAACACAGATAAATGACAGACATATAAATAAATAACTACAAACTGTACACTATAAAAGTCAACATATCAATGAAAAGCTAAAGAGGAAAAAGTGCATTTTAAGAGCTGATTTAAAAGTAAAAAGTGACTCAGCCTGTCTAAGGTGCAGGAGCAATGCGTTCCACAGTTTGGGACCAGCCACAGAGAAGGTATGGTCCCCTCAAAGTTTTCTCCTAATTTTTGGGACCACTAACAGTGAATGATCTGCAGACCTGAGCGAGTGAGCAGGAGCATAGTCTATATGCAGATTTTTGTTTCTCAAACCCATTTCAGTTACCAAGGATTTTATTTTAAGAGGTATTATAATGTCAAATTAGCAATATATGTAAAAGAAACGGGTAACACTAAAGGACCACAATACTTTACCCGTAGAAAGAGGCATAGTAGTTAGATCTTTGTTAGTGTTTTATACAAATAGTTATTAATGTTTTATTCTGTATTCTGTGTTAATAGCTAAATATAAAAAAAAAATAAATAAATTGTTTGACCTGTTTCAGTCCAAATGTACTCTTACTAGTCCTGTTTTAATTCTGGTATAATCCAGTTTTTGGCTTAGTTTAGTGGTTGAGTATCCCTCCCTTTACTCTGAGGTCACTCTTACATAACTGCATCGGCATTACAGTAAAAATGTTCACCATCAATTTAACCTCCTTCCCCCTTGCTTCTCTCCTCTTCTCTCTCTCTCCCTCCTTCTTGTTGTTGGCCTAATCATCTACTTCCACGGCTCAGCTTCACTTCCAACGTTGCCAATTTTCTGCCACACTTTTGGCCCCGCCCACCAAGGGACTTTATCCCAAATGGAGCGTTCTGATTCGCTGAGGAGGCCTTATGTAATACCTATGGTTATGTATTAAAGGCATGAACGACCAAAAGAGAGCAAGAGGGAATGAGAATGGGAGAGGGAGAAGAAGGGAAGAGAGAGGGGGAGTGAGAGGGAGGGAGGGAGGAGGAAGAAGTGTTAGTAGATCAGTGGAACATGTAGGGCATCTCTGAAAAGGCTACTGGGCAACAACGTGACTGCAGGGGAATGTTTTATCAATTGTTTTAGATTTATGTTTCTATTTATCTCTTTATTCAATAATTTTCTGTTCCAATGGTAAGTTACAAAAATATGATATGATATTTATTTAAACCAGGTTTGGAGAAACTGTCAATCTGACACATTTTTAAATGTGTCAGATTGTAAAATTTCTCACCCCAGATTGATATGTGTAGCATTCTGGTTTTTACTTATTTGTTAATCTGCGATGGCTTTGAATCTGATTGGTTGAAGAGTCACAACAGAGGAACAAGCCGAGAAATCAAAAATTTTGTTACATCCAGTTGACAGAAAAGCACAGACATGTGACCTTTGCACATTTTTCAACATTAAAAAGTCAGTATTTTTCTAAAGTAGTCTGAAGTACATCTGTTGCCGAGGTCATGTTTTCAGTAATTTTGGGAGCTTCACTTTCATCTTCTGCCCAAACCACATTGTTGCCGTGTGATTGGTCTGAACCACTGGTTAACTGAGCAATCACATCAACAGCAGGAGCCAGGTCAGACTGGAGTTTGTGAACTCAAAAATATTCTTTTCAGTTTTTTCCTGTAGCAAAAATATAGCTGCTCAAAATATTGAGTCACAATTTCAGAAGTTGCCTACAGTAGTTCTTCAGTATTCCATACATTTTCACATAACGGCTATCTCCTTTAAAACTCCAGCAGAGGCCAATATTTAGTTTGACTCATAAAGCCTGACTTATGTGTGTGTGTGTATATATATATATATATATATATATATATATATATATATATATATATATATATATATATATACACACACACACACACACACATATATACAAATATATATGTGGGTGCTCGAGAGTGAGTTCCTGGTGGCTGGGCCTTTCCCCACGGGGCCTGGAGCGATGTGGGGCCATCCTCACGTAGACCCAACACCCACGAGAGGCTCCATAAGGGGCCGGTGCAGAGAGAACTGGGCAGCAGTCGAAGGCGGGTGCCTCGGCGACCAGATCTCCAGGCATGAAGACTAGCTCTGGGGACATGGAATGTCACCTCGCTGAGGGGGAAGGAGCCTGAGCTTGTGTGGAAGGTTGAGCGCTACCTACTAGATATAGTCGGCCTCACCTCCACGCACAGCTTGGACTCTGGAACCCAACTCCTTCAGAGGGGCTGGACTCTCCATTTCTCTGGCGTTGCCCACGGGGAGCGGTGGCAGGCTGGTATGGGCTTGCTCACTGCCCCACAGCTCAGCTGCCACGTGCTGGAGTTCACCCCGGTGAACGAGAGGGTCGCGTCCCTGCGCCTTCGTGTCGGGGACAGGTCTCTCACTGTGATCGGGAAGAATGGCCTCCCTGATCTGAACCCAAGCGGTGTTTTGTTATTGAACTTCTGTGCTAGCCACAGTTTGTCCATAACGAACACAATGTTTGAGCACAAGGGTGTCCATCAGTGCACGTGTCATCTGACACACACTCGGGTGAAGAGAGGGGCAAAGCTGGCAACTGATCACCACCTAGTTGTGAGTTGGATCCGCTAGCAGAGGAGGAAGCCGGATAGACCTGGCAGGCCCAAGCATATTGTGAGGGTCTGCAGGGAACATCTGGTACAGCCCTCTGTCAGGGGGGTCTTCAACTCACACCTCTAGGAGAGCTTCTCCTTGACCCCGGGGGAGGCTGGGGACATGGACTTCGAGTGGGCCATGTTCTCCACCTCTATTGTCAATGGGGCTGCTCCTAGCTGTAGTCGTAAGGTCTGTGGTGCTTGTCGCGGCGGCAACCCATGAACCCAATATTAAGGCTCGTGGTACTCCTGAGGCAGCTGACTAGTACCACCGAGCCAAGCCTGCTTTGGCTTGTGTGGCCGCAGAGGCAAAAACTCGGGGCTGGGAGGAGTTCAGGAAGGCCATAGAGGAGGACTATTGGGCGGCCTCAAAGAGATTTTGGCAAACCGTTCGACGCCTCATTAGAGGGAAGCAGTGCTTCACCAACACTGTTTACAAAGCGGTTGGAGAGCTGCTGACCTCGACTGGAGATGTTGTCGGGCGGTGGAAGGAATACTTTGAGGATCTCCTCAATCCCACCGTCACGTCTTCCGAGGAGGAAGCAGAGACTGGGGACCTGGAGGCAGACTCATCCATCACCCTGGCTGAAGTCACTGAGGTGGTTGGCAAGCTCCTCGGTGGCAAGGCTCCAGAGGTGGATGAGATCTGTCCCAAGTACCTCAAGTCTCTGGATGTTGTGGGGCTGTCTCGGCTGACACGTCTTTACAAGATTGCATGGCAGTCGGGGACAGTACCACTGGATTGGCAGACCGGGGTGGTGGTCCCTCTGTATAAGAAGGGGGACCGGAGGGTGTCTTCCAATTGTGGGGAATCACACTCCTCCAACCGATAGTGGAACCTCGGATTCAGGAGGAGCAGTGTGGTTTTCGCACCGGTCGTGGAACACTGGACCAGCCCTATACTCTCCATCGGGTCCTCAAGGGTTCATGGGAGTTTGCCCAACCAGTCCACATGTGTTTTGTGGATCTGGAGAAGGCATTCGACCGTGTCCCTTATGGTGTCCTTTGGGAGGTGCTCTGGGAGTATGGGGTCAAGGGGCTCTTTGCTCAGGGCTGTCCGGTCCCTGTATGACCGGAGCAGGAGCTGTGTTCGCATTGCCGGCAGTAAGTCAGACCTGTTCCCAGTGCACGTTGGACTCTGCCAGGGCTGCCCTTTGTCACCGGTTCGACAGAATTTCTAGGTGCAGCCAGGAGTCAAAGGGGGTCTGGTTTGGAGACCACAGGATCTCATCTCTGTTGTTTGCAGATGATGTTGTTCTGATGGCTTCATCTAGCCAGGACCTGCAGCAGGCACTGGGGCAGTTTGCAGCCGAGTGTGAAGCGGCTGGGATGAGAATCAACTCCTCATGAGTTCTGGATAATGACGAGATGGCGGAAATAAGCGGCCGAAATGGGTTTCCTCCGTAGGGTGGCCGGGCGCACCCTTAGGGATAGGGTGAGGAGCTCAGTCACACGGGAGGAGCTTGGAGTAGAGCCACTGCTCCTACACGTCGAGAGGAGCCAGCTGAGGTGGCTCAGGATGCCTCCTGGACACCTCCCTAGGGAGGTGTTACAGGCATGTCCCACCGGGAGGAAGCCCCAGGGAAGCCCCAGGACACGCTGGAGGGACTATGTCTCTCGACTGGCCTGGGAACGCCTTAACGCCTTCTTAAGGTCCCACCGGAGGAGCTGGAGGACATGTCTGGGGTGTGGGAAGTCTGGCAGTCCCTGCTTAGACCGCTACCCTCGCGACAAAGTCCAGGATAAGCGGAAGAAAATGGATGGATTAATTATTGTGCAGTTAAGCCCACGCTAGCACTAGCAACAGTTGTAATGCCTAAGCCACCTCAGCCGGCTCCTCTTGAGGAGGAGGAGCAGTGGCTCCACTTTGAGTTCCTCCTGCGTGACTGAGTTCCTCACACATCTGACTGGAACCTTGACATGCTCTGCCTTTGTTGTGTTTGCAGCTGTTTCTTCTTGAGCTGAAGACAAAATGATCTCAGGAACAATAAAATGAATTGAAGTTTGTCTGCTCTTTGCACAACAGCACTTGAGAACCACACGGTTAGCGTCACTACTTCCTGTCCAATTTTATCTTTGAGGTTTTTGCCAAGTCGAGCTAGAATAAATATTTTAATATCAGGCAGCAGGTGAAAAACTACACAAATCAGATTAATACTTCACCAGAGGACACTTCTGTGTTTAAAAAGGTAGAGATTTGTGTCTCAATGCTAATGCTAATGCTAATTTTGAGAGATCCTAAATCTTAAAACAATGACACAAACTGAAGTAATCTACATTTAAAAAAAATGTTGGGTAAGCTTTACTTTAATTCCTTTGAATTTTAACAGTTTGTTGATTTTATATGTTATGATTTTAATAAAAGTGACTGTTAGCTTTGAGACACAGTGGCTGCTTGGCAAAGAGCCAATTAACCTTGTCTTCTCGTCCAAATGCAAATAGAAACATTTCGGTCAAGGTCTACAAACTTTTAAGTTTTCATTTAATCAACCATAGTCATCACAATCCGAGTAATAAAAAGCAATGCTGAGCAGTTTTTAAATGCACCAGTTGCTCGCTGTGTTAGGGTGGAGTGCACCAGCGGCACACCGCCCTGTAGACAGCGGCTCCTGGCTGCTCTCTGTGGCCGATATGAGGTAACATCAGCCCGAATGAGAGGAGTCAGGCTGCGCAGTTTCCACACGGAGCGGGTCTTAAGTTGTGTGTGGACTCACCAAAACCTAGGCATTTCGTCCGAGTGGGAGTGGTTTAACTAGGTCAATGAGTTTGATTTTGGAAAACTAATAAAATGGCTAAAGAATAAAAGCTAAAATGATATGGTTAAAAACAGGCTTAGAAACTGAGTATGGGTTAGTTTCTTTTGTATTAATTGTAAGTTAACTACTCCTAACAAGTTATTGTTTTTAGCTTCACTTAACCAGTTTCACTCCAGAGTGCCACACCATAGAGCAGCCATTTCCCCTTTTGTTTGCATTATGATTTTTCATTTGCTCCAGAATCGGCAATGAATTACTTTTACTGCTCTTTAATCAAATTCATGTATTTTAATCAAAATATAAATGATAAGAAACTTTACCAATGAGGGTGTTATAAAACTGCAACCGCAGAATGCATGAGAATAAGGCAAAAAGGTGTGTGCATAATTGGGATTTTAATCGTATAAGTTTCCTCGACATATTTAGACCAAATGCCCCGCCCCGGATGAAATGCTTGGGTTTTGGTCAGCCCCATGTGTTGTGGCTGTGTTGTGTAACATGTAAATCCACGTGAGCCACTGACTGAACCGCCTCGCCAAACCCAACCCACTCACAGCTTTTCCACCAATCACAGCTCTCCTTTGAGTGACGTCAGACCAATCAGCGTGCAGCGGGAGTGCCAATCATCTGGCGGTCTCACGTTGCATGAATGTGTCCTACGCGTAGGAATTGGTGAATTTAGCGACGCGGCTATAGAGTTTATCGCATTTAAACACAAATTTGACATCGTTCTAATACGTCAAAAGCTTGGAAATTGTTGCGAACATATCTGCGCTGCTTAAAAGGTAAATTGCACGTTGATAATAGGTGTTTTGTGTTGTTCTTTGCTAGCTATTTCGAGATTGTTGGCTAGCTAACTATACCTCGCCCAGCAAATGTTTGCACGTGAATAAACTCAACTTTTCATCTAATCAACTATATCCTATAATGCTTTGTAACACGTTTAGCCTCGTTGATAGCTGGATATTTGTGCAGATTGTGTTAGCACTAGGAGTAGTAGCATAGTATTCGGGGTTATGGTTGCTATTGTTATCCAACTACAAAACATGTCACAAGTGAAGCGACTTTTTACAATAATAATTTATCAGTTATATGTCATATTTATTGTCAATTCCCTCGTAATAAAACTATTGTATTCGTGAAAACGGGAACGGACTGTACTTTTTATTTACCAAATGTTTTAATCTGATAAACGTTTGTTCGGTGACTGTAACATTTCTCGTTGGGATTGGTCAATTGTCCTGCGTAAAAGTCGTTTGTTTAACCAAGATTGTGTTATGTAAAGTTTTAAGTAACATGTTAGTGGCATATTTGTTTGTTTAGCTTTATGCAAGTGTGGGAAAATGTCTTTACCTATTTTCCATGTAAACTCAACTAGTTCTCAGCTAAAGTTTTTGTGAATATTCATACCCTCATATGTTTTTAAACCTTTTAATGCCTTCAGATTCGTGTACATTGACTACAGGTTGGTTCTGAGTTGACTTGTAAGCCCATCCCATTTCATATATTAGGTTATATTAACTTACTTCTTTTCCTTAAATTTCCTTAGCTACTATTAAGCACATTGCGACAGGACTTGTTTTAACCCCATCTGACCCTTTGAAAGTTATGGATGTGATGTATTTTACTACCCATATATCCATTCTTTTTTGTTTACAGATAGCAATCAGCAGCAATGTTTATGTGGTCATATAAAACAGCTTGGTGTGATCCATGTGGTTGCTAAAACCAGGGTTATTTCACTACTGAATGTTGAGTTGTTCTTACTAGTTTTCTAGAATTGCTAGTTTCAGATGATATCACAAAATGTGTTTGGCCATTATATAATACTGATGGCAGGGCAGCTAAAATTAAATACAGATTTTTGTTATAATATAGCAGGTTCAATGGTTCAGTTGCTAAAAGAAATGCTCAGCTTCAACATTTGTAAATTTGGATTATTTTGTATTTTCAACACATGAAAATACCAAATAATCAAGAGGGAAATCTGGCCCTCACCCCCCATTAATGTTCCATTTTCATTTATCTGTATTTATAACAGGAGAGCCCCATGAGAGTACCAGACTTTTTCTTGGGCACCCTTTTTAGATGATTCCAACAAAACTGTATAGGTCTTTTTAAACATTAAAAAAAATCCCTTATGGTAAAATGACATCACATCATTCTATAATCTGAAAACTACCAAGTAGTTCATTCTATACATCATTTTAATCAAATCATTAAAGTATACATGTTAAGTTATTCATTTGACTACTTATTAAACATGCATATTATTTTATAAGCATGTTTAATAAATATTTATTCAAATGCTGCTAATCTTACAGCCCTAATCAATAACATACTTAAAATAATGAGAATACAATACAATGTGAAAAATCACAATTTTAATCAATGCAACTGGCACATCACATAGGCTGCAATTTTTGAAGTACCACAAACTACAAAGCATCCTGTTTTATTCTCCATAAAAACTACTCACACTGTAGTTTAGATTTGTGCGAACATGAATGACATAGAACAACATTTCAGAACATATTAATTTGTCAACTCTTCTTGAAAGATTTAAAATGTGAACTTTAAACAGAATTCTATTATTAAAACATAAATTGCAAATTTAATCGCAGTCGTTTAAATTCTATCGCTTAGGCGATAGAATACCATTTTATAGCTTGATTCCTTTTTGTCCTTTTCTAATTTGCTCTGTTCATTGGAAGTATAGCCTTTTCAAAACAAATTATTTGAGTCTATGACCGTCATTACACTATATTTTTCATATAGATTAGCCAAGCTGTTTAATATTAAATTACAACATGAACCTTTATTTCTGTTTTCATGTGAAACTAGTTTGCTGTGTTTAGCAGCAGTATGGCCAGTCCTATGCATTGTGTGCTGAGAGAACATTGCCCTTTAAGCCTATATAAGCGGCTGTTGGCTTGAGGTTACTCGGTTTGTTGAGTATGTGGTTGTGAGTGGGGGGAAGGGGTAGGTCACCATAACGTGAACGAGGTTTGTTGTCACACTGCTGACTACTCTCTTCTCCCAGGACAAAAAAATAAAAAATATGGGCCAAGGAGCTATATTTGCTGCTTCAATTTTGGTATTTGTTTTGGTTCATCTTTCATGTGATTCGATCATTGTGTAATGTAGCAGTAGTAAGTAGAGTAGTCCTGACCTGATTTGCCCCCTTCAAAGCAGTAGTAGTAAACATTCAATGTGGGTGGACTGGGCTGCAGGTGGAAAAATGCTATTTTGATATGTTGTAGAATTATGTCATTATTTAGTTGTATTTGACATAGGGATACACTGATCTGATTTTTTTTTTTTTTTTTTAAGAACTATCCACATGTTACTATTTCAAACCTTGGCTCCTGAAGTTGTTATTTTTAAACCCACCTCTTCTGAACAAAAATAGTCCAAATTTGCAGGAATGTGGAATTGACATCTTTGTTTGAAACTTAGGTGTTTATCTAAATTTTAATTTCTGAATAACGGGAAAGTAATTTTTCATAAACCTGTAGAAAGAATATTTTACAGTAGATTTTGATGGCATTTCCGAGTATTGTAGAATACCTTAATTTTTCTAATATATATGTATATTTATTTCTTAGATTGTAGAAATTGGATAACCTGTAGGGCTGTACAGTTTGCGATTTAAATTATTTGACAAGCGCTGAGATTGTGATTAGGTTTGCAGTTAATGTTAGTAGGGTTTTGTTCAAAGTTCATATGTTGGAAATATTGACGAAAATATTGATGAACCAACAAAAATAACATAATCACATTTTAAAGCATGTTTGTGCAGGTTTAACCACGGCTCCAGACGAACCACTTGAGTTGAGTGCACCAGAACCTGCTGCTTATTTAAGCCATTGTAATGTATTGTCCATAAAGTGCCTCAACAGTAAGGAAAAAACTTGGAGTATGCCTTGTATATCCAGGTACAGGAAGTTGTATGCTGTTGGTTTATTTAGCAAGTGTGCACTATAAACTAATATTTAAATACAATTAGTGATAAGTTGTTTATTTGATCAAATAAAATTAAGAATTTACCATTTCTTTTAAGTTAAAACAAAATTGGTTAGTAGCCTATTTGAGTTTAATTAATAAAAAGCTCTGAAATAAATATTGGCTTGGCAGAATGATATAATAAGACAAGATATTTTGTTGTTTTGTGGAGGAAGCTATGGTACCTTGCTAATTACATCTGTTTAATTTATGTCTTTTTATTATGTTTAATGGCGGCACTTGTGGTTTGACGTTGGGCATGCTTCACACATCATTAATTATCCTGCAAACATATGTTGCATTGCTGATGCACAATTTAAGATGCAGAATATGACCTGAACATGTGAGAAGGAATGACTGGTGGAGATCAGACTAAAGCCAATACATTACTTTATTTCTATAGTTATCTGTGAATGGCAATATCTAAAAAACACAGCACAAATGGGTTCCAGATGTAAGCTCTGAAATTGAATGCATTTCTTTTCAAATGACCCCATACCAGTGTTGACACGATACTAAAATGTCATACTCTTTGAATACTAAGGGACAAACGCAATACTCAATATAAAGTACTACATCACGTTTTATGGTGTAAATATATATATTTTTTATTTATTACTGTGGAAGCACAACTGGTATTACCATGTAGCATTATATCTATTGAACCTACCTGGATGACTGAGGTATACTCCTATGGACCACTGTGTGGTCTTGTACTTGTTCTGATACAGCTTTTCAGGAAAAGTTAATTTCTTTCCTGCCCTTTTTAGTATGAATACTTGCTCAAATGAGTGTCTAGTATGTAAATTTTCTAGCAGAATATCCAGCCGCATGCTTGTCTCCACAAAGATGTTATCGTTTTGTCTGAAATGTTCCATAGTATGGCATTTTGTATGGTATGGCAAGCATTGCAATTATATGTGCCATGTATGTAGAACTGTACAAACATGTTAGCAGGGTTAGGTGTTTTTATGCAGTAAAACAGGGCATTTTGTTTGTGGATTATGGAACTTACAGCCTTTGTGATTTTTATTCTTTTATTTGATTGATTGATGGCCAGATCTGTGAAGAGGTCACCCCCGCTCACAGTACAAATGGCCTTATGTAATAGTCGCATCTCGAACACATTGAAATATTCATCCATCTGTGGATACCAGGTCCAGTCTGTTCCTTTGAGGTTCAGTTCTGTTGTATATTGACTTTAGACTGAAACAGCCAAATGCTTCACTGAGGTCTTATGTAACAAGTCTGCTGCATCAGTCACAGAGCAGAGGATGGCTCAATGTTGCCAGAACTAAAGGCGAATTATTAAAATGTTGATCTAATCGTGAATGTTGTTTTGAAAATATATGTTATAAGGATTTACATGAACAAAACCAGAAGGGAGTGACTTCAGAAAGCATTTTTACACGTAAATGCAGTTTCCTAGTACTTTTCTGTATAACTGGTTATTTTAGCCTGAACTCCCTGCTGTTGTAGTCTTGTGAGTGCAGCTTGGATACATGGATACTTTTGTTTTAGTTTATGGGCCTAAACGTGACTAAAGCAGACCATATTTGTAAATGTCATATTTGTAAGGCTTTATATATATTATATAAAGTAACAGTAATTGTCTATAATTAATTATAGACTCCCTGTACATTACAACCCTAGTTATTGGAATACTCCAAAAAAACAACAACATTCCAAGCATCCTTATGAGTGTATAAGAGTGGGGTTTTGCCATCATGGTAATGCTAACAACAACCAGCATGCTAGTAAAAAGCAGCAGTGTACTTGCTTTTTATTTTATTACATCCCTTTCAACATAAGGCTAAACAATTTTGGGGTGAAAAAAATGTGTAATTGCGAATTTTCTGATGAGCTTTGCCATTGTGATTAGATTTGCAATTTATGTTTCCATAATGGGATTCTGTTCAAAGTTCATTTTTAAACGTGTCCAGATAAATTGACAAAAAGACTGAAATATGAACTGACAAACTAATAAAAGAATCACATTTCAGAATGTGTTGAATGTGAAAATCGAGGAAACTATGGTACTTCAAAAATTGGAGCCTTTTCGATTTGCTAATTGCATCCATATGAGCTTTTTAAGCCATGTTATAATGTTGTTGCCTCCTCAAAAACAAACCGGGAGTTGTGTTTTGTTAAGTTCATACATGTTTGAGTAGCCCTTTATAATTAGTCTGTAACATCTCCAAATCTCAAAATGCTCTGTTCCACCTTGTGATGTCATGAAGTGGTAGTTTTCAAGTCAACAGCTCCTTTTTACCTTTTAGTTCAGTAGAAATCAGCAATTCCATGGCTTATCCACTTGATTCTAGTGAAGGTGTTTGGAGTTTAAAAACACCGTGGAGCACTTTCTGTATTATCACATGACATCACAGGGCGGAACAGAGCAACTAAATATACAGGGTTTGTGTGTTGAAAAAGTGTGAATGAAACAAAACACAACTCCAGGTATGTTTTTGATGAGGAAACATTATAACATGGATCAGAAAGCAGCGTAATAAGGGCCCTGTGATTTTTGATTTTGATTAATCTTGCATTAATTTAACTCCACTTTGTGTCCTGTTTACAGTTCCCCCTCAGTCTCACTCCCCCTAATGGCATGGCTGTGCTGGCGGCTGCTATACATATGAAGACCAAAACCCACTTCTCAAACATCACCTAAAAACAGACGACATGTGTGACCAGAGCACGGAGATGACAAGTGGAGACGGAGGACTGGATGGGGAGGAGCCGAATATAACCGGAGAAAAGAGGAGGTCACCCGGGCAACAGCAGGAACAGGAAGTGAACACGGCGAACGGAGAAGACGAGGAAATGACCAGCGGATCACATGACCTGTCCTCTTCGGCCAATCACAGCCCTGGAAGCATCACCGAGTCAACTTCGGCATCAACGTCAACAAAGAGGTAGTTTGACAGTGGCGCTCCTGGTTAAATCTATGGTGGTGAAGGTGGTTTGTGCCATAGCACTAAGCAGGTTTCAAGCGGGGATGAATGTGCAAAATCAGGGACTATTAACTTAGATTTAGACCATTTTTAATGATCCCCGAGGGAAATTATTTGGAGACAATGGCACAGACACACACACCCACACACACACATATATATAATTCTCAGTTTATTAAAGGTCTTGTGTTGCGCAATGACATCACAAGGTGGAACAAAATGTTTTTCAGATTGAGAGAAGAAGTCAGCCGAAATATGCTGGGTTTGTGTGTTAAACGTGTAAATGAAACAAAACGCAGCTCCATTTTTGATTTTGATGAGGAAAATGGCCTAATATGGGCCCTTTAGTGCCTGAATAGGGAGGACTGAACCCCAGGGACTTCCTTCCTACAGATATTTTGTCTGACTGGGACTGTAAAATATAACGTTTTGCTGTTATGATTATTGGGGCATTATTTCCACAATTCCCAATGATTGACACTATGACCAAACAGTGAAATTAGGGCTGGGCAACTGATCAAAAGATCAGAAAGATTGTGAACCAGTCGAGTCTAATCGATTTGGTGTATGGTGGAGTTTTTTTGTTTTTTTTTAGATGTCTGCAGCCAATTTTCTGTCAGTAAAATCAAGCTAAACTTCAAATAAAGTTGTAACAGCTTGCATTTACAGTTTAAATTTGTGCTTATATTAGCCAAGAATAGGCAGTAACATGGTCTAACACATTTACTTGTATTATGTCGGTCTCTGTCTGTCTCTATCTCGCTCTCCAACTCTGTCTCTCTCCCCAGCAGCAGTGAAGCGGCAGGTCGAGGGCAGGCGCACAGGGAGGTGATGAGCGCTGTGGCTGAAATGAAGAAGAGACTTCCCTCCGACAAACGTAGCCGCAGTAAAGCCTCGACAGTGGAGGCGCTGCACTACGCCCTCAACTGTGTCAAACAAGTGCAAGGTACCAAGACAGTCACACTTCTGGAGCTGCCAGAATTTGCAGTTTGAATGTCAATTTATTAATCTGATGTAATCTGAGAGACCACGATCAGGAAGAAATTTGATATATCATATCAGATTTTGTCAATTTTAATAAACTGACAACACCAGTAATCTGACTGTGTACCGTATTTTCCGCACTATAAGGCGCACCTAAAAGCCTTTAATTTTCTCAAAAACCCACAGTGCGCCTTATAATCCGATGCGCCTTATATATGGATCAATATTGGTCAATTATGACACCCATAGTCAGGAGGCGTCGCCGAAATAATAGCGGTAATAACCCTTTAAGGACTGAGCACACTATGGGCCAGTATAGCTCACCTAGACCTAGACTTTTATTCTTTTTTAGCCATAAAAATCATGTCAAACGAAGTATCAGAATTTACTGCATTTTTTCACACAACTACTTCTATTTTACACATCCATCCGTATTTTTTTCTTTTACGCATCGAATAAATGAGTGAAAATCTCCGCAGCCCCGCGCTCTCATTTGTCGCCTTCAGGACAACAGAGGCAGATTACTGTAATGATGGTAAAATATTTAGACAACCCCATGTCTCCACTTTGAGATGCCGTTTGAATTTACATGAGAGCACGACTGGGCGCGGAGTTACGCTGCTGGAAAGTCCGCAACCGCGAGTCTAACGGCGACGATAGGATCCAACGCTATATAACGGGGAGACGGGGAGACAGCGCCGGCGACATACGCCACAATCTGCCAATGGATTGCGGATGCCTGGGCTGATATATCAGTCTCAGTCTCTTAACTGAACTGTTAAGACAACAGCAGCGATACGGATAATGGCGATTTTGACGAGACGGAATCGGACACTTTGAATGAGCTCGACCAACTGTTCAACTCAGACACTGAAGAGGAAGAACTCGACGGATTTGTGAATGAGGAATGAACTGAAAAAGTGAGCTTTACGTGTTTCTTTCACGTGTTTACTAAACAAGGCTGGGAGATATTGTGTCTATGGACATTAACGTTTGAACAACGTTGAGTTATTGTTATTGCTTTGCACTATTTCGAGAGTTACTATATTGTGAATTCATTAACTTGTTTTGTGAGTGAACAAAGTTTTCAGAACGTTTTTTTTTTTATTCTATTGATAAAGTTTGACTGACTGACTTATCTGACTGTTTTGTTGACATTCCCTTTAGCGCAGCTCCATCTCGTGGATGCGTAACACAACCCCAGATACTACAGTAGTTTATATTCTATGCGCCTTATAATGCGGTGCGCCCTATATATGAAATTTGTTTTAAAATAGGCCATTCATTGAAGATGCGCCTTATAGTGTGGAATATACGGTACGTAACGGCAGCCAATGGGGAGCTGACACACTGCTAATGATCTGTCCTACTATATGCTGTTTTTGTAATTGCCCGACCTGAACGTTTTTGGTTTGATCCCAGCTGTCAATGTGTCAGTTCAGTTGCTACAGTTGCCCTATGGCTGCCAGAGTGAGGGGTGAATAAATAATGAATACAATACAATGTAGCACTTTGAGAGGCTGGTCAAGAGCATTACAAATGTTTCTTTTATTATTATCCACAAGGGGTTGGATGAGACACAATTTTCACGAGACTTTTAACAATTTACTTATTACAAATGCCATTTCACAGTTTGGGCCATTTTTGAATTACTTGATAATATTTTTGCTGTAATTGTGTCAATGCTTTTCAAATATCAACATATGAAATAAAAATCAGATCATTTTTCCTCATATGTGCACAACCTTGGGACAAGATCGCAGGAGACTGTAAATTGCCACATCTATTAGCTACTTTTGCCAGCACCTTTAATACAAGGAAAAGTGAAAGTGGCGTTTAGTAAACACCCACATGCTGGTTAGCTGAGGTTTTTTAATTTTTGCATTCATATTACTAAAAAAAACAATAAAAAGGATACAGTTTATAAAAAAACAGGTGAAGGAAGAGACCATGAACCATAAAGGTGGAGGGTTTAATATACTATCTTTTGGAAATTGTTAAGAACCACCATGTTTTTCAGTCTGTCAGCTACTTTGCAATGCTTTGTGATAAAATAATTCTCCTCTCTTGTTTCTCTAGCCAACAGTGAGTACTACAAGCTACTGATGCGTAACGGCCAGGATGAGAGGCAGATGTCCACAGTGTGTACTCTGGAGGAGCTGGAGAGGGTCACATCTGAACACACTTTGAAGAACACGGTACAAATATCAATAATTATCAACAAATATCAACTCTACAAGTAAACAATAAGAGTTTAGCTGTTGTAGTTTACCTTTATACTTGGTTACAGCTCTATTTAGATATACAAAACAAGAGGCCACTGCGAAACTGTATTTATCACTTTGAGTCCTGTGTATTTATATGGGAGGGACTGTCAATCAGGATGTCAGTATCACGGTCACTCATTGTCCAAGTGGGATCTGTTGCAAAAACAAGTCATGAAATTAGACTTACTGTCCCGAGATACGAAACATTTTTAAAACTTTGTCAAATTAAAGTATACATTCACAATAATTGGCTCTGTGCGCAATAGTTCCCTGCAACCTCACTGTTGGCGTCACTACTTCCTGTCCAATTGTATCTCAGAGGTTTTGCCAGAGTCACGCTAAAATGAATAAATAGTTAAACATGAGGCAGTGGACAGGGAGCTGCAGGTGGATGTTGCTGACAACATGTTAAACACTACACAAATAAAATGAATACTTCACCGGAGGACACTTTTGTGTTAGGAAAGAGATGCTTGTATGGTAATGCTAATTTTGAGGTTTGATGAATATTAAAACACCACAAACTGAAGTATTCTGCATATAAAAATAACTGGTTTGTCCTCATTTGAATTATTTTGATTTTGAATATGCTGTATATTTTGTGTTTTTTAATAAAAGTGAAATTATATGTATAATTTGGGGAGCTACCTGGAAGGGCCACCCACTTCTGGCATAGTATCAGTTTATATTTCAGTCAGATTTTTCTGTATTCTGGTATTGTGACTGCCATTACATTTGAAAGAATTCAAGAACATCTTTTTATGGGTCTAAACTACAGGTACGAGATTATTCTATATGTACAGGGTGTTTTATTTGAGCTGGACAGACCGTTAGCTAAATTGTACCCCTGTAGGTCGTCCATGGTACTGCAGCATTTGCCAGTGGTCTCTTGTTTCTATCATATTACTCATTTACTTTAACTACAGTGTATAGTGTGTGAGAGCCTGCCCCGCTGTGTGATTTGGTGTGCGCGTCTCTGTTGCTTCCCCTCAGGACTCGTTCGTGGTGGTCTTCTCTCTGGCCACGTGCCGTGTCCTCTACGCCTCAGAGCAGGCTCCCAGCATCCTTGGCTGCAAGAGGAAGTTCCTGGAGTCAGCAAAGTTTGTGGAGCTGCTTTTCCATCAGGACGTGAATGTGTTCTACTCTCACACAGCCCAGCCACACCTACCGCCGTGGAGCAACTCTCATACAGGTGAGAAGGGGAGAGAGAGAGGGGGTGGGTGAGTAAGAGAGAGAGAGGGAGGGGGTGGGTGAGTAAGAGAGAGAGAGGGAGGGGGTGGGTGAGTAAGAGAGAGAGAGAGAGAGAGGGAGGGGGTGGGCGAGTAAGAGAGGGAGGGGGTGGGGGAGTGGGAGGGAGAGAGGGGGTGGGGAAGGGAAAGAGGATGTGATGAAGGTGAGTGAGAGGGGGTGGGGGGGAGAAAGAGGATGTGATGAAGGTGAGTGAGAGGGGGTGGGGGGGAGAAAGAGGATGTGATGAAGGTGAGTGAGAGGGGGTAGGGGTAAATCTGCACACCGTTTTTGAAATCAAGATATTTTGACTCCCATCTAGAAGATGTTTTCAATTTTATGGCAATTTGTGACCAATTTAGCTCAGTTTAAATTGTAGTGTCTCAGAACAGGTGTCATTTTCAAATTTATTTGGGCTTAGATCATATGCACAGCTAAACAGAACTGTTTTGAGCCTGAATTTGTACATTGTCAATGTAGAGGCCTGTCTCACATCTTCAGGAAGACTGTTCCAGTTTTTAGCTGCATAAAACTGAAACGCTGACTCCCCATGTTTAGTCCTGACTCTGGGCACCAGCAGGAGGCCGGTTCATATGGCACTAACATGTGGGAGATGTACTTTGATGGTTTAGTGGTCAGTTTTGTCGCATTTAGATTTTGTATAGATTAACTTACTTAATTTAGCTTCTAAATTTGCCACAGTTATTATTTTAGTTCTTACAATTTTATATATATTTTTTAACCAAATTTAACTTGGCATCCCTAATGGTTGAGGCGATCTTCTGTTTTACCTCATTTGAACATTTGTCTGGTTTTACTCACTCCTCTTCTGTTTGTGTCTGCAGTTGGAGTCCTGTTCGACTGTGCTCAGGTCAAGTCGTTCTTCTGCAGAATCAGGTGAGTCCTTTTCTGTGTCAGGTATTGACTTTTGCAAATAGATTCTTGTAAAGGTAAAATCCTAGGGATGCATGAAACGATATACGCATGTACATTTCTGTATCTGTTTGTGTATTTGGTAACAAGCTTGTTGATTGGAAATCCTCATTTCTGTGAAGTATTTTAAATGTTTTTAATCTTTCCCTTCTTGTCTTTTGCATAATTCTTTCACATTCAACACAAATGAAATCAGTTTATGAGGTATAGAGGCAAAAAAGTTTATGATGTGTTTAAAATGTGTCCAGTAACTGAATTTTAATTTGGAAAAACAAAATCGCAAATGAAATTAATGACAATTCCATGTTTTATAAATTTGTTCAGCTCTCTTCTACAATCCAGGCCATAGTGGTCCTGGTTTGAACCTTAGCCACAGCTGAGGTGTGCATTGGGTGTTTGTAGCTAGATTCGATGTAACATATTAGTTTCAATCAATACTTGACCAGCTCAGTAATTACAAGTGCTTAAGCTGCAGTGGTTGTAAAATGGGGAGAAACTTAGTACTGTACATAAGAACTCAAAATTGGAAGAGCTATTATTGTCCATGAACAAAATCAACAAACTGGAATTGGCTTTTTGGTGATAGTGTGCAATGTAATACTATGAAGTACTTGAAGTAAAACAACAGTGACCAGTGCAATTTTTCTTATTTTTAAGTCTCTGCGATTGAGTTTTCAAATCAAAATTATTTCATGGTGCACACTTTAAAAATGTCTTGAAGCATTAACATTTGGAAGACTGAAATATAAACCTCTAAAATAATACAAAAATCTCATGCATTTTAGAACACATTTGCAGAGGTCTAAACTACAGGGTTAGCAGGTTTTGTGTACAATAAAATAAACAAACAGTATAATGTCCATAGAAATTATATTTTAAACATTGGCAATATTTGCTGTTTGCCTATAGCTACTGTCAATGATCCAGGAATACACTACAATGCATTACAATATACTACAGAGCTTAGCAGACATGGGGTGGTTTTGCATTTTGGCTCAGAACATTTTCACTTCTATAGCCTCGTTGGACAATTGAAATGTAGGTATATTTATTTTAAAATGTTAATATAATATTGTACTGTTTTAATTGTGTACAGTTGCTTACATTGTGAAAGTCATAAAAACATGAGAAACAGAACTAATTCATTTTAGCAATTAGTAGGGGTCCTCACTAACCTTTTATTAAGTCGTCATGGTGAATAATTGAAAGATGTGAAAAGCGCTTATGCAGTCAGAGCATCCCAGAGGCCAGAGCGGAGTTTTGCTCTTACGGTTACCCTAACAACAACTAGCCTGTCAACACCAGCCAAGCATTACCTCCTACTTCATTGACAAAATGGTTTATAATTTTATCACATGACAAAGCTTGGTCATTAAACAAATTGGCATTTACACAAGGCTTTATGGCTCAGAATAACTGTGGTGTAATTGACAGTTGGGTAACTTTACATCCCAGAGCACACGTGACTTATTTTCAAGTCTGACTAGTTATGTAATGTAAAGATGAGGTTATTAAACTTTGGCACAAAAGGAACATTTAAACGCAGCATTCAGGGCTCCAGATGAACAGTTTGAGTTGTGTTCACTGGTGCGAAGATTTTTATTTGGGTGCACCAGAACCCACCGCTTATTTCAGCCATGGTAATATATCCATCCATCCATTTTCTTCCGCTTATCCGGGGCCGGGTCGCGGGGGCAGCAGTCTAAGCAGGGACTCCCAAACTTCCCTCACCCCAGACACGTCCTCCAGCTCCTCCGGTGGGATCCCAAGGCGTTCCCAGGCCAGCCGAGAGACATAGTCCCTCCAGCGTGTCCCGGGTCTTCCCCGGGGCCTCCTCCCAGTGGGACATGCCCAGAACACCTCCCTAGGGAGGCGTCCAGGAGGCATCCTGAGCAGATGCCCGAGCCACCTTAACTGGTTCCTCTCAACGTGTAGGAGCAGCGGCTCTACTCTGAGCTCCTCCCGTGTGACTGAGCTCCTCACCCTATCCCTAAGGGTGCGCCCGGCCACTCTGCGGAGGAAACCCATTTCAGCCGCTTGTATCCGCGATCTTGTCCTTTCGGTCATTATCCAGAGCTCATGACCATAGGTGAGGGTAGGAACGTAGATTGACCGGTAAATCGAGAGCTTCGCCTTCCGGCTCAGCTCCTTCTTCACCACAACGGACCGATACAGCGACCGCATCACTGCAGACGCTGCACCGATCCGCCTGTCAATCTCACGCTCCATCCTTCCCTCACTCGTGAACAAGACCCCGAGATACTTGAACTCCTCCACTTGGGGCAGAGACTCACCACCCACCCGGAGAGGGCAAACCACCTTTTTCCGGTCGAGAACCATGGCCTCGGATTTGGAGGAGCTGATTCTCATCCCAGCTGCTTCACACTCGGCTGCAAACCGCCCCAGTGCCTGCTGCAGGTCCTGGCTCGATGAAGCCATCAGGACAACATCATCCGCAAACAGCAGAGATGAAATCCTGTGGTTCCCAAACCCAGATCCCCTCCGGCCCCTGGCTGCGCCTAGAAATTCTGTCCATATGTATATCCTTATAATTTAAGGACAATATATTCTGGTAATATATTGTCCTTAAATTAATTAATTTTGCTCTTATTGTTGAGGGAGTGTAAGTAATTGATACCTTTTACCTGCATTCTCTATTTTAATGTTTTTTTCTTTAAATATATAAAACTTGTCATTAAGAATTTGCTTTTTCTGTAGTATAATGTTATTTGATCAAATAAACAATTTTAAGCTAAAACTGAATTAGTTAGCTGGTTATTAATTAAACTCATAGGCTACTATGACTAGTGTTTGAAGCCAATATTTATTTCAGAGTGAAATGTCTGTGCTTTTAAGGATCTTTTAAGAGGTCTGCATGTGTCATAGCAAACTATACTTTCAATTTCAATAGCTGATCTTTTGACCTCCTTTTAGGTCTAGATTTTCTTTTTTTTTCATCTCACACAATGGCATTTAAGTAACTACCTTGTTGGAGAGACTCATCAAACCTGCAGATTCTTCAGTGTGTTTTAATGCTGTATCTCATTCACAAATGAATGAAAAAGCCAAACTCATGAGCTTTTCGGTGCATGTAGCTCTGTGTGCGCATTGCCTTCAGCAGCTCATCCTCTTCTCACCTTTGACCAGACCGGCAAAGCCAGTCCAAGTTAATTGATGCTTTCTTTTAGTTGTCAATTAAAAAATTTAAGTGTGTTTTTATATTTAATCCCTGCTTATAATGAGGAGAGGGGACCCATGATGATGGGGGCCCCCCCAAAAAAAACAAAACTCTAAGACCGAACTTTGGACTCAAATTTGTTCACACTCTGGAATCCTGGTTTTGTCTAAAACAGTATGCAGCATCAGTATCTGCAGTGTTCTGGCTCCTAGACAGACATGTGATTTCCTGACTCAGCCCTCTCCATTACAGATGCATCGTGGCTCATGTCTGGACCATGTGAAGCTGGGATTTATTTAGCTCAAAATCCCAGTAAATCATCGTATTTTAATGAGATGAAAGGAAATTCTGTAGATGTTTTGCTCAGAACAGCTGACCATAGTGGCACAAGAAATAAAATGGAGCCTAAAAATCAAAATTGTCCAAATAATTATTACATTTATTGTATGTAAAATGCTTACACCAACTGATATGATTTAGAGTTGGATTAAAGACAAATCCGGGGGTATGAACAATTCATGTCCGCCATTTGTCCAGTTGTTTAAAAGCTCCTTGCAAAGGATCATGATCAGTGGTTCGTGTTTTTATAGCTCTTTTTTTCAAACCATGTTTTGTTTATGTGTGTTCTAGAGGAGGGAAGGATCGTGAGGGCGAAATGCGGTACAACCCATTCAGGATCACTCCGTACTTGCTGAAGGTACAAGGAACCGGGGGGGAGGAGGAGGAGGAGCCCTGCTGCTTGGCTCTGGCTGAAAGAATCATCTCTGGATATGAAGGTGAGACTGGCCAATAGACTTTATTGGCCAATGACAGTTTCTATTAGTTAACTCAAACAATGAAAGTTAGAAAATCAGTCAGAGAAGAGCAGATAAGCAAACATTCAAAACTATTAATGCTATTAAGGTTTTTGATTAAGTAATTTCATGTCATGCTTCAGCTCCTCGTATCCCGATGGACAAGAGAATCTTCACCACAACTCACTCACCCGGCTGTGTGTTTCTGGAAGTGGATGACCGGTCAGTGCTATAGTAGACTGAAATGGTTTGATTATATTTATTGATTATTAACTAATATTCATTTATTTTTCTTTCTTTCAGGGCGGTGCCGTTGTTGGGTTACCTGCCTCAGGATTTGATCGGGACCTCTCTGCTCACCTGTATCCACCCTGACGACCGCCCACTCATGCTGTCCATGCACCGAAAAGGTACAAGCACTTTTTAATTTTTTGTTGTTTGTCCTTAAGTTAGTTGACTATTATTTCATTGAACCATTATTGGTCCAAACTGTGATTTGGTGTGCAAGTGTGAAAGTACCCTTTAACACATAAAAAAAAAAATCTTAAAACTTTGGGTCAAAATAAGATTGCTGCATAATTATAAAACATTTTATCATCCGAGCAGCAATCCAGCATTATTCTTTATTTTATAAATGTTAGTAAACTGTTTCAAATGAACTAGTTCTATTTTCACCCTTTTTAATGGGAGACACTACAAGCAAAACTTGTTTTTTTTGTTTTGTATTTTTTTTTCTCTTCAGTGTTTTGTTTTGTTGTTTCCACATAAAAGCTTATAAGACAAGAGACCAAAGTATCCACTCTGCACTGAAAGATGTTTTAATATTTAATTTAATCAACTAGCAGCCATAGAACGACTTTGTAACTACACAGGCCTTTTTCTCAAAAAGAATTTTTCTCGCCATAGGGACATGAGGATCACCTCTTAAAGTAGTACCTACATAAACCAAGACTTCCAGTCTTGTACATGACTTTGAATTAGATATCAAAAAAATCTAAATCTTGTTAAAGAAATTTAAATCTGACTCTCTTCATGTTTGTTTTGAATGTCCCAAAAATGGTCAAGTATGGTTGTTTGGTTGCTGACGCATAAAATGCTTTATTTTTATATGAAATACATTAATACGTTTATGTACGGAAACAACAGAAGTTTAAAATGGATCTCTGAATTTAAGGGGAAAAAAAGTATGCTTTTTTTCCTATTCACCTCCAGTGTCTTGCCTTAAGACTACTTCAGTGACATAAAAGTAAGAACAAGGTACAGAGCCTTTAAAATATTATATAATGTTTTTCATTTGTAAAAGTAATCCCTCGTCTCTCCTGCACAGTGCTGAAGTACGCAGGGCAGCCTCCCTTCGAGCACTCCCCTGTGCGTCTGCGCTGTCAGAATGGAGACTATGTGACTCTGGACACCAGCTGGTCCAGCTTCATCAACCCCTGGAGCCGCAAGGTCGCCTTCATTATCGGACGACACAAAGTTCGAACGTAAGCACCGCATTTATACTTTTCACTTGTTAATATGTCCTAATGTTGTTCCTTCATCAGAAGCATAAATGGAGGTTGTGGGGTTGAAAACATTTTTGACAAATCAATTTGGTATAGTAAAATTAAATCAACAAAAAACAAAAATATCAGGATTGCCCTCTTCTGGTTGTTTGGTAAATTTTTGAATGGGACCAGATGAGGAATTTTAAAAAGACAATATCAGACTTAAAATTTACCCAAATGCAATTTTACTGTACTAACTCACCATACTAAACTTTGTTTTAATTAAAAAACGTGTGCTACGCTTTAAATGCTGCTCTAAGCATTTTAAAGAAGCCAGTTGGGTCTGCCTTTGCCCTCTAACCAGAAAATTGGTGGTCCTTGGGCCAGACACCTCACCCACCTGTGAATAGTGTGTTGTTTCTATTTTATTTAATGCTTCTTTTCTAACTTGTAGGAGTCCCCTGAATGAGGATGTGTTTGCTGCTCGTACAAATGAAGATCTGGTCCCTTATGAAGAAATCAAAGACCTCCAGGCCAAGATCTACAAGCTCTTTCTACAAGTAATATTTATTTTTATGTACACAAACGGTTAATCTCTTGCACAAAATTATTAATTGAATATACATTGTTAGAGAGAGGGAATTTTAAAGGAATATTCAGATAAAAGATGATATGAAGAGATGTCTCCCTCTCCTCTTTAGCCTGTGCATAATAACGGCTCGAGTGGATACGGCAGCCTGGGCAGTAACGGCTCTCATGAGCATTATATCAGTGTGGCGTCTTCCAGCGACAGCAACGGAAACCTGTGGGAGGACTCGCACAGGGAGCCGGTGAGACTTGGATTACATAAGGAGCACAATATTCCAGAAATTACTCTGACTCAATAATCTTTGGTGTAGAAAATATACGGAATAATTTAAGTGCCAAATTAGCAATGCTACAATACAGCAATGAATATCATAACACAGTTAACTGGTAATAAAGCCTGTTACTTTTTAGACTTAAACCCTCTGTCTCCCTCTGTCTCTGGTAGATGACGCTGCAGCAGCTTTGTGCAGATGTGAACCGGGTCAAGAGCTGGGGGCAGCAGGCCTATTTCGACTCAACCCTTAAAGTCACTGTCCTCGGGAAACCAGCCACAGGTACTAAACATGCAGACTCTGTATTAAGAAATACATTTTTGATGATGGAACAAAAGTGCTGACAAATGTACATATTACAAATGGATGATAATGAAGGAAATATAAACTTTTTATATTAAAGATCAGCAGATGGCAGACCCTCCAAGTCTTTTTAAAGTTGGCATCAGTGAATTTGCTAGATTTTTTTTTTTCCCCCCAGCAGATGGCAAATGTGAAATCAGTTTGCCCCTCACCTGGGCTCTCCCCTCACCTGGGCTCTCCCCTCACCTGGGCTCTCCCCTCACCTGGGCTCTCCCCTCACCTGGGCTCTCCCCTCACCTGGGCTCTCCCCTCACCTGGGCTCTCCCCTCACCTGGGCTCTCCCCTCACCTGGGCTCTCCCCTCACCTGGGCTCTCCCCTCACCTGGGCTCTCCCCTCACCTGGGCTCTCCCCTCACCTGGGCTCTCCCCTCACCTGGGCTCTGTTCAGGCTCACCTGTGCTCTCTGGTCTTCTTCTGGCAGAGCAAAGCTGGCACACCCTCAGACAGTAGTAACGTAGATGGGATCTAGTGGTCTTATTTGAGAATACAACAGGTCCATGTCAGCCAATCTAATTACAAAATGTGACTTTAAAGCAAAGATATCTAATACCTAAAGGTGTGACTCAGTACTGAAGTTGAATTGGATTATGAGTGGATCAGGACTTAACCAGGAACTGACCCAAATTTGATCTCCTCCAAACACAAACATGAAGTAAACTGGATTTGACTCAGTGATTTTTGGTAATTATAACCTTACATTATTTTTTCCACAGCAAATTTGCCTCCTGCTGAATCAAACTCTGAAGTCAGAGATCCAGAGGAGCGAAGGAAACAGGTTCACATCCCCTCCTACCAACAGATCAACTGTGTGGACAACATCATCAGGTCAATATTTAACCCTCCTCTGCTCTGTCTGACCCCCCTTGCTCTATCTGACCCCCTTCTTTAACCTTTTCCCTAAACTTAATATTACGGTCCTGTTTGTAGATATCTGGAGAGCTGTACTGGATCTGCGCTGAAAAGAAAGAATGAATCATATTCTTTAGGCTCTTCATCCTCCTCAACTTCAGAAGATGACAAACCTACAGGAACAGCTGATACTGCTCAGGCCTCCTCTGATGGTAAAAATCATAGACAGTTGAGGTATATATTTTGCATGGTTGAAAGTCCTCAATATGGTGCGTATTAACAGGAAATTTACAACTCTAATTTTGTTAGAAAAATTACAATCCTAGTCATAGCAAGTAACTATTCAACTCTATGGACAGGAGAGAACTGTCATTTTAACTAATGGAGGTGACTTTTAACAACAAAGAAATGTGCCAAAAAATTGGCAGCACACAATTCACACTCTTCGAACGCTTACATTCACAATCACACTGACTGTGATAACCCAAATGTGTTGTCCATGTGTGGACACCAGGTCCTAGGAGGTTAAAAACAAACTTGCTTATGAAGTGCGTTTGAAAGGTCTGAAAAGCATTTTTAAAAGCACAGAGGTCAGCATACAGTTTTGTCATTACAGTAATCCTAACATTAGCATGCCAACAGTGCACTTCCTGGTTCATATGATAAAACTCTTTATAATTAGTTGGAGACAGCACACAGCGGTCTTATTTCTACCATCAGAGCTGCTTTTTACAATACACTACATTACAAAAATTGGGTACAGCCACATGAAGATTTTACCTACATTTTTTAGAAATGGTACATCAGACTTTCTTTCTGTATATTTCAATATTTTTTTTGTTATGATTATTGTTTAAAAAAAAAAAAAAAAAAGACATTGATTATTAAAGACAGAGATCACATTTTTTTTCTCCTCTTCCTCCCTGTGCTCCCCACCCCATCTCACCTCTTCTTAGTGGTCCTGGACTCTGGCGTTTCGGTCACTCCCTCCGCCGCAGCTGTAGTGGGCGCTCCTCTCACAGATCTCACACTCTCTACTAAGGCCATGAGTGTGGTGTCCGTGACTAGCCAGTGTTCTTACAGCAGCACCATAGTCCATGTACCCCAACCAGAGTCAGGTCAGTACTACAATCAGTATTGATATTGGGACAGACACGAGAAAATCTAATAGATCTTGTATTGATTCCTTGTCTTCCTATACAGATCCCATGCTCTGATTAGATTGATTAACACAAACATATTTTTAACAACTTCAGCCCAGTAAATATTGCAGTGCGATAGCTTCCTTTTTTAGGAAGTTATTTAATCTGTCTGGACTGAAATGGAGCAGTCTACAAAGTCACTCTTTGATCTCACAAACCCTTTGGCACTTGGACTGGCCAAGAACAGCCGATCAGAACACTACTTTAACACCAAAGCAGTTCATCCAAAATATCCCAATAAATTGTGAAAATATTATACCACGAAATTTGGATATCATTACATCTCTAGTTGTAACACTTGTATAATCTGGCTCTGCCCACAGAAGCCACAGCTCTGGAGGATGCACCAATGGGCAGTGAGCCAACAGAGACTGCTCTGCCCCCTGCTCGCCCCACCCCCTCCACGGCCGCAGAGGAGCGCCGGTTTGTGGGTCTGACCAAAGAGGTGCTGTCGGCTCACACGCAGAAGGAGGAGCAGGAGTACGTGGACAGATTTAAACACAGGATCCTACAGAGTCCATACAGCTCCTATCTGCAACTGGACAACAGCTCCATAGCTCACTCACACCATCCAGGTATTATATTATGCACTATTAAGTTTTTTTTGGGGTACACATAAAATGTACAGACATTTTCTCATTTTGTTATCTTTACCATGAAGACTCTAAAAGATTTGCCAAAAGTGGTATAAAATGAAAAATAGAAGATTTTTGACAATAACACAATGTTTATGCTTGGTTTCTATCTAGTATAAATACATTTTTACCCAGATAAAGGTCAAATTACACTAACTGAAAGCTTCTAGCTTCTGTGTAGTTGACTACTAAGAGATGGTACTTGGTGTTCCTCAAACTTTTCACACCAAGAAAATACAGCAAATAACTGAACTCCAGAGGAATCCACTGACCACCTGCATAAGCTCTTGTACCACCAGACCCAGTAGTATGAAGGTACAATTGTTCCAAAAAGTTTGTCAGTGTAACAAATCAACATTTACACATTCAAATAATTATTTATTTTTTTACGCTTACAAATTTCATTTTACACTTACAAATTTCATTTTACACTTACAAATTTGGTTTTACACTTACAAATATCGTATTACGCTTAATTTGAAAATTGTGCTCCCATGAGTTTTGAGACATGAGAGAGATGTCCACTAGCATAAGGCGCTAGCTAATGCCAACATGTCGTTTTCTGAAAATCTTGTTAACACTTTTGTAGCCACACTGGCTTTATCTACGCAATTTACCTTGGCATAAACGTATTAAAAGGTTAATAATGCACATCATAATATCACATAAACAGTAAAGAAGTTAACCCGAATTCAGACAGTACGTCACCTTTATCAACCAGTTTAGCTGTTGCCGCAGCAACCTTGGTCCCCTCTAGCCCTGCCCCCTGCTGTCTTCAGCCGCTGCGCTCACAACTTACAACATCTTTTTGAGACAAACTCAGCACAACGAATGTCTCAAAACTTGTGAGAGCATAATTTAAAGATTTGTACGTGTAAAATTACTAAGTTGTGATACTCGTAAGTGTAAAAAAAAATATATATATATATTATTATTTGCCAGTGTACAAAATCAACGTTTATGCGTTGAAACTTTCTGGAACAATTGTACATTCATACAGTAGTACGTGCACCATAGTTACTGAATCTGTGTACTAATATAATCATAGTTGCAAACCTAGAATAATGCATTTCATAATTTGGAACCATTTTTTCCTAGGTGACTACCTTCGGCCTATCAGCGCTGGGGGGCTGAACCGCTCTCGCAGAGGGAAGCCCAGACACAAACGTCCCAAACCTCAAGGGTCTTCTGACAGTTATGCCTCTCCCCCTGGACCCCCACGCTGCCTCCCCGACTCTTCCTGGCCCTCCTCCGAATCTTCACAACCGCAGATGGCCGCTCCCTTTGGCCAAACCACGCAATTACAACCCCCATTCTTCCCTTTAATGTCACAACAGACTACAGGTCCCACAGAGCAAAATCTTCGGCCACAAAATTTGCGGCAACAGCAAGCTACTACTATTCCCACTCCAATGGTTTTTCAGCCAGAACAACAAAGTCAAATGAACTACAATTTCAATGTTATGCAATCTCCAAATATGCCGATTCAAATGGATACGATTCCAAATATTCACCCAAATTTCAACAATATTCAACCAATTGCCCCTCAGAGTATTAATCCCTATGTAGCACCTGTTATGGCCGTTCTTCTCCCCAATTACCCCACGTTTACACCAGGGTACCCCTCCATATACCCCCTGTCCACCCCTTCTGTGCTGCCCCAGGCCCCACTCACCACAACGGGCTTCAACCCAGCACCAGTGCCCTTCTCTCCGCTGCCACTTTTCCAGAACCAGGAAGCGCTGAACCAGACTCCGCCACAGGTATGGAAGTCTCAAACAAAATATTGACAAGTGACATAAAAATTCTATTCATTCACATTACACATGACAATTACTATATCAATATTATGTGACTCCCTTAAGCTCGACTATAGCCATTCTACGATATCAGCTTTTTGACTGCCCACTTTTAGGTTGTGGAAGTAAATTTCTCAATAAATTTTTTTTTCCAATAGATGTTTCTAATTAATAGCATATTAAAAGTCCGAAAGTTTGCTGGAGGCTAATCAGCTGTGTGGGAAGTGGTAACTAATGACCACAACACCCATATAAACCAGTTTTTAAAATAAAGTTTCAATTATTACATCTTGGAGAACTTTGTGTATTTATTCTGGAACAAATTTTAATGTGTATGATGTTAAAATGTTCTTTAGCAAAATGCCAATACTTAATATTTAATCATGACACCGTCCCCTTCCTCTCCATCCTTTCTCCCTTCCCAGGTGCCGCTGCTGTGCTCCCCCAGACCGGGCTCCTCTGTGGGGGAGGAAGAGGAGGCTGCGGGGCCCAGACCTCTGTTCTCCAGTTCTAGGTCCAGTTCTCCTCTTCAGCTCAACCTTCTCCAGGAGGAGCTGCCCAAACCCAACGAGAGGCCGGGGAGCTCCAACCAGCTCAGCGAGAGCCTCCACGAGCAGATCAACATCCAGGTCAGGGAGTAGGAAGGATTTGTACAATTTAGGATTTTGGACATTGTAATTACATTGTATGTTTTTGAAAACACATTTTTATATCATCTACCTGAATTTTGACCTGAATTTGCTGAAATACATTGAATTTTTGTGAAAGTAGTTCACTGTGTAGTAGTTATTGTGAAAAATTATTGTTATTTTGAAAGTAGTAGTTAAAAATGTAAAAGGCAGAACTAGTTCATTTAAGTCTAGTGACACGTCAGTAAATTTCAAAATATTTGAAATGTATTATCCCCATAAATATCACAGTAAAACACCTGCGATATATGAACCAGGTATTTAAAGGCGCATTTGTAATTAAATAAAAATCAATCACACCTGTATTTGTTTCCAGGGCGACGGTCCAAGTGACTCTGGTAACCATGACGCTCAGTCCACCTCCTCGGAGCTGTTGGACTTACTGCTCCAGGAGGACGCTCGTTCCGGCACCGGCTCCAATGCCTCGGGATCTGGATCGGGAGAATCTGGAGGGTCCCTGGGCTCTGGTTCTGGGAGCGGCTCCAACGGCACCTCTACCTCACACACTGGTACAAAAAGTCATTCTACTATAACTGAGTAGATATTTGGGACAATTGGTAGTTTAGTAAATAAAGTAGTTTTTAATTGATAAATTCTAGTACTTATTTTGTTACGTTTTTCCCTCCAGTATCTGTACTTTTAAGTCTCTTAAGTACATTTTCAAATAGGTACTTTTGCTTTTTACTCTTTGTTTCTCTCTAGAAGTTTAAGTATTTAAGTGTTTCACACAGATTTTGAGGTTTTATAAAGCTTCAAATGCAAGACTTCTGGTAAAGTTTTATTCAACAATTCAATCAATCTTTTTATTGTAGCTGTTTTAATGTGTTTATTTTTAACATGTTTGTCATTTCAGCAAACAATAATGAATAAATTAGCCTTTTTCCCAGGCCATCATTGTAAATAAGAATTTGTTCTTAATGTTTTGCCTGGTAAAATAAAGGTTAAATAAAATAAAAAACATTTCAGCAGGTCTCAAACAATAATTATTTATTCACTTATTTTTCAGTCCTTTTCCAAAATGTTGTGAAGTAAAAGTATCGGTTTTACTACTTTAAAAATACATATTTTAGGTATCTGTACTTTAAAAGGACGGTACATAACTACTTTGTAATAAGCCAATTTTAAAATTACCATTACATCAGTGGTAGAATGACAGAGTACATCTCATTTACTTAAGATTTTTTCAGACCTGGCGCATAGCGTTTTGGATCATCTTTATTCTCCTAAAATCCATCAGTCCTCACTCTACAAACCATCAGACCTGTTTAAACTTTCCAATAACCTTCAGTCATGTTTCATAATTTTGTCGTCTTCCTGTTCACAGGCAGCAGTAACAGTAGTAAATACTTTGCCAGTAACGACTCATCAGACACTTCACGAAAAGCGCGAAAAAGTCAAGACCCCCCACCAGACCCTCAAGGGTTCGAGTCTCGCGTGGAGAACTCTCTGTGGAGCATGATCCAGCACACACCTGACCATGTCATGATGACATACCAGATACACACCAGGTATACACACTTTACATACCAGATACACACCAGCTACACACACTTTAGATAGGGCTTCACTTCCAGTCAACTACATGAAACTGCACAATAATAGTAATTTCTAGTAAAAGTGCCATTACTTCAAGGTAACTTTAGTTAAGTAATTTCTTGGACCTCTACTTTATACTTCGACTTGAGTAAGAATGTAAAAGTATTTACTCAAGTAAGGGTAAATGTAATTCAAAATACCAAATGATGTCTGTTGGTTTTCAATGGATAAACCACAAATATGGAAGACTTTTATATGTAAAGCAGTGGTGCTAGTAACATTGTCAATGTAATTGTTGGGTTAGTTAGACTTAAATTTTATGAAATTGCACTTATTGAAATAAGTGAAACCTTCGTATTTATTACAAGATCTGATAATGGCAGCAAAAAAAGATCTATGTTTAAATACAAGAAAATCAGAATATTTGTTTACCAGGGACCAGAATGAGATTTTGGCGGAGGACCGGGAGAAGCTTAGGGCGCTGCAGCCACTTCAGCCCTGGTTCAGTCAAGAGCAGAGAGAGGAGCTTGCTGAGGTGCACCCATGGATCCAACAACAGACCATACCCCAGGAGATCGATACACAGGTGAGACTAAACCAGGACTAAACAAGGACCATACCCCATGAGATATACCCAGAGGTGAGACTAGCACCAAAACGGAACTAGATTGTGACTTAATATTGAATAAACATGGAATGAGCAATCACACTGCACGTGGCTCAAGTAACTGCGGTAACCACATTTTGGATTTTAATAAGACTCCAGGCACCTACCCTAGTCATCTATGAATCAGTTCACTGCAGAGACTCTGAAAATATGTCAGACAACAGTGAAGGGATGTGCTAGCATTTAGCTTTAGCAGTGACACCAGTCAGAGGGCCCAGGTCTTTAGCAGACGGGGGTTTACCACGGGTGTACAGGCTTTTAGCATTACTTTAATGTGAGTCCACTCATCGGGCAGTGCTAAAACCATGTGAAGTTTGGCTCAGCACTCAATAACCTGCACTCAAAACAAACAAAAAGTACAACAAAAGCTCCATCCCACATGAGATTAGGATAGCTTTATAACATAATATGTCCTTGTAATTCGTCTTAGAAACAGCCACATCTGTTCACTAAATGTAGTTTTTGATGCGTACATTCACCCCACATTGTACCCCCACCCATAGTCCAGGAGATGGATACATACAGTGCTGTGAAAAAGTATTTATCCCCTTACTCATTTCTTACTTTTTCTGCACCTTTGTCCCTTTAAGCCATTTCATATCAAGCAAACTTAAAACTGTATTTTGTTTACTTGTGAGTTATCTTTGTCTAATATTTAAGTGCTGATTTTATTTATTAACGGGAAAAAGCCATCTGAACCTACGTGACTCGTATGAAAAAGTAATTGCCCCCTAAACCTAATAACTGCAATTGATGCTGCTAAGGGTGGTTCAACCAGTTAAGTGTCAAGTGATAATAGGCAATGAGTCTTTCACATCGCTATGGAGGACTTTTGGCCCACTCTTCTTTGCAGAATTGTTTTTAATCAGCCACATTGACATGATCTTAAAAAAGCGTTTCATGCTCGGAAACCCTCCACAGTATCTTCATTGGGTTCAGGTCTGGACTTTAACAAGTCCACTTCTGAATGGCTTAAAAAAAAAAGAAATTGGGGTTTTGGAGTGGCCTTGTCAGTGTGCCTTGGATCATTCTCCTGCTGCAGAACCAAAGTGTGCTTCAGTTTGAGGTCACAAACTGGTGGCTGGACATTCTCCTTCAGGATTTGTTGGTAGAGAGCAGAGTTCATGGTTCCTTCAATCACAGCAAGTCGTCCAGGTCCTGAAGTAGCAAAGCAGCGCCATGATACTACCACCACCATTCTTCACTGTTGGCATGATGTTCTTTTTATCAAATGCTGTGTTAATTTAATACCAGATGTAACGGGATGCACTCCTGCCAAAAAGTTCAACTTTTGTTTTATCAGTCCACAGAATATTTTCCCAAAAGCTTTGGGGATCATCAAGATGTTTTTTGGAAAAAGCGAGCCTTTATGTTCTTTGTCAGCAGTGGCTTTTGCCTTGGAACTCTGCCATGCCATTTTTGCCTCATCTCTTTCTTATGGTTGAGTCATGAACACTGACCTTTACTGAGGCAAGTGAGGCCTGCAGTTGTGATAAAGGAACCCAGAACAACATCTAAATATCTTGGATCAGTCATCGCTGTGCTCTTGGGATAATTTTTGTAGGCCTGTCACTCCTGGAAAGGTTCACCACTGTACCATACATTCTCTATTTGGGACTCCAGCGAACCACGATGAGAGCCATTATCCACAAAGATTTTGAAATGGCTTTATAACCTTTTCCAGACTGTGACATGTCAGTTATTTTTCTTATCTACACCTGAATTTTTTTGGATCGTGGCAAGGTGTCTTGGCCTGGGTGTGGCTGTGAAATTGAACTCCGCTTTCCACAATAATATGATTAATCAGTTACCTCCTCATTTAACAAGGGGGGCAATTACTTTTTCACACAGGATCATGTAGGTTTGGATAGTATTTTTCTTTTAAAATGCAGTTTTTCTGTGATTATTATATTTGTTATGTTTACTTGGGTTATCTTTGTTTAATATTTAAATGTGTTTGTTCTGAAACGGTTAAGTGTGACACACATGCAAAAAAAAGTAAGAAATCAGGAAGGGGGCAAATACTTTTTCACAACACTGTGAGACTGGGAATAGACCAGGGCCGAAAGCAGGACTAGACTTTAAAAGCTTTGATTGTAAGATGGTTCTAGGTTTGATCTTTGTTCAAGTCTCAATGTAACGCCTACAACCCATGTTTTTGAGCCACAATGCAAGATTTTCCAAGCAGTTCACCAAAAGTCAAAACTAGAACTGAACCCAGACTACATTATTACCACATTAATAACAAACCAAGACTAAACTTTCTATGCAAGTTTTTACTCATCCAACTATGACTCAAAACAATGTATTCGGCCATCTTAAAGGCTCTTTATCTGATTTTTACCGTCTTAAACAGCTCAATCACTAGTTCTGATTTTTATGTTTTTGAGGAATAGCTGGACCACTGTATTTAACTTATGCACTGCGAGCATCCAGGTATTAACTGTGATGAGTTTATAAGCGCTTTTCACAACTCTTGTGGACAAGGTTTTCCGTCACTGTTATGCTAACAACTAGCATGCTAATCTCCTCTTGTTGATTATTGGACAAGAAAGCGCTTTATAGTTGGATGCAGACTTATTTTGACTTCTTACACAATATATCTGTACATTTAAATACACAGAAGTAACAAATCTAGCCTTTATTTTCTTTGACCCTATAATATTGCCTTTATCAGGACTGAACTTGATCCTCTTTCTTGTCTCCCAGGGCTGTGTAAGCTGTAACTCCGGCTCCGCTCCAGTGCCCCCCCACTCACCTCACATCATGGCCCCAGACAGCTCCTCCCTCCTGGACACTTCCTCCCAACCTGCCCCCCTCATCCAGGACTCCTCCGTGGACACATGAACCAACAACCAATCAACACCCACTCAGCTTTATACCAGAAATCTGCCCTTTTCACTTGCACAGGGTCCCACTTGTGAACATGCAACACAATTAAAATGTTTTAACTGAGAAAGGCGGCCATTTTGGGAATCACCTGCCTTTTTGGGACCATGAATACCATACCTCTATATACTATTTAAAATGACCACATCCTCTTACCGTGAAGGAAGGCTTTTCAAAGTAAGTTCTCCTGGTAGGTTGTTGTGGTTTTTATTTTGAAGCACTGTGGACAATCCCAGTCTTGTATATAAAATGACTGGAAGACAAAAGATTGTGCTGGCCATGATGCAGCGAGATTTGCAAGTCGTTAAGTTTTGCTGACTTTTTGTGACCGATAGTCAAACAGTTGCTGCTCATGTTTCATTCTGTTAAATATTTTAAATTTCAAGTTTATTGTCAATGGTTGGCTATATATTATCTTTGCTCACTTATGAACAACAATGAAAATGTCAATCATATACAGCAAACAGCCAAAGTATTATGACCATCATGACTACTGTTTAAGGGGGACGATTGGGAGCAAGTGAGTTTTAGTTTTTTTGTTTTGTTGATATGTTAGAAGTGGGAAGGTGCACTATGTAACATTTCTGTTTGAGGATTCAACACCTGCTTGTCCCCATGGAGATGATGTGCTTTGCCTGGAACACTCCACAGTATAGCGTTAAACTGTTTTTATTGCTCAAAAATACATGGATTCTTACTTGGAATGGGCTTGTCTCTCCACAGATCTGACATGTGCCATCTCCTACTAAAGTTTGGAGGTGTTAATTAGATGTCTCCTACTTGACTAGATGGAACTATACAAGTTTAATGACATAAAGTGGAACATTCAGGCAAAGCAATGACATCTCAGTGGAGAATAGTGCCAAAAGGTTGTTTTGTACACCTTTAAGAATTTAAGCATGTTTGGAAAATTATGTCTGCACACTTGGATGAAAGCATCTCCCCAAAAGTGCGACTCTTGTGGGGTGTTTCCAGTGGTCATTATTTATCCATCATGGTACTTAGGTTCTGTATTGGACCTATTTGGTTTAGTCTTAGGTTAGACCAGGTTTAGTCATGGTAAAGTCCTGGCTATATGCAGCTCTTGAAGGTTGTTTGAAGTCTACTGTGGTCAGTATCAGAGGTGCTTTAGTCCGGGTTTACTTCTTTAGATGGGCCTTCTTTAGTCCCGTTTTGAGACCTGGTTTATTTCATGTGGTCATAATGTAACAGCTGCTTGCTGTATATATCATAGTATTGTTTTCGGCGTGGTCTAAAATCTCACCGGTTCTCTTGATGTTATTGTATCCTATTGGAACACCATCCCCTCTGACTAGCAGAGAGTGGCTGTGCAAATGTGAAAGTGAAAGATACAAGTTCACTGGCCACTTTATTAGGTACACCGGTCCTCTGCCAATTTATGAGTGACTATGTCAGGACTACACCAGGACTAAACCTGGAATAAAACAAGAGTAAAACAGGACTCAAAAAGGTCTAAGGGTCACTCGTCACTATTAGGTCCTAAATTGAACACATTTTATACTTAATCTAGACTTTGGAGTTCTGGTGAAAGTGTAAATGCACCTAATAACTGGTCTTTTTCATTTTTATCCTTGGGACTAAACCGGCACAGAACCAGCTTGCCTTTATTGTCTTTTTTTAGATATGCCCGTTTTTCATGCTTCTGAACATGATACATCTAGCAAAGTGGCCAGTGTTGTTTGTTGTTCATGTTTCTTGTATTTCTAAACTCTTTTCTTGTTTGTGTGAATGTGTGTGAGAGCTGCTTCCTTTCAAGTCCAAACTGTGTCCAAACAGGGTTTTCTACCATTTTTAGAAATAAATCTATAACAACACTACGATGTATTTTATATAGAAAATGTTCACAAAACCAATTCTTTGCAATGTGTAAAAAGCCATTTTGGTTTCAATTCAGGGAGTGTTTTGTGACAAAGGAATGAATAAAATTATGTGACAATAAACAGATTTGATATTTTTTATTTTATTAACATTGCATTTATTCCAGTCATCCTAATTGCATGCCTTTTTTACAGCTTGTTTTTCCACTGATCTGACGTGTAACGTGTCGTGTAAGTACCGCCTATCTCCATGGAGATAGCCAGTCCAAGTTACAGGTCAGTTTTGCGGAGAGGCGACCCAGCTCACAGGAAGAATCCATGTTTTTGAATTTATTTTTGAGGAATATAAACAATAAATGCCCAAAATGTTTAAGGCCATACTGTGGAACATTCCAGGCAGAGTAATATCATCTCCATGGAGACAAGCTGATGACATAACCTCCCACTGGAAAAGTTACACAGTGCACATTTCAGAAGGAAGAGAAGTTGAAAACTGATTGAAACCTGTTTGCACATATATTTTAATTCTGCCCCACTCTGTAGTGTAGTTTAAGAAGAATACAGGCCTAGTAAATACTTAATGAAGGGGTAACGTTTGGAGGTGTTAATTAGATGTTACCACGCTTGAATCATTCTGTTCATTATAGTCAGTCTTTGATCATGTTTTATTAAAGGTCCTATATAAGCCAAGCTATAATGTTGTTCCTGCCTCAAAAACATACCTGGAGTTGTGTTTTGTTTCATTCACACATGTTTGAGTAACACTGTATTATTAGTGTGTAACATCTCAAAAGGCTCTGTCCCATGTTATTACATCATTAAGCGATAATTTTCAAGTTAACAGCTACATTTTATCTTTAGTTCAGTAGAGATTTGAAATTCCAGGGCTGAAATGATCCAAATGATTCTAGTGAAGGTGTATGGAGTTTAAAAACACATGACATCACAAGGTGGAACAAAGTGTTGATGAAACAAAACACAACTCCAGGTATGTTTTTGATGAGGAAACTGCATTATGACATAGATCAGAAAATAGCGTAATATAGGCCCTTTAAGGCTAATTTAATTTATAACATAACTCATATCCTATGTCGTTTTTATGAACCATATTTTGGGAATGTTTTTCCATTGCATCTTTCCCTAAACACGCCCATAGAGCTACAGCATTCCCAACAGTGCCATGTCCATGTGTTGTTGACCTAGATGCAAACATAAGCGCCAAATGACTTCCAGGTGGTACTAACTGTTGACACAAAAACAAAGTGAAGTGTCCTCATAAACGGTACCATTCATTTGTGGAAGCAACTCTCCCAAAGCACAATGCAGCTTTTGTACGAAGCTTTATTTATAATGACAAAACAACAAAATAACAGACCAAATGTAAGGGCAGAAAGGCATTTTACATGATTTACAGACATTAGTTCAACACTTTCATAACACTTTATGATAGACTCATGGGAAGAATACTTTGAAAATGTGTTTATTTACAGAACACTGGATACATGCATTAAAATGTATGTTGTAACATATTCTGGTACATGGTCCAATCAGAGTACTATACTCTGAATACTTAGATTACTTTTACACCGAGTTGAATTTAAACTATAGGGTAAAAACATGACATAGGATTAAAAACAGCATTGTGTTTGTTTCACTGTTTGCTCTGTGTATATTTATCACCACAAGAGCTGTGTTTTATATTTTCCTCACTGATTATGTGCAATTTGGAGCCTAAATTTACACAAATGTATTCTTTTTATTTTAGGAAAGTAACTACTCTGAATGCCACCAAATGAACACATATTTTAGGTAAATGTGTGTCTGATTGTACCTCCACCTTAACCAGCCATAATACTCAAACTCCTCACCTTAACCTCTTAATGAAGTAGTTACTGAGCCTGAATCATTCTTAATAAACTATTTGTTCATTATGAAGTTAGTGTTTCTTCAAGTTTTATTAAAGATGCACTATGTAACTTTTACAGTTGAGGGTTCACTGTCTTCATGGAGATGCTGTTGCTTTGCCAGGAATGTTCTCCAGTATAGCATTAAATTGATATATATGTATTTTTCCCACAATACCTTTTTAATACATTTTTACTGTAACCTGTAATTTTAGCCTACTAGCGCCTCCTGTTGTTTCCATGGTGATTGATAATATTATTGCCATACTGTGAAACATTTCAGAAAAAGCACATCTCCATGGAGACTAACAGTAGGTGGACCCTAAACCAGAAAAGCTACGTAATGGACCTTTACGGCTGCATTATAGTCTTACCAAAACTTGACCTGTAGATTGTGAAATTAATTATGTGTTTTGGCTGTCAAAGCATTTTTGATACATGAACAAAAAAAACCAAACAAAATAAATGTGCAAATGTGCATATATTTACAAAGTAGGATAACGTGTGCAGCATAAAAAAAAACAGCAAGAAAAACTAAATCTGGCACAAAAAAAAACTGGATTAGGAATGGGTTTATAGAAGACTTAAAAAGCAGTAAGTCAATATCTTGTTATAAAACTGATTATGAAATTGCAGTTTGACATGTGGAAAGCTGATTAAATGTAATTAAATAAACACATAGGCCCTATACATGAACTTGTAGCATGTGGAAGCTTACATTAAAAAAAGGAAAACTGCCCCAAATCACCAATTACACATAGTTTACATGGTTTGTAGCATCTTTCTTGCTCCAAAAACATAATGAGAAATACCATTTTACAGACCTAGCTTTAGTTTTAGTAGCAGTTTGCATTAATGTTAACTTAGCAGTCTCTTTAGCAAAAACAATCAAACAATTATTGAAAAGCAATAAGTTGATTACATTCAAAAGACTATAGCAAATATCTTGGTCCAAAATTGACCATGTATCAGTTATAATGCCGTTGTATTTAACTCTGAGCTCCTCCAGGTGGCGCTCAAACCCAGTGGAGCCTGGTCTTCAGCTGGTTTTAGAATGAGAAAAACCAGCTTGTCAAATCAAACTGAAATCGTTCCTTAATTCTTGTGAAATAATAATCCTTGATATTTTGTTGATTTTCAGTTTGTGGCATTGTTTAGCGTCTGGACCAGCCAGCGACTCCAGATGTTTAATCATTTACGAAACTTTTCCATTTCTGCATCAGAGGAGGAAAAATGAAAAACAAGAAAAAAAAAACCCAGCAAAAAACATCTCTGTAAAACTTTTAAAAATAAATGGAACGACTTTTTGCCATTTAACATTGCATTTGAAGGAGGTGTGTCATGAAATATAATAGAAAAATATAGATAGAAATGTGTTTTTATTTATTTATTTGTTTTATTTTCTCTTTATTTTTACCTTTGTCCAGGTCGATGACTTTGGGCTGTGAGTTCCTGTGGGCCTTCTCCTTCAGCAGGTTGTTTTTGTAATCTGAAATTAGAATTATGTGAGATTATTAAAGTCTTATGATGATTTATCTGTGTTTTTTCAATCACATTTGGAGACCTGGAGACCTCAGCCTTCATATTTTTTCGCAATATATAGAGAGAAAATAAGTAAAAGTACTTGCATAAGTGTGATTCTTTGGAACAAATGTTACATTTAAAAAAAATAATAACATAACATCCAAAATACAAATCTATAATTTTGAGCAGATGTCAATGGACTTGTTTTTTTATTATTCCAGTTTGCAATGAACTAAATGTAAAATAATACGTTTGTTACTCAATACTAGAAATAAAGCATAATGTCTCCTATAAACTCACCACACAGTGGCTCTTCTGTGACGGACACATTCACTTCAGACACCTCCATCTCCAGCTCCTCTGAACTGCTCTCACTACGACTCGACCTGGACACAAAAACAAGCAACATTTAATAATAATAATAATAATAATAATATTTTTTATGTCATAAAGTAAAATTTGCCTTGCCCAGTACAGATTTATTGTAAAAGCAGCTCTTGATCCAAATCCTGTCTGTATCTACAGATAATTATACATCATTTTATCTTCTGTGAACCAGAAAGTAAAGCTGGTGCGCTGTTAGCATGCTAGTTGTTATTAATCAGAGCTCACCGTGTTGACGCTTGTGGATACGGCTCTGCAAGACAAAAAACACAACAATTTTGTTAGGTAATCTGGCATTTTAACTTAAATTTACACTGCGTAACATTTTTGCGGTGCATCCGCTACCTGCTTGTCTCCATGGAAATGTTATTCATTTGTCTAGAATGTTCCATAGTATAGATTAAACCTGTCTATCACAAGGGAGACAAGCAGGTTACAGCACTACGCTACATTACAATTCAGATCTGTGGAGAGGCGTCCCATTCACACAAGGAATGGCTGTATTTTTGCACAATGGAAATCCGTAATGAATAAATGCTATGCATATGTTTAATGTCACACCATGGAACATTCCAGGCAAAGCAACAACATCTCCATAGAGACAAGTAGGTAGTGGACCCTCCCCCTGAAAAGTTGCACAGTGCACCTTTAAGTCAGTGTCAAAAATATCCAAAGTCACAATTTGTGACTAGATGGTCCAGCTCTGTTGTATTTGTGTTTATGTGTCTCACACATCGAGAGTGACCAGATTTTCAAAATCATAAACTGTGACACATCTGGGTCGGATGTAGTGTAATAATAAATGTGAAAAGAAAGTGTATTTAAGAATGTTATTATGCACTCGGTCCATTCATGACTTATTCACAGATCATGTTGTGAGTCAGTACAATCAGAGAGACTGGTACATATTTTTGTGTTCTGGTCATTTTCAAGCATATCTTTCTGTATTTTCTAAACAAATAACAATTTATGCCCCTCTTTACTTTTGGCTGGGATTGGATAGGTCAAAAATAGAGACAGCTGGGACATTTCTTGTGTAAAACTGGAATTGAGTCACTGGTTTTGGATAAATCTGTTGGGACAGAGGACATAGGACTCAATAGGACATCTGGTCACTCTACATATATCACCACTAGATGCTATCGACGTTACTGCTGTCTGATAGAGTGCCTCATCTGCCATCTACTGGTGAAAGAACTCAACTACACATACACATGGTAGTAGACAGTAGTAGTACAGAGTAGCAGTAAACATACTTAAATGTTTACAGCTACTACTCAAATTGGTGAAGTACAATCAACATAAAACAATACTACTACTACTACTACTCACCTTTACTCTTTCGTCTGCGTGTGATGAGGATGATGATGAGCACGATGAAGGCCAACAGTAAACAGGAAGTGAGAACGTAGCCCACAGGAAGCAGGAAGTAGTGTTTCTGATCAGGAAGGATCACGTTTATGACCCGAGGAGACTCAACCTCTGTGGACAGAAAGAGAGAAAAAAACAACAGCTTTGAAATGATGTTTGTACAGTAACAGTAATACCAACAGGTGCCACAGTGGGGCAGTAGTGGCTCTAGTGCAAACTGTTGTTGTGTCCTTAGGCAAGACACTTCAACCCACCTCGCCAAGTATGAATGCACTGTGAGTGATTAAAGGGGGCGATGACGCAGCTAATACGCTAATAGCTAATCATTTTATATAAGTTTTAAAAAGGGCAAGTAATAATAGATTGAAATTGTGGTTTTACTGTTCCTACCAGGTTTTAAATCGATTTATTCAATATTTTTCTAAATGCCGAGCTGCCTCAGTCACTTCCCGTTTAAGAGACACTAGTCCAATAATGACACAGTCTGAGTGTTAGCTGGCATTTTACTGAAGGAGGAGAGGAAGAGAGAGGGGGAGAGAAAGAAAAAGAGAGAGGGGGAGAAAGAGGGGGAGATGAGGCGAGAGGGAGAGTAAAGAGAGAGAGAAGAGAGGAAGGGGGAGGTAGGTGGAGAGGTATAAGACAGAGAGGAGAGAGGGGGGAAAGGAGGAGGAGAGGAGGGGGAGAAGAGGAGAAGAGGAGGGGAAGAGGAGGTGGGTGCAGCTGTGGACTCAGACATTTTTGAAACCCAAATGAAGTCCAGATCCGGTTCTGCTAAAATGTACTTTTCCTGGCACAAAAATAAAGAGATGAGACAGAGGGGAGGGAGAGGGTGAAAGAGAGAGAGACAGGGAGAGAGACAGACAGAGAGAGACAGAGAGAGAGAGACAGACAGAGAGAGAGAGACAGGGAGAGGGAGAAAGACAGAAAGAGAAGGGAGAGACTGTGAGAGTGAAATTAAAGGAGAGGGGAGAGGAGAGAAAGAGAAGAGAAAGAGACACAGTGAGGGAGAGACAGAGGGAGAGGGAGGTATAGAAAGAGAGAGAGAGAGAGGGAGGTAGAGAGAGAGAGAAGAGAAAGAGACACAGTGACAGAGAGAGACAGAGGGAGAGGAGAGAGGAGACATACCAAAGCTAGAGAGGGGAGCGAGAGGGGGGGGGGAGAAAGAGACATAGTGAGAGAATGACAGCGAGAGAGAGAGAGAGAGAGAGAGAGAGAGAGAGAGAGAGAGAGAGGAGAAATGGAGTACAGTGATTGAAGTGAATGAAGCTGACAAATGCTTAAATTAAAATGTTGGGGAGTGAAGGATGGTAAAATTATTGCCTTTTGCTACTTTCAAAAATATCTGCTGTATATTTTCAACCAATGTCAGGAGAAGACGTACTAGGAGCTGTATAAGTAGTAACTGTAGTAGTGGTTGTAGTGATTGTAGTGGTTGTAGTAGAGGTAATAAAAGCAGCGGTAGGCTAGTAGTACTTTAAAGACTCAAGAGTAGTACTAGTACTAGTAGTAGTAGAAGTACATACATTGTATATAAATAAAACTATAAAATATTACTATAAAAAGAACAGACCACCTCAGATTAGTTTCCGTGTCCGTCACAATATCAACATTTCAAACTTGATACTAATGGAAAGTCTTGATAGAATGTCATAATATAACACTAGTCCTGTTGTTAATATGTGAGATGTACATTTTTGACTACCCTGCCTCTGATACTGTCAAGTACAGCACAAAAGTATAAAGTGATATTTCTGTCATTTTGTGGTTAATTGTTTGCTCCATTCACATTAGTGCGATATTTGATCCTCAACCAAAACATTTACAAGCACATTTTAGCAGATTCCTAATGCATTTTGAAATGATCATCTGAATTTTATTATCGAGAACAAAAAAAATAACAAGATATTCATTTTCTCAGTATCGCCCACCCGTGAGCAGATGTTGTGGTTGAAGTAGTATTTATGAACCCAAACAACTCTATCTGTAAAAGCTCTTTATGTTTGTATCCAGGCGTAACAAAGTCTGACAAAGTAATCAGCGCTGCTCAGAAATAAATGAAATTCATAAAAATAAATTTGTACAATCCAAGAATATTAAAGTCTGTTGAAACTGTTACTACCTGGACTGGCTCCACTGAAGGATTTAGGCTGTGTTTATGACACACATCCCACATACAAGACAGATGACTCTAACGGGACAGTAGCAATGTTTCTTCCTCAAAATGTCACCTATATAAACAGTGTCCAAATGATGTGCACATGTACAGGGCTGTTAAACTTGTTTTTGTCCTGGCTTAGATTGGTCTACTGACATTTAAGTCCTGGTTTTGTCCAGGTTGTGCTATTTGGTCATGGTTTAGTCCCCCTCTTTCTTATAGTATGTGCCCAGCTGTTTAACAGATGTGGTCCTGGTTTAGACCTAGTTTAGTTCTAGTTTAGTTCTCTTTTAGTCTTGTTTTAGTCCTGGTTTAGTCCTAGTTTAATTCTCTTTTAGTCCTGGTTTAGACCTGGTTTAGTCCTAGTTTAGTTCTCTTTTAGTCCAAGATTAGACCTGGTTTCATCCAAATTTAGACCTGGTTTAGTCCTCTTTTAGTTCTCTTTTAGTCCTGGGTTAAACCTGGTTTAGTTTTAATTTAGTCCTCTTTTAGACCTGGTTTAGACCTAATTTCATCCTAGTTTAGTCCTCTTTTAGTCCAAGATTAGAGCTGATTTAGTCCTAGTTTAGTCCTCTTTTAGTCCTGGTTTAGTTCTGGTTTAGTCCTGGTCCTCACACCAGTTTTAGCTCTGGTCTAACTCTTTTAGCATTTTTAGTCCTTGGTCCAGATTCATCCTTCTTTTAGTCCCCCTCGTTCATATAATATGTGCAGGTGATGTGTGCATGTGTGGAGCTAAGGTAGTCCTTTTTTAGGCAATAGTTTTAGACCTGCTTTAGTTCTGGGTCAGTCCTGGTTTAGTTCTGGTCTAATTCTTATTTAGTCCCGGTTTAGTCCCCTCTCTCCGTTGAGGCCATGCAGCTGTTGAACAGATGATGTGGAGCTGAGGCAGTGGAAAAGACTGGACCAAATACAAACAAACCTGAGACTATGAGACTTTTAAAGAGGCAAAACACAGAGAGACAGAGCAGACAGAAGACCTGGTTTAGACCTGGTTTAGTCCTGAATTTAGACCTAGTTTAGATCTGGTTTAGACCTGGATAAGACCTGGATTAGTCCTGGTTTAGACCTGTTTTAGACCTGGTTTAAATCTGTTTTATTCCTGGTTTAGACCTGCTTTAGACAAGGTTTAGTCCTGGTTTAGTCCTGGTTTGGTCCTGGTTTAGACCTGGATTTAGACCTGTTTTAGACCTGATTTAGTCCTGATTTAGACCTGGTTTACACCACGTTTAGTCCTGGTTTAGACCAGGACTAGACAAGGTTTAGTCCTGGTTTAGTCCTGGTTTAGTCCTGGTTTGGTCCTGGTTTAGACCTGGATTTAGACCTGTTTTAGACCTGATTTAGTCCTGGTTTAGACCTGTTTTAGACCATGTTTAGTCCTGGTTTAGAGCTGGTTTAGACCATGTTTAGTCCTGGTTTAGACCTGGTTTAGTCAGGGATTATTCCTGGTTTAGACCTGGTTTAGTCCTGGTTTTAAGTAGAGAAGTAACGTACACAAAATTCTTACTTGAGACGCAGGTGAAGAAATGCAGGCAAGAAATACAGAAAAACATATTATTACATAGGTTGCAGGTCATTTTTATTTATGAACCCAATCTAAACCATGTTCAGTCCTTAGTCCTCTGCTTTAGTCCTGGTTTAGTCCATCTTTAGTCCTTGTTTATTCCAGCTTTAGTCCTGATTTAGTCCTTGAGAATGTGGGATCAAAAACAGAGACCAGAGCAGAGAGAAGAAAGGGGAAGTGTCCAGTGACTTGTAAAAAATGTGATGTTTAAGCCAAATCAAACAGGAGCAGACTGAGATACAAGTATAGTGAGATAACAGCAAATCCTATACAACGAGGACAGTAGTAGTAGTAGAAGTAGTGGAAGTAGTAGTCGTAGTAGTAGTAATAGTAGTAGTAAATAGTAAAGGTGCTTTTCCACCTTCAAGGCACTCAAAGCACTTTACATCAAGGAACTATACACACACACACACACACACACACACACACACCCACACACACACACGTACACAGACACTGGGGTGAGGTGGGTTAAGTGTCTTGCCCAAGAACACAACAACAGTATTCATCAGTGGTCAGAGGGACCTGTGGGTCAGTGGATCTGGCCGTTCTACCAGCACAAATTAATAAAGTGAATTCATTTTTTTCCATTGAGATCAATTGGTGGCATTGTTCAACCACAAAAGGCGTCACTGTTGTCGGTTAAAAGAACAGTAAGCCACAAGTTCAATAAGGCAATTTTCTGTTCCCAGTCTTTCACAAAAATGATAAGATTCAACAGGGTTTTCACGTTGGGTATGTGAGTTTTCCATAGAGTTATATTGGCGTTATCATAGTAATTAACAAAAAAAAAGATGAAAAGTACTCAAAATGGTGTCTATAAACAGAAAACCCATGAAGCAGCCAAACAACATGGACTTTTTAAACTTTGCATGAGAGAGAAAGTCTGATAGACACTGAACAGGCCCAAAGGAGATAAGACTAGAGACTAAACCCACGCTCTCAGGGGAGGAACTGCAACATGGCTTCTATAAATCCAGGAGGAAATAAATTAGTCACGCCCCATTGACTAAATTACCCACAATTCAACAGCACAGTGAAGTAATGAATGGGAGAGATTATGAGATTCCAAAGAAGGCAACTTGGCTCTCTCCTCCTCCTCCTTCTCGCTCTCTCTCTCTTTTCTTTTCCTTCTCTCCCATCTCTTCTCTCTTTTGACCAAAAATCCCCTTATCTGAACTAAACGATTTTCCCACATTGGTACGTGAATCGAATCCAGTTCAGACTCACTTTCACCGTGCAAAAATCCAGAGATGTGGACTTGCAAGACTGGAGACTTGACTCGATAAAATGATGTAAGACTTGGGACTTGACTTTGGACTTGAGCTCTATAACTTAAGACAACTTCATGCTTCTCCCCCTGATAGTGAGAAGTACTTTCAGTGCTTAATTTTAGAAAAACAAACTGGAATGTGTATGTTTATTCTCACTTTTCTATTTGTGCAGGACTTTTTACGTAGGACTATTTACAAAACTAATCAATTGGTACACAGACTTGAAACTGAAAGCATATCACATGGACTTGACTGAACTTGTGGGTCATTGAGACTCTGAAAAAGTTGGAAGGGAGATCCACCTCACTTGGTCGTAGCTCTCTGTATTCATGGGTTTTAAGCAACAGCCTTCAGTTGTTATTTTAATAAATTACTCAATGAAATTAAAATATTATCTATTTTGAATAAGGGAAAATACCTCAGAAAACCCTTCAAAACCTGTAAGAAATTATTTACCTGAAGTTCTTGTCAGTTTATATGTATTTTTTCCCTTCATGTCAAGTGAAAAAAACAATATGGGTGAAAATAAAACAAGGTAGAATTTTGTCTGGACGTTTCAAGAGTGAATCACCCCCAGTTGTTTGTAGTAAGGGGTATCTGTCAGAGGTGGGGACTTGCAAGTCGTGACTTGGACTCGAGTCAGACTTGAGTCACTATTCTGAGTCTTGACTTGATAAAATGGACTATGAAACTCAACTTGGACTTGAAGGCCAGTGACTCAGGGCTTAATTCAGACTTGAGATGACTTGATGCTTCTCCTTCTCTTTACAGTCGATACATTCGATGCTTAATTTTACAAGAACAAACTGGAACATGTCCTTTTCCTCTTGTCTATTTGTTACTGTGGGTGTAACAATAACTGAAATACTGATATTGTAGTCCAATGTCTTATGTCATATTGGGTATTCCATTACCAGCTCCCTTCTCCTCCCTTTTATGTTGTACTTTATCACCGAAGTAAGTTCCTAGTTTGTGAGCTGTGTTCACTGACAATGACAATAAAGGTCTTCTGATTCTGAAATGCATTGTTTTATTACAGCAACAGCTAAAACAACAGAGGGAACTACATAGACCATGATCCTTTGCTCCATTTCAGTGCCGACTACATAACAAAATAACTGTTACTAAGCTATTTAAAATATTATTTATTTGGATTATGGCAGTAATGAGTCACACTAAGGTTGTAGTTAGGATTTGGATAATGTTACATCTCTGTTTTTACAGGAGCAGCAAAGTAGTACAATTAACTTTAAAAAGAACATAAATTGGAAAAATATGAGCTGTATTCAGCACTTTAGTAGAACAACCTAAAATGACTTGAAGCTATGAGGAGAGGACTTAGACCTGACTTGGACTCGTGGGCCACTGACTCTGGACTTGACTTGGGCTTGCTTATCTGGGACTCGGGACTTGACTTGGATTTGCCTGTTTGTGACTTGGGACTTGACTTGGATTTGCCTGTTTGTGACTTGGGACTTGACTCGGATTTGCCTGTTAGTGACTCTGGACTTGACTCAGACCTGCCTGTCTATAACTCTGGACTTGACTCGGACTTGGGACCAAAGACTTGAGACTTGACACTTGCAAAAGAACTTTGGTATGTGTTATAGTCTAATTATGACGTGACAGTGCAGGTCAGTATAACTTGTTCCATCCTCTGTCTAGAAGTGGAGACACTGAAGACAAAACCAGACATTTTCCCCAAAGACTCTTCGATATTAAACTTGTTCAGATGTTTTTCAAAGTGAAGAGGGGCGAGTCAGAGGTGAGTAGAGCAGGGAGGGATTCAAGTTCAAGAAAAGTGCTGAGTGAGCAGAAGAAAATGTCAAACACACAAAAATGTTCAGAGAAAGCAGATTTTTCCCACTGCACAGAAACAAGAGGGTCAAGACATGAGTAATAACACATGTGGTCATTACAGAATGCATTTACAAACCACATCAAACTGAGACTAAATCTGGAACTAAACCAGGACCAAAATAAGCCAACATCAGGACAAAACTGGAACTAAACCAAAAAGAAAAACAGAGATTGACAAAACTATGAGTCTTCTAACTGCAAATAACAAATGTGATTTTCATAGAATGCATTCACACACCATGTTAAAAGTTGGACAAATCTGAAACTAAACTTTGAAATAAACCTGGACTAAACCTGGACTAAACCTGGACTAAACCTGGACTAAACCAGGACTAAACCAGGACTAAACCAGGACTAAACCAGGACTAAAACAGGACTAAACCAGGACTAAACCAGGACTAAACCAAGGCTACAGCAGAACTAACAAGAGACTGACAAAACTGCCTTCACTATGAGGTCCCTAACTGTTGCTAATGTGCTGCTAATAAACCATTTCAACATGGTCCATTTCCAACTGTTGCCAGCAGAGGGCGACTCACATCTAGTCCAAGCTTTCTTTGCGGAATGACAAATGAAGACTTTTTCCACACATATTTCATTGTTGAAGTTAATAAACATGAAATACAACTGCAAAGGGATCATTCAACCAAACTGAATAATTATAATCAGCTTTACAACTACTTTTGGACATCATAAAAAAATATAAAATAATAATATGGGATTTTTAAGAGTTTCTTGTCTGAAATCAGGAAGTACAGACAAAGCAGATAGATATTTTTTAAAGCTGCGACTGTGGAAAATTCCAGGCAAAGCAATAACATCTCCGTAGAGACAAGCAGGCCACTACAGAAAAGTTACACAGTGCCCCTCTACCTTGTATCTTTAGACCCTTACCCTTGTCTTCGCTGGGCTGGGCTCGGGCTGCCTGTGTGGGCTGGATCACCGGAGGCTCGACCGTGAGCTGGAACTGTCTCCTCTCGTGCAGACCGCAGTAGTGATGGTGCAGGTGACAGGAGTACAGGCCCTCGTCTGTCGGCTGCAAAAACACACACACACACACACACGTCATATAAAGGAAGGAAATGGTAGTAGAATAGTGTTATAACAATACCGAAAATTCAAAAACTCAAACTGGATTTCGATACTAAGGAATTCACTTCATACTCAATACTGACTACAATATCACAATGAATATAAAACCTGCTTCTTTTTTATTCTCATACAAAATAATAATACTTTTTATGTTACCATGGCATTTTATATTTGTTCTGATAAAGCTCAAATCATACCAAAACTGTTCAGGAAAGCTCAATATCTGTCCTGTTAATGTGATTTTTTAATTTTTTTTATTAAAACCTGCTCAAATGAGTATCTAGTTTCGATACTAGTTTTAGTATTGCTTAGTATCTGATTTTGAATACTTTTGACAACCCCATGTTCAATACTTTGAAATTCACCGGTATTTTTTTCTACGTTGTCCCAGTCTCTATCATTACAACTTTGTCCTTGAATCAAATATGTTTTCTTTTTTTCTTTTTTTTAAATCAATAAAATAGAAATAAAAGAGTAATGAACCATATTATAAAAAAAAATACAGCAAATATCAGTATATCTCAAATAGACACATTTGGAATTAGAGAAAAGTCCTTAAGTACAAATACTGGTGGTCCTTGCTATAAAACAATGCTCACGAGCCACAAAACCAAGACGATTTCTGGTGTTGCCTGAAATAAAATTCTTATTGGACCATTCCCACAAATCATAATGTGACTATGTGGGAAATAATATGCATGTTATGAGAGGGGTGGGAGCTGGAAAGTTGTGGTTAAAAGAATCTGAAAGCGAGACTTTGAAAGCAGAGGCTGGACTTCTCTCTCAGACAACACAAAGAAATATGCATGAAATGGACTGAAAGTGACACCAAAGGAAAGTGCATATTATATATTTTTTATTAAAGGACCTATATTACACAAAATGGACTCTTGTGAGCTTTAAGTCACGTTATAATATTCTTACCTCCTCAAAAACAGACCTGGAGTTGTGTTTTGTTTCATTCACACATGTTTGAGTAACACTTTTTTATTAGTCTGTAACATCTCCAAAGCTCAAAATGCTCTGTTCCACTTTGTGATATCATAACGTGGTAGTTTTCAAGTTAACAGCTACTTTTACCTTTAGTTTAGTACAGATTAGCAATTCCAGGGCTGAAATCATTCAAATGATTCTAGTGAAAGTGTATGAAGTTTAAAAACACAGTGGAGCACTTCCTGTATCACCACATGACATCACAAGGTGGAACAGAGTATTTTCAGGGTTTGCGTGTTAAACATGTGAAAACACAACTCCAGGTCTGTTTGTGATGAGGAAACAACATTATAACAGAGATCAGAGAATAATATGGACCCTTTAAAGACTAAAGTAATACGAGTGTGTTGAAAGTGTGAAGCGAGTGTATTATGAGATTTCAGACCTCCACCAAGACATTATCTGTGCCTTTCTTTCTGTGTGGAGTTTGCTTGTTCTCCCCATGTCTGAAAACATGCATAATAGGCTAATCCTCCATCTCCCGGCTAAACCTAGCTCTATAGATGGATTACTAGTTGTTATACTGTAATATTATACCATTTCTCCTGAACCACTATCTTTGAAGGATGGGTGAGTTGTAGAGGCATCTAGCAGGTTGGTTTAGTGCTTGTTTAATCCTAGTTTAGTCCTGGTTTAGTCCTGGTTTAGACCTGTCTTAGTTCTAGATGGTTTAGTTATAGTACTGCTGTGGTCCATTAATGAGATAGCATGGCTGATGGTGTTCAAATTTTCAAAAAACTTGTACTGTCTGCAGCTAAAAACTAGGCCGACCCTGTATCATGCTTGAATTCAAAATGAAAACATATGTCTGCTACGTCGTTGTGAGTGATAGGGGCTCATTCACTATATTAGAGTTAGAAAGCGGTAAAAAAAAAGTCCTTTAAAGACTTTTACATGTGTCTTCTGTGTTGAAAACTCAAAACATCTTCAGCACTGAGCCCCGAGAGCCACCCGATCCCCCCGGTTTACACTAAATTATGAACTGTATCGTTAACAATGCGTCCCTGGAGTTAGACTTAGATTTACTGTGATTTCTGCCTACAGCCACAGCTCGGGGGAGAGGGGTCCTGTGTCCTGGGGAGAGTTTATTTGCTTGTATTTGTGTGTATTTGTTAGAGGAAAAATGCTGTTGCTGAACTGTCTGCAGCTGCCAGTCTGTTTTTCCAGATGTGGCGATGATGAAAATACCAGGTGTTTACAGACAGAGTAATAATATGGCTTAACATGTGGCCCACCGCTCACGTGTTTAAGCTGAACAATATAGGAAAAAAACATAATCGATACATTCATACACTTATCTTAATATTAAAAAAGTGAATGAACTGTAAAACTAACCAAGGTTTAACCAAGTACAGATACATCACTTCCTACCCTTATATGAACATTTTATGCCCTCTTGGTTGGTGGTGCGATTCCAGCTCCCGTAGGTGAATACTGTTGTTGTGTCCTTGTGCAAGACACTTACCCCACCTCACCCCAGTGTCTGTGTGTATGTGTGTGTGAATGGGTGAGTGGTTCCTTGATGTAAAGTGTTTAGAGTTTGCCTTAAAGATGAAAATATATAAAGATGCAAAGACTGGAGCAGAAAGCGCACTGAGGAGTGAAGTGTTTCCTTCAATAATTGATATGTTGTAGTGGCATCACGCTGGGCAGTTCTACATGTATGTCTATGGCGGGATCTTCAGCAGTTACCGTGATGACACAATGCATACTTTAGCAAACACAGATAAAACGTTTTAAGATTGTCTGAATACTCAAGAAAAAATACAAAATGGATTTAAACAACCTAGGATTCATAGTCCTATTTAGGTGTTTGATTTTCAACAAAAAAGGTGTGACAAGTGACTAACTGAAAAACTGTTGGCTAATGCTACCTAGCTTGTAACTGTAATGACTGATTTAACAGTACAAAGGTCAGCTCACCTAAAGTCTAATTTGAGTAACAGAGGTTCAGACAGCGCCATGCCTTTAGATAGCATCACACCCCCGGGAAATGTTGATAACATCGGTTGCAAAGTATCAATATCTGTCGCTCACCTGTAGGTCTGAGATGGTGAGAGAGAAGTCCCCCTCTGAGAAGGCGTGTCCGCTGATGTTCATTTTGCGTCGCAGAAACAGCGGCCCGTAGCTGCGCTGTTCCCCTGAGGCGTACAGGTCCACTAGACGATCGGCCCTGTCATGGAGGACACCAGGAGACTGACGGTCCCAATGCACCACCTGAGAGGAGGCACTGGGTTAGACCTGGTTTAGTCCTGGTTTAGACCTGGATAACACTGGTTTAGAGGCTGCTTTAGAGTTGGTTTAGTGCTAGTTTAGGGCCTAGTTTAGGCGTGGTTTAGACCTAGTCTAGACCAGGTTTACACATAATACTCCTGGCTGTTTTTTTAAGTATAAGTGTGTACATCTAGACTTCACTCTTTATGTGTGAAAGTTAAAGTATACAGTATTAGTAGTAGACCTGACCTGCTGATCCTCCTCGTCGGTGCTCCAGTCGGTCCAAACACTGCGTCTGTTGATGCAGGGCAGAACCACTGTGCTCCCCAACAGCACCACAAACACGGCCTTCTGCCCATCCCAGTATCTCTGCTCTTTACGTCCTGACACACAAACAGAAACATAGTGCATGTTACTTTGCTGTAGTTTATAATTTTACTTCCTGGTTGAACATGGGCCACAGATATGGCACACTGTATGTAGAGACACAACTGTTATAATTACTATAACTATAATTATATGACTATTAAAAATGAATGGCAAGACTTATTTTTGTTTAATGTGTTTTGTTTATTTTTTGTTTAATGAAAAAGGCTTTCCTTGGGCATAAATTGTATTTTTAAACTGTATTTTGGATCACATAGGTTAGGTATATGTATTCTGTTTTAGAGCTCATTGCTACTTCCTGTGTTTTTGTAGTAACTGCCACTGCCAAATTGCCAGATCAAAAATGCAGGGAAATCAGTTCTGGCTTCGTTCACACATGATCCTGTTTTGGCAAAATGCAGGAATTTCCCAGGTCAGACATCATGTGTGAATGGGGCTTTAGGTTCACTTCGCTCTAAACATGATGAGCATATGTTTGTTGAGTTATATGATATGTCAAATCCATACGTGATTTGGTGACGTTGAGCTGGACCCTCACAGTCTCGTACAGGTGACAGTACAGGTGGTGCAGGTTACACGAGTACAGCCCACGGTCATTCATCGTCACATCTGCGTCAGGGACAAAAAGCACAAAACTCAATTATTTATTTGGGAAATTTTCTGATTCAGGCACAATAATGATTAATTTGCAACATTAAGAGATTGAATTTCACCTAAGAAAACAAACATAATCTCTTAAAACATTTATATACTTGGTTATTTATTAGACACCTAACCATCGTGTTCAGAATTTTGAGAAATTGGGACTGTTTCCGTAGCAATTAACAATTTAAAACAAAATGATTATTATTATTATTATTATTATTATTATTATTATTATTATTATTATTATTATTATTATTATTATTATATCTTTTTAATGGGAAAAATGATTGCAACAGGGAGTCAAACCTCATGAATAGGATGCTAACATTCAGACTGCTTACTTAAATAAAGATCTTTGAAATTCATGATTAATTGTTATTAATTGAAAAGTGTTGTTCCCATACCGGGAGTCGAACCCGGGCCGCCTGGGTGAAAACCAGGAATCCTAACCGCTAGACCATATGGGACCTGAGGATGTCCTGAGGGACTTCTTACTTTGCATGACAGACAGTGGTGTGACAGGGGGGAGGGGTCATATCAGGAGTACAACAAAAATGAGTCAAGAATAGCCCTAAAACAGGATTTAAATTTAAATGACTCTCATAAAGCTAAAGTTTAGGCTTAATTTTTCATGATTTGATACATGGGCTGGGTTCATATGACATCATAATATTCAGAGTCCTCATAGTTTAACACTGAGCTGGAGGACAGGTCAGAATACTGTTGTGGAAATTGCTGTGTAACTCTCAGACTGCATATTTGCTGACCTGGTTTATTGTTCATGTCTTTCTAATTACTGGACCTATCCACAAAATCAAAACAAAATCTGGTGCAAAGTTCAACATCTTCTCTGTCAGTATAAATGAACAAAAGTGCAGTATTTTTGTTTACAATCGCTTCAGTAAGTGGCTCCATTAGTCAACTCCGAACACTCATACACAGTTCATTGAATATATTTGACAGGACCTTAAGTCATGAGATTAATGTTGCAGATTTGCAGGCCCAGTCCATAATAAATAATGATGAGGTTCAACATTTGTGGATCATATGTTTGGATACTTCTTCAAACACTTTGAATCTCCTGTTGAGTTACAGAGGCGCCACCATCAGAGAATATGATATTATGAAATTCTAATAAGTGAACACAACCTATTACAATAAATAACACCTTGAAGACTCCAGAGAATCACAAACAAAGACTGCATACCACAAGAGTTTGCAACACCAGAGTTTGAAAGACTGTAGAGCTGTACAAACACTAACCAGGGGGTACGTGGAATGAGTTCAGATTTTAAAAGAAGGTGGAATTGTATGTATTGTATTTGAATATTAAAAATGTTACATCTTTACGAATGTTTTGGAGGATTTTGTACAACAATTTAATTAAAACAAGGAAAAGGGTTTTGTAATGCTTGAAAATATACTATTAAAGTAAACAGATTTATTCAAATAGTTAAGATGTACTCGGAGTGTGATACAAACTTTACAGGGGTACGTAAGACCAAAAAGGAGGGGAACCACCGCTGTCAACTTGGGCTGGAAGATTAATTGCAACCGAATCAAAATCACAATTTGAATGGATGCAATCAGCAATTTGCAAAGACTGCGAGGTTTAAAATAGGCCTGTCACAATATTTGCTGTATCGACTATGACTGGAACTATATAATTCAGGGCTCAGGATTTATCATAGGTATATATTTTTTTGCAATATTTTTGTTGCAATACGATAAGAGATGCAAAGGTAATTATTACTTAATTATGCTATCTATTTGTTGCAGCACATGACTTTGTAGAGGCCTTATAATGGTGTTGTCTACTGAAAAACTTTATTGGGAATATCTTGCTTTATTTTTATTGTATCAGTGGCATAAAGTAGTTTCCATATTATCGTTTATCGCAATATTTCTCTGTAGCAATATATTGTACTTCAAAATTTGTTATCGAGACAGGCCTAGTTTGAAAAACCCTAATTTCCTTCACAAACAACAACATCTTATTCTGCATAAAAACTGAGAACCCTGTAGTGATTCTTGTGTCACTTTGTCAGTTCATATTTCAGCCCTTCTGTCAAATCTTCTGAACACATTTAAAATATCTTATTAATGAAACACAAATCGCAAATCAGAAGAAATTTGTCATGTTTCCTTACACTAGAATGTTACAAGAGAATTAAACATTAACAAATTAGCATATTAGTTTAACAAAACGCCTCACCTTTGATGACGAGGGAGAAGTTCCCGTCCTTGAACGCCTTCTTGCTGAGGCTCACTCTTCCCAGGTTGTACGAGTTGTAGATGCGCTGGTCTCCCCCGGGTCCTGAAAACATGTCCACCACTCGCTCCATGACGTAGTCCGGACTGGCCCGATACAGGTCCCAATGCAAGACCCTCTGCCTGTCCCGAATTCTGTCCCTGGTCCAAACCATGCGACCGCTCACGCACTGCAGTACCACCTTCGAACCAGCGGGGGCGCTCATGTTGTAAGCTGCCACCACTAAACTACTGCTGCTGTCCGACTGGGCCCAAACTGGAAAAAACAAAATTAGGAGCTATTTTGGTTTACTTTAGACTTTGATAAGTTCTAGTTTAGACTGATCATCATGATTTTAAATTATGGTACACAACGGGGGCTGGAATATATGTGTAGAGGGATGCAAAAGTTAGGTGGTGTGGGTACAGAACAGGGTGAAATGGAGTAGAGCAGGGGTGTCCAAACTTTTTTCACCGAGGGCCACATACTGAAACATATTTTAAGCGAGATGCCACAGACAGTCGATACAGAGAGTCAAATGGTGCATTTAACACAGGTTTGACAGAACCATTGTACCGTTAATAAGACTTGGAAGATTATTTTTACGTCTGTGTCACAATGCAATGTGATGTTACCCAAGTTATATAGGTAGAATCTCTTCAGTTTGGAGTAAAAAATACTTCCTGATCAATTGGGTCAGTTTAGGAGGAGGCATGAGGTCCAACAAAAATTAGTCTGAGGGCCGCATTTGGCTCCTGGGCCATAGTTTGGACAGCCCTGAGGTAGAGAAAGCAGAAGAAAGGATCAGATGGTGCAGAGGATGCAGAGGAGAAAGTGAGATAGAGCAGAGGAGAGGGTCAGATGGAACAAAGGAATGGGTCAGACGGAGCAGAGAAGTGGGTCAAATTGCGCAAAGGATGCAAAGGAGTGGGTCAAATGGAGCAAAGGATGCAGAGGAGAGTGTCAGATAGAGCAGAGGATGCAAAAGGAAGGATTAGATGGAGCAAAGGATGCATGGGGGAGAGTCAGTTGGCGCAAAGGATTTCATAAAGCAAAATTAAGCTGTATTTCCGTTGTATATGAAATGAGTATAGATACATACCTGCAGTGATGAGACAGACTACTGGAACTGAAAGAGAGGAGAGGTAAACACAGTAATGACTTAAAAAGACACAGACAAAGCCAGAGTTTAACATTTCCATTTGAAAACACCTCAGCTATGCGCATGAATGCTATGGCAACAGTGGTGACGTCACACTATTTTTACTTATACCTTATAAATGTGGTATAAACTCAGTGGTATAAATGTAGGCTAGATGTTGATATTTTACACAAAACAATATTTGGGACAGCTGGTCAGCTTAACTTTTTTCAGTTGTTAAAATGCAAAATAGCAGTTTTTTTTAAATTGTACACTATATGCATGTAATTTATACAGTGTTTTACATTATATGGAGTCAAGTAGACTATCAACTATCCAAATAACAAGAAAAAGCTACTCAAAACAGTTATAATTTTAAGTTAAGCATTGTATAGTGTGTTGGTTTAATATCTGTTGTGCTCAGGTTTGTGTTTTTGGCTCATTTACTCAATAACTTACAAAATAATAATTTACAAAAACACATAAACTGGGGAAAAATAATTTGTTTTTACACCTGTTTTGGATCCTATCTGCTTGCACGTTGGTTTAAGTACAAATCTGTAGCTTTCCAGACATCAATCCATCATCACTGTTTTTAAGATAATAATCAAAATATTTCTGCTCAATCTTGCAGAAAGAGAAACATGTTCTTAAAAACAGTTCACTTTTTCTTTGATATCTTCCATGCATCTTGAACTTGCATGATAAGACAGTGTATCCTTTGCTGAACTTGTGACCCACTTTTAAAATAATAAATCTATCGTATAAACTAGAATGAAACAATAACAAAAACGCAAAGCTACTTACTGTGGATGAAAAGCAGAGTTCGCAAAATCATCTTGTCTATTTCTGTCTTGAAAATAAAGTTTCAATAAAAAATACACAATAAAAACTTGTTGTCAACCTTGCAAATGCCCGGGGAAATGCTCACAAATAAAAGTGGTTCGTTTACTCATTCGTCTTTGCTCTAACAATTTCTGGAGTTTCCCACAAAAGAAAGAGACACGTCGCGACAGTCAGGTCTGCAGCAGCGGGACAGAGCCTAAACACAGCCCGGACAGAGCCTAAACACAGCCCGGACAGAGCTCTCTCCGCCTGGGCCCAGCTGCAACCCGACACCGGTCCAGAACCACGGAACCGCAGCCTCCTCCCTCCACTGCTCCACACGCATTCTTTCTAATAGAGGGATACAGCATCACATTTTAAGAGAGTTAGGCCTATAAAATGTTTACAAGAAATAAACATGGCTGCGTCACCCTTTAAAATGTTAATGTGATGGTTTGATAGGCTATTTTAATAAACTACATTTGTCACTGATGGTTTGCAGATGTTAAATAGACCTCGTTCTACAGCTCTGTGGTGCCCCCTAGAGGTCAAATCATGTATACTTTTTTATACTGTATTTTATACTTACTTTTAAAATACAGTTCATGTTTTTGACAAAATATTAACTGTTGACGCACACTCTCGTGAATAGGACTGAAGAGACAACTACTCAAACAGACGATTTTTTGTGGGAAACTTGTGTTAGACAAGAAGGAGTTAGGTTAAATTGACTTAAACGCATACCCTAAACTGGTGCAGTTCATTTACACATAACGAAAGAGTGAGGTCGATGAGGGGTGGACATTGTTTTTCAGCAGCATTGATTGAATGAATGATGATATGAATAAATAAATAAATGAATAAATTTAGGCCTATACAGTTATCTGTTTCGTAACATTTTAACAGCTAATTCAGGTTCCCAATAAACGGATTATGCTCTGTAAGCTTTTAGTTAAATTCAGAAACATGAACCAAACATGATTAAATACCTGTTACTGCCTGTAGAAGCCACATGAAAAGTGTCGTTCCCATACCGGGAGTCGAACCCGGGCCGCCTGGGTGAAAACCAGGAATCCTAACCGCTAGACCATATGGGACTTATGTTTACTGCGTCACTATCTTTGGATTCGAAAATCAATCAAATATTTTCTTTAAATCTTTTGTATGACAAGACGTTGGCCGTTACAAGTAACCATTTGGTTTTAAGAGGAGCATAATTTTATTTATTGGAAATTATTTCTGAGAATTATCAAAATGCAGTATCACGCTCGCAGAATAAATAAAATACCGCGATCCACACAAGATCATACCTACAATCTGTAGGCCTACTGGTAAATATTGTCTTTCTAAAATATTGTATACTTTTGTCTCTTTGCCTTTAGGCGGAACGTTTCTTTCCCCTTAGTTCACTACCGGAACTTTTATATGTCACACCTCAGACATTTCCCCCGAAACAAGCGAACTCATTCAAGGGTTTGGAGGTAATTTAGCGGAATTATTTTTTGTCCTTTGCACGTTCATTGTCCGTTATATTTCAACAAAAATACAGACAGGAATTATGCAATTTAAAAACCCACTGATCGGTGTTATGTTTTGTTATTAGTCGTTGTTCTTTTGAAAAGCTGTGTCAGGGTGAGCTAACATGCTACTGTTGCTAATATGAGCTAAGTGAGCTGTCGGTAAAACGGCAAAGTTTGGTCAAGACTCTCCTAAGCCGCTATGTTTACATTTAGTATCGCTCTAGCGTCCCCTGGGTAATGTTATATTTATATTTCAGGTTTTCGACCAAACATAAAAGATGTTTCTGACCAGATCGGAGTATGACAGGTGAGTCCCGCGATCCGCAAACTGCTTTGTCATTTATGACCAGTGTATAAAGGAAAATGTTATCAAATCTACCCAAATAATCACTATATGTCTGTATGTATGTCTTGTATATCGACTTAAGCAATACATTTATTGCATTCTGAGTTGTGTTCTTTGGCGACTTGGGGGTAAACTTTGTGACTTGGCGTTGTTTTGGTTTCACTTTCTGTTTTATATTCAAGTAGGAAACTGAACTGTGTTGAGTATCCAAATATCTGCATTTTGTTTCTGTTTTTACAGGGGTGTCAACACATTTTCTCCAGAAGGAAGATTGTTCCAGGTTGAATATGCCATTGAAGCAATCAAAGTAAGTTACAGTAGTTATCTTGCAGTATTCACATCTCATTAAGTTCTGCATTATTTCGGATAACCTTGTCAACACTGTTTCTCTTCCTGTGGTCTTTTTTAGCTTGGGTCCACGGCCATCGGTATCCAGACATCAGAAGGCGTGTGTTTGGCCGTAGAAAAGAGGATCACGTCTCCGCTCATGGAGCCCAACAGCATCGAGAAAATTGTGGAGATCGATAGTCACATTGGTAACTGAGTCCGCTTTGTTGTTTGAAAGTTTCTCAAGAAAATATTGTTGTGTAATTTCTGATCATTCACTTTTTGCTTTAATTTCTGTCTTGCAGGTTGTGCGATGAGTGGATTAATAGCTGATGCAAAGACGCTCATTGACAAAGCAAGAGTGGAAACGCAGGTATGAATTTGAATGGCAGAATTCTTCCTTTCTTTTTTTTTTCTTTTTTTCTTCCATTTTGTTTCTTTGTTTAGAATCACTGGTTCACGTACAACGAGACGATGACGGTGGAGAGTGTGACTCAGGCTGTGTCCAATCTGGCTCTGCAGTTTGGAGAGGAGGACGCAGACCCTGGTGCTATGGTAACATCTTTAATGCACTGATCCTCTGACACACAACAAAAACTGAGAATGTAGATTAAAACCAATTGCATGACTCATTTTGTGTAATTTTAATCATTATTTCTGTTGAGTTAAACATTGACATCATGTGACTTTCTTTTTCTTCAGAGTCGACCTTTTGGTGTAGCACTTCTTTTTGGAGGAGTTGACGAGAAAGGACCTCAGCTGTAAGTGCAGAATATATTAAAGTCCTTAAAATGAATACTTGTCCTTGATACATCACTGCTTTTAACTGGTAAATACTTGTCAAAATTGTAATCGTTGCATGCAGATTGTGCAGTTCAGGATTAGTTGGATAATAAGGATGTTTTTATTGCCAAAATAAGTCATGGGATTCAATATTTGTGGATATTTTTTTTATTAAACCATTTTTACCATGTAATTTATACAGACCTGATATATTGATACAAACCTCTAAAAACTGTCTTTAGGTACCACATGGACCCTTCAGGGACATTTGTTCAGTGTGACGCTCGCGCCATCGGTTCAGCGTCTGAAGGAGCTCAGAGTTCACTGCAAGAAGTCTACCACAAGGTAAACTATAGTGTCTATATACAATAATATGATTTTACAAAATCTCACATAAGTTTTAGACAATATTAATGTGGCTGAAATAATGCACTAAAACAGGCTGTACTCTGTAATAATCTGTGTCTTGAAAAGGTTTAAATTAAAGGCAGATGAAACTAGTCTGGGTGATATGCCAAAAAGATGAATCCAGACCTTTTCCCTCATTGAACAAGCTCAACTTTTGATTTAAACTGATTTGAACCAATACAATTGCTTTCAATATTAATTTCCTCAGCAATACAGTATTCTAGACATTGCCATGTAGAGCACAAAAAATAGTCAAATTTCTTTCTCTGCTCAAACCATCAAACCATATGCTTTCACTGACAGATATTGACAATTAAAATGACCAAACTTTTATATTGGACGATCAGAATTAGAAAATCTTGACATTTGATTAATTGCACAGTCTTGATGGAAAAATTCAGTTTATGAAATGGGAATCTATTTGGGGCAAATTTACAAATCTAACTTGCTAGAAAGGTTGGCATAAATGTGAATATAACTTGGCTTGTTCTTTGCACTTAACAAGTAATCATTCAACCCTCATCCTTATTATCTGTTTATTTTAATGTATTTAACTATTGTTCTTTCTCTCTTCCAGTCCATGACATTAAAAGACGCCATCAAGTCTTCTCTCACCATCCTAAAGCAGGTGATGGAGGAGAAGCTCAACGCCACAAATATTGAGGTACATTTGATAAAGTACATTTCTACTATAATTATAATGGAAATTCACAACGTTTGGTTTAACAGTAGAATGAAACTGCATAGTAGTTACTTTGTATCTATAATGAGTCAAGTTATTTATTTAGCCCTTTACGGCTCAAATCTAATTGTAGAACAGAAAATAACAAAGTTCCCCACTGGTACAAACAATAGGTACCCATGATAAATATTGACCCACAAAAATTGTTATTCAGTCCATCATGTATTGAACGATGACTCGATATAGCAATTATCATGACAGACATAGTCTTACAATTCACCATACCCATCTTATTTTTGTTCTTAGCTGGCGACAGTGGAACCGGGAAAGACTTTTCACATGTACTCCAAGGAAGAGCTGGAAGATGTGATCAAGGACATCTAAATCAACTTGAGGCACTATGTTTTGTACCACGTGAGGAGTCCAGGCCTGAAAATCAAAACATTACCACCACTTTTCCATCAAGCACTGTACATTTTTACTGCAGCAGCAACAGTTTGTCCTGGTTTGTCTCTCTATAGCCCTGGGTAGGTCGTGGATCTGGGAGCAAAAAAGGGGAGGGAAGGTATTTTTTGTTATGAATCAGTACAAATATTAAAACTGTTTTCAAAAAGACAAAGTCTGGCAATGTTTTTTTAAAATATATTTTTTGTATAGCCCCGTAGCTATTGAATGTGAGGATGTGTGCACTAAACTAACCCACAACCTTTTTACTGAGACGGGAGACAAAATAACCGCTGTAACACATGGAGAACATGCACATTTTACTCAAAGAAAACTGGAGTCAGGCCCTCAACCTCTTTACTCAGAGACAGAATAACCACTCTGTCACAGTAGCGCCCAGAAGACTTACACACTCAACTTTAAAATGTTTTTTTCATTACAACCATATTTTTTGTGTTGTCTGTCATGAAATGGTAAAATTGATTTTACCATAAATATATTTTTAGAATGTGAAAGTTAAAAAACATACTTTTTGTGGTGCTAAAATGCAATCTTGAGGCTAGAAATTTTTTTCCCCCATCTTTTATGACATATGTGACCCTTGGTAATAAGTTTCAGTTTATGTGTGGTCAGTATATCTATATACATATACCATAAGCAGAATTTATCATTCACACCAACCTGCACAAGGACTACTTAAAGATTAAAACAAATGTAATTCATACTTCACAAATAGTATACAATTACAATGATTTCTTGCACTGTAGTCCCCTCAAAATCTATGGGAAACACTGAGGTCTGATGTCAATTAATCTTCCTTAACTGATTTTATGTTCGTTCATTTTGTCTGGTAAACAATATGTAAACAATTGTATTTTCTCTATTCAAATAACAAAGTTATGATTTTCTTGACATAAAATACAACAAGAACATCACCAACATTTCGTTTGGCCAGGGAATAATTTTGCTTCCATGTTAGAACTTTGAACATAATGATGACCTAGAATTTTAAAGGGTCTATAACCACTCCACCCCTCCCTACCCCTCGCATTTTTGCTCTCATAATCTAATTTTCTGGATAATCTCTGGCCACAGCTGTCTTTTTTGGCTGAACTGCGCAGTCCTTCCACTAGAGGCCGCCAAAATACCGCTGAATCCCCAACATCCCCAAAGCGCACGATGCTGTTTTATCCAATCACGTTGCGCTTTATTTTGGCCCTAACCAATCCTGGCTCTTGCTCCCCGCGGATGGATTTGTGGATGGAAGTTTGTGTGCAAAGAATCCCGCACAGATGAGTTCTTCTCGAGTCCAAAGTTGCGTCTAGTACTTCGCGTAAACATGCGATTCGTGTCTTGCGTTTTGGCGCTCGGTGCGGTTTTCTCAACATCTTTGACGCACGGAGCGGAATTTGACGGTATAGAGATTGCAAAGTTAGCGGATTTTCGGAGGGATGAGAGTGCACGAAGTTTGGGGGCAAAACAATCGTCAGAAATTCGTCAAAAGTGGGAACGAAGGAGACGAGTAACGGGGTTGAATGATGAGACCTGCACGAGTTTGGATGGAGCCGACTCCGTTCTGCAAAATAACACGCATACCGTAAGTGAAAACGTGTAATTTGTTGTTTAATTCACGTGCAGAGCTCTGAAAATGTATCCAGTGGCTCGACTACAGATGGGATGATGATTCAGATGCCCACATGGAACAAGCCAGAGAGGGATTTGTGCGTAAACATGGACCAAATGACCAGAAATCAAGATTATAAAAGCTATGGATATTTTGATTTGAAGCCAACAACCAACGTGATTTATGTCTTGTGTTATGTAAGTTTAGGCCTGGTTCAAGAGAAATACAGCCTCCCAACTGTTATCTAGCCCTCAACAACATGGGTTAGTTTATGAAGGTCAATTAGAATACCACTTGCTGCAAAAATGACAATTAGCCAATTATTTTAGAGTGTTTAAGAATACAAGAAAAATACCAAATACCACTGCTATATTCTATCATTACTGCAATTTTCAGTGATGTTTTCAATTATACCTGCTAAAACAGCGTCAAATTAAATAAAAGTTTGTTCATTTCAAAGGCAAATACATTAAAGTTTCACCATGTAACTTTTCTGGTTGAGGGTTTTCCACCTGCTTGTCTCTGTAGAAATATCTTAGCTTTTTCTGGCATGTTCCACAGACCACAGTTTTGCATCAAAGGTACTTTTCTCTATGGAGACAACCAGGTGATGCCACCGGGCCAAGTTACCAGTCAGGTCCTTGGAGAGGCGACCCTACTCACGAGTATGAATGCAGGGTTTAGGTTTGTTTAGTATTAAAAACACCTGTAGTTGGATACATGGAACATATACATGTTTAATGCCATACTGTGGAACATTCCAGGCAGAGAAAAAGCATTTTCATGGAGATAAAGAAGTTCATGTTTATCTGTTAGAGTAGTCTAAAACCACTAGTGTAGCCCCTCGATTTATCCAGGTTTGGGATTGGGAAAAAACAATCCCAAACCTGGATAAACTGAGGGTGGAAGGGTGGAGGGTCTGTGTGTGGAAGGGCATCCAGGTTGAAACCTATGGGCTAGTCAGTGTGGTGCCTTATGTGGAATGAGTTGTCTGGAGATATGCCTTTTTACAAACACATGCACTGTATGAGTACTTTTCTGTATTTATTTGTTTTTGTTGAACTCTGGCGAGCTTGTGGTATTTTGAGTACCGTTTTAGGCCACGTACTTGGTCAGGATTAAGTGATATATATAAAATAGTTTAAAGAGCTAATTTAGCAGTAACATCTACACCCCTTTTCAGTTGGCTAATCGCTGCACATAGGGATGTCGCAATAACACATTTCGAAGCAAAATATACTGATACAGAGAAATATTGCAATAGACGATAATATTGAAGTTAATATAGTGATCATCGTGACAGGCCTAAGTGCACAGGACATGGCTTTATCCAGCTAACATTTCTTTAGTCAACTACAGCTCTATACTACTCTATACTTGTAAGGTTAGGGGTAAGGGAGGTTAAGCTGTACTTTATTGATCCCTGTGGGAAGATTTGTCCTGCATTTGACCCATCCTTCAATGCAACCGGGGCAACCTGTCAGGAGCCGCACCCGGGGACCCATCTCCTAATCAGGAGCTAGGCCTGATCGACCTGAGCTGTAGGATTTTACCCATTGTGCATGTTTTAGGCAGTCAGTAATCGCTCATAATCACCTTTTTGAAATTATTCCTGTTACATGGTGCCATCTTGAGGAATTCAAAAGATAATATTTAGTTTAAAATTGTTAGTAGCTACGGCAACTGTCTTAACTTTTTATCATCCTGACGTCCATGGATTCCTCCTCTTCTTTCCCTCTTCTCAGTGAGTAAATTTACATGTACTTGAGTATCCCGGTTATGACAGTATTCTGGATATGACATCTACATGCACTTGGAGAAACCAGGATACTCATATTCCTGTGTACATGCGCAATCAGAGTATCTTGGATAATTAGAGGGGTCGCTATGGCACAGATATGGCAAAGAGCTAAATATTTTGGTAACCTTGCTAAGTCTTTCAAGCCTGTTTCTATTAACAAGGGAACAAGATATACTTTAAAATATAGGCATCAACGTTTGGTTGTATTGAAGCAGACTGGTTTTATCTTTAAAGTTCTGGTAGAGGTTTGAGTTGTTTTGGGAAAGTTGCTGCTACTACCGTATTTGTTACTTGAGTTCACACATGCTCAGTACAGCACCAGTGTGAGAACATGTCACAGTATCCTGGACACTATCTGAATATCCCAGTGTGAGTATCCTGGTTTCTCATAACCAGGATATTTGTTTATCCGGGATACTGAAATCAGGATACTGCGTTTACATGGACACACAAAAGCAGGACACTCAAAAAACCCGATCATACCCGGGATACTTGTACGCATGTAAACGCACTGACTTTCCAAAGTTATTCCTCACTTACCTTATGCATCCAGAGTATCCTAATTATTCAGAGATGAGTTTATAAGCTTTATCCACAACTTTCAGAGGCTAGAGTGGAGTTTTGCTGACACAGTAATACGAACAACTACCAACATGCTAATGTGCACAATAAAACACTTAGATGCAGACAGAATGTAATAGACTTATTTTGACCCCAAGAGCTGCTTAGACAATATATCTGTACCAAGGCAAGGCAGGTTTATCTGAAACACAGTAAGTTATAAGTTCTCTGGTAATTTTTCTTTCTACCAAAAAACAAAAACAAACCTAAAATCAGCAGCAACATCAAATTAAATATGAGGTTAACACTTTTCCTAAGCCCACAGTATTTTTTGTGCCAAAAAATTGACTAAAAGGAAAGCTTATTATGGATGAAAAACATATAAAAACACGTGTCCTTACTGTGAACGGGCTTGCATCTCCACAAACCTGACTCATATTTGGCCTGGAGGAGGGCCTCTTCCTGCTTGTTTCCATGGACATGTTGTCCCTTTGGCCATAATCTTCCACAGTATCTCCATGGAGAATGTTCCGAAGTGTGGTTTTAATTTTCTATTTCCATGGAATCATGCAGTTTCAACTTCACTTTCACCTTTCAGAAAGTTACATACTGTACCTTTTTAAAATGCAAATGAAATGAGATTAGCTGCTTCTCTGATCGTTCTTAAAGTATCAGACAAAGACTTAGATGTGTAGTGTTTTCCTGCCCAAAGGGAAACTGACCTCCTGCTGAGCCCAGTCTAATCTCACAAACTCCATACACTTCAATGAACCTTCAAAACAGCAGACAAAAGCAGACACCATATAATAGAGCTATTCATTGCACATACATTACAAGGCAGTTTTCCGTTTACGTAAGCTCTTAAATGCAAGGGTCTAGTCATCAGCATTTCAATATGACGTGTGGTTATTTACGCCTAGAATTAGAGATTCAGTGATCCAAGTTTTTCAGTGCAAATCCGTCGTTCCCATTGTTGTATAATTGGATGAAGTCATAATTTCAGATGGAGGGCAGGGGGCTATGTGACTGTACGGGAGATTCACAGTTTCACAGCCCTCACATACACAAAATAATACTCCAAGTTCTAGCTACTGCTCTGGATTACTGTGAAAAAGACTAAGGCAAATTGTGAAAGTGGCTGTGGTTACATCAGTGGTGGAAGAAGTATAAAAATATGTTACTTAAATAGAAAGTGCAGATACCGGAACAAAAAATACACAAGTAAAAGTATCATATGAAAAATCAACCAAAAGTATTAAAATGTTCTAAAAGAGTAAAAAGTAAAAGTATTTTGAGCAGAGTCTGAGATCACAAACTTTACATGTATTGATTTGATTTTGTTCAATAGAAACAACCGAATTCCTTTTTTAAAAAATTATTGCTAGGCTCAAACTATGAACTTGTTAAAAATAGACCCCTCTGGCTTTTCAGCAGGTCTCAGACAGTAATAAAAATACTAAAAAATTAAAAATGTAGTGGAGTAAAAAGTACAGATACTGCTCTCAAATGTAGTGAAGTAAAAGTAAACAGGTACCTGTATTTTTAGTTAAGTACAGTGCTTTACTACTTATACATTGTTATGTTTCCCCCATAGACTGTATAAGTGTGACGTCACCTGTAGCGTCCAGTCAAATGAAGCTCATCGAGGCTCGTTACATTACATCCAAACCTGACTCTAATTATTATCACATTTTGGAGCTAAACGATTATTAAATAGAAAACGGCAAAATGGCTCTCAGACTTTTCACACCAAGTACCACCAAAAGAAAAAGATTTGAGTACCACTAGATCTTAACCAGGTCTATAACAAGTCTATTCTAAGTCTAATCTAGGGCTAAACCAAGTCTAAAAGTGGACTACACCATTTCCACTGTAACTGTACACAAGAAATTATTCGTGTTATGCCACTTTTTTTTTTTTTTTTTTTTCTCTTTTGGATAAATTCTTTTTTCAGACCAAGAGTGCGAGTGACCAGTTGAAACAGTCAGATATGAAAACAATCTAAACCTAGTCTGAAAAAAATAATTACATGAAATAAATTATCAGAAGACCAGATGAACCTCATTGGACGACTCTAAATTAGGCAAAGCCACAAACTGAAAAGTTCATTTTAGACCAAGTACCACCTGAAGGAGCTTTAGTCATTTTAAAGGTCTAGAAATCAGATATTAATAAGATTTTGGCGAGTTTGTAACTGCAACCAATGAGAATGTCCTTTACAAAATACATATTTACTTTTGTTTATTTCAGGATAATGTTGTTTCTCCTACATTCCTACATTTCTCCAAACTTTCATTTATTATTTGACTAGTTGTACTTGATTGTGTTGGTCACATATATTCTAAATATGGCAAAGTGATAAGGTGATGAAATCGAATTCTGATTTCAGTCCTGTTAAAATCTTTACATCATCATTCATAATTTTCTCTTGAATGCAGCTCCACTCTCAGACACACACTTTCCCCACCCACACCTTGTACCACACCAGCCTCGGTAATGCTCCGAGTGACTGACATTTGGATTTAAAGGGCTTATATTACACTTTTCTGATCTATGTTGTAATATTGTTTCCTCATCACAAACAGACCTGGAGTTGTGTTTTGTTCATTCACACATTTACATTTAATGCACAAACCTGCATATTTACACTGAGTTCTTCTCTCAAACAGAAAACACTCTGTTCAACCTTGTGATGTCATGTGGTAGTACTGTAGCACAGTAGTGCTCTGCTGTGTTTTTAAACTCCATACACCTTCACTAGAATCATTTGGATAATTTCAGCTTTGGATTTGCTGAACTAAAGGTAAAAGTTAGCTCTTAACCTGAAAACTACATCTCAAAAGATGAAAATGCTCTGTTCCACCTTGTGATGTCATGTAGTGGTAGACAGACTAATAATAAAGGATTACTCCAACATGTGCGAATTAAGCGAAACAACTCCAGGTCTGTTTCTGAGGAGGTGACGACTTTAGAATGGCTTAAAGTTCACAAGAGTCAATTTTGAGTAATACAGGACCTTTAACCAGATGCAGTGACGTGTGAAATTGCAGAAGAATCAGATGACTTTAGTTTTCTCTTCAAGGCATCATAAAGACACTGTAAAATTGGAATTGTAATCTAGCTGCAAAAAACTCTGATATACGCTACGAGACAAAGGTTTGTACACACCATCTCATTCAGTGTTTATTTTTACTACTTTCTACATTTTATATACATAGAGAAGATCAAATACATGAAGTAAGATATATGGAGTTATATAGCAAAGATAAAATATTAAATAACTCTACTAAATATATATATTTAAAAATTTTATATTCAAATCCTCAAACTAATCACCCGTTGCTTTGTCAAAAAATGTTTAGTTCTTGCTTCATATCTTACTTCATATATTTGATGTCTTCTGTATGTATCTAAAGTGTAGAAAGTAGTAAAAATATATGTGTATGTTTAAACAGCAGTCACCAGTGCAGCAAGTTATATTATGTAATAAAGAAAAAAGGTAAATAACTCTACTAAATACTCTACTTTGAGAGTTTGTTTATAAAATATATCTTAGAAAATAGAGTTATTAGAGTTATTTCACTTTTTTCTTTACTACACACTTCCATATATCTTACTTCATATATGTGGCATCTTCTGTATGTATATAAGCTGCAGAAAGTAATAAAAATAAAGAGAAATAATTGAAAGACAGGGTGTGTCCAACCTTTTGACTGGTAGTGCACATTTTTTGGCATATCGCCCACATACATTATTGAAATAGTCCGAGTTTGAATAATTTATCAGTTATGTAATGGTTGGTCTTAATCAGGGATGTGGATCGTTGACCACAGTTCCAGAGTAACACATCCTGATTTTCCATGTTATGAGATTCCGAGAAAGTAAAATGTGGGGGGAGAGTTTGGACATGATTAAATGTTCTCTCTGAAGAACAGTTCCTGGACAGCATTCCTCTCGAGCAGCCGGCAGACTTCTGTTCTTTGAAACGATACAAAACAATATGGATTTGTCACGGTCCATTTATTTGAATAGATCTGTTTATATTACAAAGTGGCTTACAAATTAAAACAAAATCAAGATCGTTTCAAATCGTCAGTGGGTCTTTTTTAAGCAAGAGTTCCACAGCTAATCCTCTGTCAGGAAAAACATGTGGTTTGGAGCAGTGTTCAGGTTTTGGAGGAAGAAATGGATTATTTGACCTTTTTTGTGTTAAATGCGACTGATTAAAAAATGAAAAAAAAAATAATATTGCGTTTTATAGTGTTTTTCAACCTTTCTGAGTTAAGGTACACATTTTTGGTTTACGCGGCACATCATATACTAGAGTAATTAAACCAAAGCCCACCTTTTTAGAGAGAAAGTTGTGTATAATATAGCAAATATTATCAATGCCACTGTGTCTGTTTCCTTAAAGCAGACTTATTCTGCAAAAACGACTTTTCACAGCTTTTAGAAATGTTAGTTTTCTCATTTACCCTCTCGAAGTTGTATTTGGAGTGATTTGTGCATGTTTGAGCAATCTTTAATCGTTTATTTTGAAGACACCATATTTCAAAATCCATCCTCGTGTTCACCCCCAGCACACGCACACAGCTGTGTATTTACCTCGCTCTCCAGTTTAATTTTCCTAATTGATGATGCATGTAAGATTCGACATCATTGCATAGTAATTTTAGTACTTTTTTTTTTTTTTAAATTCACTATTTATAACATAATGATCCACAAGTGTCATAGATCATAATTATATAACAGATTCAAGCAACATAAAAAATAAAATAAAATTGGTAATGGTGCTCCTGTTTTGCTTGCTTTTTGGATCAGACACTTCAAAATGGTAAATATTCAATTAAATCCATGTTTGAATCTGTTAACTCAATCTTTTTTCACCTGGTAGTGTTGTAGATCCTCATTTTGTCGATTAATCAGTTGATGGTTTCCTTGGCAACTAATTTGTATTAGTCGACGTAATTGTTTTATTTACGTAGCACTTCTGCAGAATCAGTGAGTGAAGCATTAAACTCTGTTAATCTGAGGTGAGAGAAATTTAATTTATAAATGCTGGTGACAGATGAGCTCCTTTGCTTCACACCAGACTGATCTCATTCTGGATCTACCAGGCGAGTGCTGTTGCAGTCTGGTGAGTGCAGTTTGGGTCAGATACATAGCGAGAAATAGTTTTGAGAGCTTTTGCCACGCCCCAGTTTTAATAGAATAATCCTGGGATGTCCAAATGTTTTCACCGAGGGCCAAATCATGACACATTTGAAGCTGAGGGTCATAGGGCGGAGGTCAGTACAACGGATCATTTCAGATGGATGCATTTTATATAGTTTTGCCAGAGTCACTTTTAATAATGCTTGGAACATTAATTTTAGCTCTGTATCACAATTCAGTGTCATGTTATTGAGGTTATAGCAGTAGAAACACTTCAATTTGCTGTAAAAATTGAGCCAAACATGTTGACTACAGCCTTATAGGAGAATTATAGCTATAATATTCAGTTATTTTGGTTTTAGATGCCTTAGTTTTTCTTAGAATTTCAGTTTTCAATAATAATTACGTCATCTTCTTTCTGACAGATACCATCCTTCATATAGGCCCTGTCTCTCCACTGTGTTGGTATCAAGGCCGTTCTATAGCGTCTGGCCAGTGTGTTGTGTAAACATGACCAGGGCCAGAGCCTTTTCAGATCCAGACTGTGAATAAAGAGTCTCTGTGTTTGACCTCTCGGAGACCTGCTTTAGACCACAGCACCGCGGATCTGCGCAGTACTCACCTGGGTGGGACTTTATCAGAAACAGCACACGCTAACATGAAGAAAGTATGGAACTGAAATCTTGTAATCTCATGTTTGTGATTCTGTTTCATCATTTTTCAGTGCTTCTGTTTAATGCAGCGCTATGCTCAGACACTTTTCCCACCCACTCCTCCTATTCATGGGTTTCAGCTTCCTCTTACATGCAACATTTTGAGGACTTTTTCCATTTTAAAACATGTCATATTTTGTTTTAATATGTTCATCACTATGGCAACAGTCTTAATTTTTTTGTCATTCTGAAACCCATATGTTGTTGGTCTGCCTCCAATTAGCTCAGAGTGAGTGACAGGTGTATTTACCCAATCACAGTGAAGTGTGAGCTTTCAGAGTAACTAAAATGAGTGCCATTCTGCCCCCAATGACCCCAGTGACAGATTAACCCTAAACACTGCTCCGGTAACATACACAAGACATCCAGGCATTAAAATCACACAGATACACACACACACAGATTGGTATCCCACAAGTAAACCACTCCAAAAGACATAAATCAGGTTTTCAGTATAACATTTCGAGGTCAGTTGTTATTGGAGCTTCACTAACTTTGCTTTTTGTAAAGAATTTTTATTGTGGCATTTGTGAGGTGTCATGTTCTAACCCTAAATAGTAAATTGGTGAATTTGTCGGGTCCTAGATTAGTGAAAGTGCTATTTTTACTGCAGGGAAGTTGTTGTTCTCACAGTTTTTTCCAGTGGAGTTTTTTTTATAGTTTTCCATCAGGCCCTGCTCCCTGTGGTTCAGAGCTGTACAGTCTCGGGCAGAGCTCACCTTGTAAACATGTTCACTGCCAAAGAACGAACCAAGGAGCAGAGACTTCCTGGTTCAGACAGAGAGGACTAAGGGAAGAAATGGCAATGAAATGTTGGGTTTGTGAGGGATTGAAACATGGAAAAATGGGATAGTAGTAAATGACAGATGATATTTTAACAATGCTTCAGGAATGTGCTGAAGTGTACCTGTAAATGTCTTGGTTTAGGAGCAGATATCTAAAAATAAATAAACCACAGACAGGCATAGCACCAAGCGTGACTGACCTTGAATTAATTATATAATCTAAAGAACTTTGAGTACCTTGAGTGGTGCAATATACAAAGGTTTATTCCCACATAATATTTTTAAATATTCAGTATTGGTTGAATGTGTCTGGGTGCTGTGTATCTCATTTTATCAAACACAAGTCATGCCCCAGTGGTAAAATAATCCTCCTGCTAAGTGTTTCTCTCCTGACCAGGATCCTCTTGTGACCAGGATCCTGGCTCAGCTCTGCTCCACTGCTCCTCAGAGATTTTGCACCTGCCTCATTGAAGAATAGAGATGAGGAGGTCAAATTCAGAGGTCAAATTACTTTACAGAACACAATAAAATAATAACCTCATCTCAACCTCAATTAATAACATTTAATCTGGATGTTTAAATTAATCCTGAGCTGGTTTTGTTGGCGCTCCGCTGAGTCTGCTCTCCTGCTGGGTCTGGGACGGTGCATTTGTCCCGTTCACTGGTCATTGTTTTGTCATTGAGTTGAATGTAGGTCACTCACACAGAGCAACAGACAAACGAGTTACTGCAAACACAAAGTGGTGGTGGTTCATTAAAATGCACTAATGACTGGGTTTATTATATTTAAAAATGCACAAAGATATTCATGAAATGAGGAAGGATGTGGACACATTCACTCCATCTTAAATAGCAACACCAGGAATTGAGAACTGAAAGTGAGTACGGACCTGTCTGCACGATAACATGGAATAATATAATGTAATATTTCTATTTAAATGATTATTTGAAGTATGTAAGTCCATCTACTTAAAGGTGAATTGTGTAACTTTACTTATGGAGTGTCAGCTACCTTCTCGTCTCCATGGCAATGTTATTACTTTGCCTTGAATGCTCCACACTATGGCCTGTTACTTGTCTCTTGTATTCAATTGCATGTGTGTATATTGATCAAAAGTATCTAGTTGTATGTGATTGCACTGTGAGCTGGCTTGCCTCTCCACAGATCTGACCAGTAACTTGGCCAAATGAAATCACCTACTTGTCTCTGTAGAGATTGATAAATTTAATGTCACTGCGCAAAATTCCAGGCAAAGCAGTAATATCTATGAGTAGATGGCAAAACCTCCACCAGAGAAGTTACATAATAAACATTTAATATTGCATGAAAAAAATAATTTTATAACTGTAAACGATGCATACTTTTTGAAAACTGAAAACATTATTTTTCTAGTTCACATTCAAAGTGAGGACCATGGGCTCCCTGTCGTTAGCCTGGGTTGGAGATGGATCAGGGGTGAGTGTGTTCTTTTTATTACAAATTTAAAGAGACTTAATAAAAACTGGACCATTTGAAGTCATCTGGTTTTGTTCACAGGTGCTGCTGGTGCTGACCACATTCCACGTCCCTTTGTTTATGCTGCGCTTGGGACAGTCCAACCTCTACAGAAGGTGAGGGAATGTCCGAGTACGAGCTTCATCCCCCTTCAAACCACACATTTTTAAGGATTTATGATAAAGATATTTTAGAACAATAATTCAAATAAAACACATTATATGGACAATTTTAAAGCTGCATTATGTAACTTTTCTGTCTCATGGAGATGTTTTTGCTTTGTCTGGAATGTTCCTCCACAATACGGCAATAAACATATGCATCTCCATGGAGACATGCAGGTGACCTTAGGCCAAGTAACAGGTCATATCAGTGGAGAGGCGAGCCTGCTTACTGTAAGAAGTTTGTTTTTCAAGATGATGTTTGTGCAATAAAATCACCTCTATCTATCTATCCATCCATCCATCCATCCATTTATTTCCACTTGTCTGGGGCCAGGTCGCCAGGGCAGCAGTCTGGGCAGGGACTCCCAGATTTCCCTCACACCAGACACTTTCTCCAGCTCTTCCAGTGGGACCCCAAGCTGTTCCCAGACCAGCTGAGAAAAAGCACCTATAATTAAAATAAATAAGATGGTAGTTTAATGAAGGATTACACCATCTTAATGCCATACCATGGGACATTCTAGACAAAGCATTACCATCTCCGTTGAGACAAACCTTTCTGGTCTGTTCTGTTGTTTGCTTCACAGTGCACCTTTAGCAGCCATCACTGGACATATTGGACTGGACATAAATAAAGCCTTTTACTGATTATTGTTATAAATTGGAAGCACTTCCTCTCAATCCACATAAACTGAGTAAGTGTAATTGTTCTGCCTCTTTTTCAGTGAAGATTATGGAAAAACATTTGAAGATGTCACTCACCTCATCAACCACACTTTTATACAGACTGAGTTTGGCATCGCTATCAGCCCTGACCACTCCGGCAAAGTAAGAAGAAACAAATATCCCATCTGCCCCCTCTGCATCCTCTGCTCCATCTGACCCTCTCTGCTCCATCTCACCCTCTTCTCTTTTTCCCCTTTTCCCCTGCTTCATCTGACCCACTCCTCTCCTTTGCTCCGTCTGCTCCGTCTAACCCTTTCCTCTGCATCCTCTGCTTCATTTGATCCTCTTGTCTGCTTCTGTCTGCTCCATCTGACTCTCTCCTCTGCATCCTCTGCTCTGTCTGACTCTCTCCTTTATATCGTCTGCTTCATCTGACCCTCTCCCTTGCTCCTGTCTGCTCCTGCGTGTTCCTGTCTGCTCCTGCGTGCTTTTGTGTGCTTTTGTGTGCTTTTGTGTGCTTTTATGTGCTTTTGTGTGCTTCTGTGTTCTCCGCTCTCTCATTAAACCTCTTGTCTGTTTGTAGGTGATTCTGACCGGTGATGTGTCAGACTTGGGGGGTTTCAAACTGTTTCGGTCACATGACTTTGGTTTAATCTTTGAACCCATTGACTTGCCCTTCGAGCCCCTCATTCAGATGCTCTTTAACCCTGCGGACTGCGATGTGCTCCTGACCCTCAGCATCACGGTATGTCCCAGATAAAGCCAGCAAAATAATATAATAACATAAATTTGATATGTTATATTAAATGTTTAGTTTATAGATTTGTTTACTGAGTGTAGAAATATTATTACGTTATAGACGGCCCTCCCTCATACCAGAGGAGGAGCCTCAGGAGTTTTCATACACCCATTGTATGCTAGTTACAAAAGTTACAAATACAACAGTAAAAAAAAAATCAACAAATTACTAGTACTTAATAACCTAATTCATTTGACAAGGTCTGTAGGTGTGGGCTACATTGACAAAAAATGGGCAGCAGTAGCCTGGTAGAGTGTTTCTCCACTGATCTGAAGGTTGGCTTTTGGCATAAACATCATTGGTTGAGTGGTCAAAACCACTGACCCACAGGTTTGCAGTGCGATTCCAGCTCCCACAGATGAATGCCGTCAATGTGTCCTTGGGCAAGACATGTAACCCACCTCCTCCGCAGTGTCTGTGTACATTGGTGAATGTGTGTGTGAATGGGTGAGTGGTTCCATGATGTAAAGTGGTTTGAGTGCCTTCAAGGTGGAGAAGCGCTAATTAAAAAAAAAAAAAAAAGTGACCACTTACCATTTACCAAGAATTAAGCCTAAGATCATAATATAATATTTTGGTTATCCCAATGAAGATTTTAATTATATTCTTAAAGTCATTGTTAAGATACATGTATTCAAGTATTGAAAAATAAAAAAACAAATACACTGTTAAATTGTCGACAGCACTGCACAATGTTAAACCCTTGTTTGCAAGATTAATGATTTTACTTTTCATATACTCATGCTGCAGCCTTTTAATTCTACACAAGACAATAAATATACTTAATATTCAAATTCTTAGCATGTTCAATTCAACAATTCCGATAATATTAATTATTCAGTACATCTCCCACCTATAGTACTGTATTTATCCAACTACAGTCACTATATCAACAACATTGTCTTCCTTAGGCCCATCTCTATTAAAGGCCACAGGTCTGTAGGATGTTGTGATGTCATGTTTAAGTTCAATTTTCTGTCCTCTCTCCTTCAGTTGGACCTCTGGCTGTCTGAGGACTTTGGAGCCACCTGGAGGAAGATCCATGACAGTGTTTGCTTGGTGCGATGGTAAGATTTTGACATTTTTCTTCATACAGGTCTTTCATAATACAATAAGGTAACTTGCATCGAGTGTCTTTTGCTTTTGCCTGTCAATAGCGCACTTAAAGAGGAAAATAAATCTTTTAAGAGCCCATGTTATGCTATTTTCTGTTTTATAATGTTGTTTCCTCATTAAAAAACATATCTGCAGTTGTGTTTTGTTTCATTCACACATGTTAAACACGCAAATCCTGCATAATTAGGCTGTGGTCTTCTCAAACACTCTATTCCACCTTGTGATGTCATGTGGTAATACGCCTTCACTAGAATCATTTGAAAATTTGCAGTCTCCAGGACTGGAGACTGGAGTTGCCAATCTCTACTGAACTAAAAGGTAAAAGGAGCCGATAACTTCAACTACCACTTCATGACATCACAAGATGGAACAGAGCATTTTGAGTTTTGGAGAAGTTACAGACATAATAATAGAGGATTATTCAAATGTGTGTATGAAACAAAATACAACTCCAGGGATGTTTTGATGATGTAACAACATTATAACATGGCTCAATGCTCTCAAGAATCCATTTTGTATAATATGGGACCTTTTAGGTTTGATTTAAATACATGTGAAATACTTGATGCATACATAATTCTCTTGGAAGCTAAAGAATACACTTTTTACACAGGGGTCCAAACAACAACCTTTTCTTCACTACAAACTATAATGGATCGTGCAGTAAGTCACACGCACATTAAAATCACAATAGTAAATGCATTCATTGTTTTATATTTATCTCTTATTCCTCCCATAGACGACAAAGGGATGCTGGAGCTCAGGAGGTCGTCTGATTACGGCAGAAGTTTCAAAACCATCGCCACTAGAGTTTACTCTTTTGTTTTGGGCGGACGCTTCGTATTTGCATCGATAATGACTGGTTCGGTAAGTTTTAGTTTAGTCTCACCCATAGACTATAAAGGAGTGGACTAAGGGAGTGTGACGTTAACCATAGTGTTCGGCTCCGGTCAAATGAAGCTCATCAAGGCTAGAGCAGTTATAGGGGCGAATATGGAGCCAAGTTCATTATTTGGTTGCTATGACACTCGCAGTGGGAATTATAAGGAGCCAATTCGACTGTTGAAGATGGCACCTCATTGCTCTGTTATTAATATTCACATGTTGATTTACAGACACAATAGTGAAATAAAAACACTAGGATAATGTAGAGCAGATCAATATGAACATTTTAAGACCGAAATAACGAGTCTGACAGCGGCAGTTACAGAGAGAGAGACAACAGTTTTTCAATAGAAAGTGAATTGGCGCCAGATTGGATGGAGCCGGATCACTTCCTATTTGGTGGTTCTCACTTTGGATTTCTCACCTTGAATGAATGAATGAAGTTATTTGATTTTATTTTATTGTGTCTGGCATACAGATATGCCGAGCCCTCAAATGGGCTTATCAGACACCTTTAAGAAAATACAATAAAATACAATAGGCCAGTTGCCAGACCTGTGTTGTAAATGGACTCATTTAAACAATCTAATTTGCCGCTTCATCCAGGCTTTACAGAGAAATGATACCAACTTATAAATATTAGGATTAAACAACCATTTCATCTTGTTGTCGTCATTACACCAGAACATATCAGAGCATTGGGTGAACATTTCATCAAATAAAAATTAGCTTCACTTTCCTCTTCTCCAACTCACACAAACCAGAGTCTTTCTTCTTCAGGGGTTTGAGAAAACCTCCCAGTTTCTAAGGCCGTGTAGCTCTATGTAACTTTTCTGGTGAAGGGCCACCACTTGCTTGTCTCCATGGAGATGCTATAGAGGTTATGCACTGACCTCATTTTATTTGAAAAATATTTCTCAACATTCCGACTGAGTGGCACTGAGGCAGAACTATGTGCAGCATAACAGAGAAAATGTTTTTCTTTGGTTTTTATGGCTCATTTTTCATCCGTGGAGCTGTTGTTTTTGCCCCACAATAATTTCCTCAACACATGGACTCAGAAACAGAACAGAAAGGTTCAGTTCAACTTGTCTGATCCCAAAGTCTGTATCAGTGCAGTCTGCTAGGCCTGTCATGATAACAAATTTTGACGTTTGTTTTATTGCTGAAGTAAATATAGATGATAAACGATAATATTGAAACTAATGTACAGTCACCCAATTTAAACCACAAAAATGTACAATATTGTTAAAAAATTATGAGCTGCAATAAATGCTTGGGAACGCCTTGGGGTCCCACCAAAGGAACTGGAGGAAGTGAAGAAAATGGATGGATGGACTTGTTTTGTTTCATTCACACGTTTAACACACAAACCCTGCATATTTAGAATGCGGTCTTCTCTCAAACAGAAAACACTGTGTTCCACCTTGTGATGTCATGTGGTAATACAGGAAGTGCTCCACTGTGTTTTTAAACTCCATACACCATCACTAGAATGATTTGGATAATTTCAGACCTGTAATTGCCAACCTAAAGGTTAAAGGTGGCTGTTAACACGAAAACTACTGAAAACTGCTCATGACATCACAAGGTGGAACAGAGCATTTTGAGTTTGGGAGATGCAGGCAGCCCAATAATGCAGGATTCCGCAAATGTGTGTCAATGAAACAAAACACGACCCCGGGTCTGTTTTTGATGAGGTAACAGCATTATAACATGGTTTAAAGCTCACAAAAGTGCATTTTGTGTAATATAGGACCTTTTCTATACCATTCCGTGGAAAACTTCAGGCAAAGCAATAACCTCTTCATGGAGACATGAAGGTGGCAAGCCCTCCATCAGAAAAGTTGCATAGTGCATCTTTAATACCCCTCTAAATGCCCCTCTCCTCAGGGCACAGAGCGGATGATCCATGTGTCTGTGGACGGAGGAGATCTGTGGAACTCTGCTCAGTTGCCCACAGTGAACCACGAGCAGTTCTACTCCATCCTCTCAGCCAATCAGGAGCTGGTATTCATGCACGTGGACGACCCTGGAGGTACGGGTACGGTGTTGTACTCTGTCAATGTTGAGTAAATACATACATTTTCAGTGTTACAATTAATATTAGAAGAAATGGTTATTGAGACTTAAGATCAAACTGTGAAATCCCTCATTGTCTTTCATCATATGTATATAAAATATTACTAATTCTGTCACGATAAATACTATATCGACTTATCGTTCACTATACTGTGGTGTTCCGGTGTAAGGAAACACTCCACATTTGTACTGGTTATTTATTTTCTGAACACAAGGGCTACTGTAGGCCATAACCCACATCAAAACAAGAGCAGAACAAAAGCAGTCACAACTCACTAGAGCCAATCTCCAAAACAGTAACTAATGAGCAGAACATTCACATTAACTTGTCGGCATAGCAACCAAGTGTCATATAAAACCAGTTACATAAACAACAACAACACATACAGTTGTCCCTCACTATATCATGGTTCACCTTTTGTGGTTTTGCTGTTTTGCTGCTTTGTACTTATTTTATTAACAGTCAATATTGTTTGTTATATTATGTAGGATACATTATTTACTTTCTTCATAATAATATTGGTTCTGACATATTGTTGTGGTGCAGCGCATTTGAGGAGCGCACGGATAAATGTAACAAGAGTAAACGAGCACAGGGCACGCACAAGATGAGAGGAGTTGTTAAATAAAGACGAGCTGTAACTGTCCTGCCGTGTTGGTCTATTTAAGCAAAGAAGACAGCAAGAAAATAGATTATATTAAATCTAACTGTAACCCGCTAAACCACAGCCTCAAGAGACTGGAAAGGACAATATATTAGGGTCACATTTACATAAATGTTGGATCGCGGTGTGACTCTGAAGTGCTGTATGTTTTCAAGTTTTCTCCCCGACAAAATCCACAATGTCAATGAAACTTTCTGTACCCACAAATTTCAGAAAGGTTTTGGACTTAACTGTTTCTCTGCACGGAGAGGCACCTCTGTGGATACCACTGGAGCAGAGGCACGTGAACAACAAATTTAAAGCGATCATCGAGGAAGAGGGATATAATATATGATGGTTTGAACTTTGAGAGTGTTTAAACAAGAGAGAAATGTGAGAAATTGCCTGTGTGAGAAAGGTGTATAAAGTGTGTGGTGAGGTGTTTTACAGCTGCAAAACATATAGAATAATTGGAAAAATAAAGCTGACTATTTCACAGATTTTGCCTATTGTGGGTTATTTTTAGAACGTAACCCCTGCGATAAATGAGGGACCAATGTAAACAGTTACAAACACAACAAAATGTGTCAACTCTGAGGTAAACTCAAAATATCAGATCATTACAATATGACAAATAGAACACATTTGTCACATTTGTTTTTTGTTTTTTTCATGTAGATTCAGTTAAAAAATATTGTGACCTAAATAATGGAAATTTGCTGTTCAACTTATTACTCTTCACTCCCCCTTTAATTTAACATACTGTATTCTCAGACTCTGGAGTGGGAACCGTTTATGTATCTGACGATAGAGGGACGGTGTTCTCAAAGTCTCTAGAGCGCCACCTTTACACCACCACTGGAAGTGACACAGACTTCACTGTGGTGTCTTCACTGAGGGGAGTCTACATGACCAGCATCCTCACTGAAGGTAGTACATTTATATTATCTGCAGTACAAGTAATTTAGGCAGAGCATACACTACTTACTTTTGTCGAAAACTTAATAAAGATAAAAGTTTAAAAATAAGATATTATTTCCTAAAATGTTTTAATGGGAAAAAACAGTATTTGACCTATTCAAACTTACAAAAGTCTGTCAGAAGGATTTCTCTAATACATTTTTATTTGCCCCATTGATCCAAATGGTATGATGGAATTACTTTTAGCAACTATAATTTAATAGTATAAAGTATTGAGCTCATGTTAATTTTTTTTTGCAGATGGAGCGGTGGAGACGGTGATCACGTTCGACCAGGGAGCAACGTGGCGACCCTTAAAGAGCCCAGAGAACTGTGACTCTGAAACATCTGCTAACAGACCACACAGGGTAAAACATAACATAATCCATAGCGCTATAGCATACACTTTAGCGTTTATTATTGTGATATGAGATCCGTGCATTTGTATTTATTTCACTGTAAACAAACCCTGTTTTTACAGTGCAGGCTCCATATCCACTCCACCTACAGCACCAGCCTGAAGCTCAATGTGCCCATGTTACCGCTGTCTCAGGCCAATGCAGTCGGACTCATCATTGCACACGGTAAAGCTATAAAAACTAATTTAAAAAAAGACATGTTATGCTTTTCTTGCATTAAATAATCTATCTACATGGCTCAATATTATACTGTTTGTTGATTGTAAATGCAGTAATGATCCCAATGACTTAATAGTTGAAACAGATTAATTGACTTCAAAACTGCTGTTGAAAACTGATTCTCTCCTGCTGGTCCCCTCTGAGTCTAAAAAGCAATGGATTATCTCATCTTATACCCTAGTCTTATCTTTATACATATCCAAATTTCTCAAACATTGTGAAATCATGATTAATATTATGGATGTATTTGGACTATTCCTGTTTAACTCTGTATATTCTTTAGGCAGTATTGGAGAAGGGGAGTCCATTTTGTCTCCTGATATTTACATATCTGATGATGGAGGATATTCCTGGTTCTTTGCTCTAAAGGGACCTCATCATTACGCCATCCTGGACTCTGGAGGGCTCATAGTCGCCGTGGAACACACCAACTCTCCCGTCAACCAGATCAAGTGAGTCTTGATAATCTTGATATTTACATTATATATTTAAGCTGGTATAGTGGATGAGTAGACCCCAAGACCACAAGTTCGACCTCTTTGTGTCATGGGGCCTTTTTATTTGAAGTTTGTATGTTCTCCCTGGGTGGGTTTCCTCTGGGTTTCCTCTGTTTCCCCATCTTACCAAAACAATAGGTAAACAATAGGTGCATTCCTCCAGCTAAAGTAGTCCTGACCAAGACTAGCTTGAGGTCTAGAGATGGGTCCCATTGCTCCTGATAGGTTACCCCAACAACATTGATGTATGGGTCAAATGCAAAGGACAACTTTACCTAAGTGTATCTGTTTGTTCACACCTTAGGGTAGTTCAATGGACTGAACTAGAAACAGACAGATGCTCTTTACTGTAAACTACTAGGGTGTGTTAGTAGTTGGCTCCTCCCTTTAGACAGATATAAGGCAGAAGAAAAGTATTCACTTTTGTCCATTGTTAAAAACAATGTGTTTGAATTAGTATAGCAAAAGAAAAATATAAAATCTGTCAACTGAAGAAAACGTTGAAGGAGTGAAGATGTTTTGCTGCTCATCCAAGCTGCTTCTTCAGTTCTGGTCAGATCATTGTAGACACTGCCTTATATCTAATCTGCTTTATATCTCTATCAGCATTTTGTCCATTTGACGGATTTCATATTTTTCTTTTGCTATGGATCAGACCTGGACGACTGAGGGATTACACGGATATCTTTCAAATGGTATATTTACTGAATGCTCAATAAAAACATGTCTTACTCTCTGTCCACTTGTGTCGCTCCTCAGATACTCCGTGGACGAGGGTCAGTGCTGGCGCTACTTTAACTTCACGTCGGAGCCATTTCACTTCAGCGGTCTGGACTCTGAACCCGGCTCCAGGTCCATGAACCTGAGTTTGTGGGGTTACAGGAACGACTACAGTCGTTGGGTTGTCATCACCATCGACCTGCGCAAGGTGCTCAGCAGAGACTGTGAGTGTGCCTCCTAGGGGTAGGGTGAACTTTAATAGTATTTATTAGTCCAAATAAATGACAGGAAAAGATAAGGAGTGCTGCCTGGGTATGTATGTATAGATATTTAGATATTTTAAGAGATTTTTTATAAGCAGGTGCTCAATCGGAGATAGATCGGAGACACAGAGGACTGAGAAACAGCGCAAATTTCAAAAATTTGCACAAATTTAAAACTTTCTGAAACCTTTGTTGCTAGGGAACATACTTGGATGACTGGGAGATTACCTCACGCATCTCTGCCTTCTGTGTTGTGTCCAGGTGCAGAGGAGGACTTTGTGCCGTGGCTGTCTCACTCCGACCCCTCCGGACCCTCAGAGCGATGTGTTCTGGGGTTTAAAGAGACTTTTCTGCGTCTGAGGAAAGGAGCTGTTTGTTATAAAGGCAAAGACTACGAGACTGAGACCGAAATCGCCCCCTGCCCCTGCACACCCAATGACTATCACTGGTATGTGGCCCACTACTGCTCATAATACTGGAGGGACTCTCTTTTTGTTTTTGGCTTGTGATGTCAGAGATAAGATTCAGTAGTTAACTGCCATACTGTGAAACACTCCAGGCAAAGTGATGGCATCTCCATGAATATAAGAAGGATGGAAAAGTTACATAGGGCATCTTTAAAGTCCATTCATCTTAACCTGAAATTACCGTCATTACATAGCAAACCAGCTTGTGTGAGCAGGTCTTGTTTCTATTCAATTCAAGTTTATTTATATAGCACATTTAAAACAACTTCAGCTGCTCAAAGTGCTCAACAAAAAACAAACGTACAGATAGCACGACACATAAGAAAAGAACAATAAAACACCAAAATATACTGTCCAGCTAGTATTAAATGCCACGGAGAAGAGGTGGGTTTTCAGTCTAGTCTTAAACTGCATTAAAGACTTAAAGGATCTGACAGGCAGAGGGCGCTGTTCTATAGTCTGGGCACTGCCACAGAAAAGGCTCTGTTATCTCTGGTCTTGAGCCTGGCTTAGGGCTGCAGTAACTCCCTCAGATAAAGAGGACCCATAGAGTGCACACATTTAAACACGATAACATTTTGAATTGACCTGATATGAAACAGGAGCCAGACGAGCTGCAGTGTTGTGGATATTCTGGCAGCTCTGCAGGGAGCCCTGGTCCAGCCCCACATACAAACATTTACAATAATCCTGATGCAATGTTACAAGTGCGTGGATTGCTTTTTCAAAATCCGCCTGTAGCGTAAGGATTTACTTTAGGAAGAAGCCTCAACTGAAAGAAGCTGGACTTTATGACCGAGCTAATGTCCTTGTCCAGTTTGAACATAGGGTCCACGATCACCCCAAGAGTCCTCACTGCAGGACAACAATAAGTGGACAGAGGACACATCACACTGTCAGATCAAAGCAAATTTAATTTGATCAAACATCACATAAGTTTTATAAGTCTAGGATGTTTGTGCTCAGCCAAGTGTGCACATCCTGGTGGTCTGGCTGTAATTAGCAACCACTGGCAGATATATTTGAGTGTCATCTGTAAAACAATGAAATGCAGATGACATTCTAATCTTATTTGAACTTCACACTTCCGTTGGAGTCCTTCTGATCCCTTCCTACAAATTTTGTGCTTTTTCTATGTTAAAAGCTGGAAAGAGTTGCTTTTACTTGTTGTGCATTCATTTTAATATGTATTTAAAGTTGTAAAACACACTATAGTGTGTCCAGAAAAAAAAGCTTGAGTAATACATGATGGACTTTTTGGAACTTGTTAGCATAATACATAATTACAGTTATAATCTTGACTTTTTCCTCATTGACTTTGGTTGTATTAATCTTCTACTGTATATTTACTGTTTGTTTCAGTGACTTTGGTTATTACCGAACAGAGAACAGCTCAGAGTGTGTGGAACAGGAGGAGCTGAAGGGACGACCGCTCGAGTTCTGTTTGAACGGAACCACAGAACAGCTGCAGACCAGCGGGTGAGAACAAGGTTTCACTACTGTTACTAATATATGACCCTAAAGTGCTTAAGCTGGCAATTCCAGACGTTAAGAGCTACCAAGCAGCTACCATCTGTGTTTGTGCGTGTCTGTGCACATGTGTGTGTATTTTTTACCCGGTAGATGCCAGATGTGAATCCTGTTCCCCCTTCCACCTCCCTCCCCTCATCTGGCCTTTGTTCAGACTCACCTGTGCTCTCTGTTCTTCTTCTGTCAGGCCAAAGCTGAAAATGAACAGGCAATGAAAGCAGCTCATACAATGAGAAATAAGAACAGTAGAAATTATTACTTTGCTTTTATACACTTTAATTTAGATCTTAACATTTTTATCTGGTGATTTAAGGTTAATTGAACTTTTAATAAAATAAATTAAATCTCATACTTTAGTTGTCCTGGGGATAGAAGCAGCTAATGCCCCTTTAAATGACGATGTGCACAGCCTGAAGCAAAAACACAAAGCAATAACATAAGGATTACACCACTCATAGTTTTATTAAATCTTACTCTCTTGCCTTTGCCTCTTTTGCCCTTGAAATCCTTCTCATCTCCAAGTGATCTAACTCACCCCCAAAACATTGCATTAAAGGTACCTAGTTTTCAGTCTTAAAAACATAAATTTGTTCATTTTAAACAGTGTGCAGTGGTCCAAAGTTATTCATCACATTCATAATGCATTCAGAGTGTCCTAATTATTCTCTGTTGTGGTCTCAAAGTTGTGAAAAGCGCTTATAAACAAATCGCAGAGTTTTGACGTGATGGTAAAGCTAAGAACTATCATGCTAACATGCACTTCCTGATTATCAGACAATAACACTTTCTGATTAGATACAGACAGCACGCAACTGACATATTTTTACCTCAAGTGCAGCTTGTAAGACATGGCATGTTTTGCTCAAACACATGGAAAAACATCAGGTACAGGGCTTTTAATGTTTGTGTATTTTTTGTTCTTTTTTAAAATATATTTTTCAGCTACCGAAAGATTCCTGGGGACCGTTGTGTTGGAGGGTTCCAGCCAGACAGGAAGGAGACAGACCTGAGGAGGAAGTGCATCAGTGATGGCCTGCAGCCAAATGCTCTGGTCAGATCTTTAAATTTAACCATTTGTAAACAATTAAAACAACGTGGTATAACTTTTCAGGTAATACATGAATACATGAAATACAAACAAAGGAAACTGCTAGAATATCAGGGTTGCCAGATTTTGAGAGGAAAACCCAGCCTTTGAAAAGAAAGCTCAAAACTAACAAATTGTTCTGAGTCTGTAAACTCTAAAAGATTGCATCAAAAAGAAGAACTACACATTGTCAGCAACCACAAGCACATGTATCAACTGTTTATAGATTCTAAAATACTTCAACAATTTCATTACTGTTCAACCTGTGCAAGTAAATGGTAAATGGTCACAATTTTATATAACGCTTTTCCACATTCACGGCACTAAAACATGGAAGCACTCACCCATTCACACACACGTTCATATACCACTGTATGCAGACACGAGGGGCGAGGTGGGTTAAGTGTCTTGCCTAAGGATACAGCAGCACCATTTATATGTGGGAGCTGGAATCACACCGACAACCTGTGGGTCAGTGGATCTGTCTGGACCAATGACGAGAGCGGACTTCGAACCACCAACGTTCAGATCAATGAAAAAAACACTACCGACTGAACTATTGTCTCCCCAAGCTAAAATAAACATTAAAACATCAAACATTAGTTATATTGTTCTGTCTCCCTGATTGGTGTGATTAACAGGATGAGAAACACTGATTTCTCCAAAATAAATGAGAAAATAATTTCTTCTGAATGATATGAGATCATTTGAGAGGACACGTCTTCTGTATTTGAGAGACAGGCTAAAAATGAGTCTGTGATTTGAAATAAATCGTTGCTCAGTCATTCTGCAGAAATACATAAGCAGCCATATTTGTTTTGATACGGATGGACCATGCGATGTTCCTTATTGGCTAATCCACCTGTCAGTCACACCCATCCCATGAACACAGTACTCAGAAGTGAAGTATTGGCCAAGCGTATATTCTGGATCCCTGGCACCTATTTAAATAAACACCTATTAGAAAATAAATGATTAAAATCCAGCTTGTCATACCTGCACTTCATATTTTGTGGTTTGATTTTGTTTTTTTCATATATTTTTACAGCCTGTTTCCAGTTCCACCAACACAGCCCTCATCGTTCTGGTTGTCATTGCGATTCTTCTGTCCAGCGCCGTCACTGGAGTTTGGCTCGTCAAAAAGTACATCTGTGGAGGAAGGTGAGGGGACATTTATTTACAGATAAAAGTATTTTTTAATTCATTTTTAGTTCATATTTGATGTGTTTGTTGCAGGTTCCTTGTGCACAGATATTCGGTGATGCGGGACAATGTTGAAGCTAATAAAATCGAGGGAGTGGATGACGTGGACACAAACTACATGGAGACGGGGAAAGCGCAGTACAATGAAGACTCAGATCAGGTATTAGATATCATACATATACTTCATTTAAGTGTGTTGTAGAGGTTATTTTGGGTATGTTTTAGAGATAGATTGATATATTGTTTAGCCAATATTTGCACTTTTCTAGCATACTGCCTGATGGCTTTAAATCTCCAGAAAAAGTTGACTAGATTGTGGAAGAGTTTGTACTAAATTCATGTTATGTAATTTGGGGATCGGCATCAATATGTGGATTTTGTAAAAGGTTTTCAAGGTTGCATTCTCTGTTACACAATCGGAATAACTAAAGTTTTAAAAATATTTTAAAGGAAATATTTTGTATTAGTTGACAAATTTAGTCAACTTTTCTTTTTTTTTTTTGTAAATTTAATAGGAAGCATGTTTTAATATATTTAAAAAAAAACTTCTATGGAAACCCTGTTACAGCTTTAGCAGATTTACTTTTATTTAATTGTAACATTGTTTTGAAATGGACAAAAACAGTAAAAAAGACATTAATTTTCTATCCTGTCCCCATCTGTTTTCAGGACCTGTTAGCGTAGTGCGGCTAAGGGACGCTAACTCCAGTCTACATCTCCTGCGAACATTAACATCTGCTTTTGCTGTTCCTTTGAAGAAGAATGGACTGAACGTTACTGTATAAAGATGAGGAAGAGGAGGGGAAGGGGGGCGGGGGGAAATGAATGGAAGTGAATGGAAAGATTGAGGAGAATGGAAAGAAAAAGAGAAAAAGGAGTAGAAAGGAGAGAACAGGAGCTTCCAGGATGAGCAGCGAGAATGGTACAGAGGAAGGAGGGGCTTGAGGACGGGCCAGAGGAATACTTTGGAGATCTTTTTGTTTTTTATGTCACAAACAGCTGAATATCGCGGCAGAGAACGATGACAATAGTTGTGTTTTCATCACCTTATTTTGAATGCGCATTTTGAAGATTTGCATAATCAACGGGAGATGGAAATGTCAAATATCGCAGAACCCTTAATTTGCAGAAAAAGTTTATTCCCTTGCTTCAGGTGGATTTTTTATTTTGACTTATGAGTACTGTTAAAACACTTTTTGTAAGGTGGAAACGCATTTAGCAGCAACACACAAACAAAGCTACGGAAGTCAATATTTCAAGCCATTACTTAACATCAGACAGTCGATGATAGAATTATTGTGAAGAACTTTTGTGTATTTTCATCCAGATTTCAGTGTTGTTGTTTTTTTACATTATGGATATATTTTTATCTTTTTACACAAAGCAATTCTTATATTTTTGGGCATTTTCCTGGAGTTACGTCTGAATTTTAACTCGCGTCCTGATATGAATTTCATCTCAACATTTCTAGAAATTGTTTTTTGTCATTAAAGATGCACTATGTAACTTTTCTGGCAGAGGATCCACTACTTAATTGCCTCCTTAATGATGTTATTGCTTTGCCTCCCTGAATAGTTCCACAGTATGACATTAAACGTATCCATCTTGTTTTTCCAGGTATTTATTGGCTATAAAAAACCAATCTGAATAAACAAAGGAGGCTCTGGTTAATATCATACTGTGGAACATTTCAGGCAGAGCAACATCTCCCTGGAGAGAAGCAAGCAGTGACTCTCTTCACTGGAAAAGTTACATAGTGCACCTTTGTTTTATTAACATTTTTATGTATGAATTTTAGGTTAAAAAAAAAATCGACTTTTTAGGAAACTGGAAATGTGATCCTCGTTCATTTTGAGCCTTCCACGTGTGAAGAATACAGTATTTTTTTCAGCACAGCTCCAGACATTAGGTCCCGTCCCTGCTCCTTTTTGAGTGTGTGAACTTGAAAGACTTGAATTTTTGCCAAAGCACTTTTAATGTTTCTGATTTTCGCGGTGAGGAAGAGAAATGAAACTTAAACTCAGTCCAGTTTCACCGTAGTGTTACACCTTTACTTGAACTTTCTGCTTTTAACAAGGCCCAGTGTAGACTATAGTTGTGATAGCATCATTTTAACTTCTACATAATCAATTATTACAATCATATCCTTTTTACGGCTCTTGAATACACATTTGAATGTTTTCAATTTAACACCCAGGTCATAGCATTTTTAAAACATAACATTGTAAATACTGTAATTGTATTAATACCAAATTATGTGCAATATTCAATTTAGAAAGTGTTGTAACCTTCAGGATGTACAATGCTGTACCTGAAAAGTCCTAAAAACTCACTTTAGAAGCATTAGAAGTTATTGTGTATCTAATAATGTGGCCAAACTCAACTGATCGACCTATGAAATGTATTATAAAGCCTTACTATACTGATTGGTCAGAAACAACTTGAGGGCACAGTTGAGTTGACGAAAGGATTTTTTCTTTTTTAAATTGCAAGTTTTATATTAACTGGACAAAACGTTTTAAGAGTGAATATGTTTTGCTACTTAGTGGAGTGATGAAACGCATTTATTCTTCAACACGTTTCTTTTGCTATGTAACTGCTCATTTTTTCATGTTTTCATTTGTTATGTGGGCTTTGGATTCCTCTTTTGTAAAAACTTACAAATATTTCAGTCATGGAATATGCAGGTATTTTAAGTCAGTGTTTTGTAATGTCTTGGAGGTCTCTCAATAAATACTCCAAATTATGATGTCCTGGAGGGTCACAGAGGCCTACAACTGGACACTCTTCTTTTCATTAAATGGGAGTTCATGTGAGTTCTGGGCTTTCACAAACTACTCATTTTGGACTTGCAATTACTCCTCTATTAAAGACAATACTCCCAGTAAAATAAGCTATCGTGATAAGCTGGTCATATTCTCAAGGATGTTCGGTGGATTTCTGTTTTCAACCATTTTTGCTGAATAGAGAGATGTTTGCACTGTAACTACAGATCTGTGAAAAGGTTGCATCTGTTCATTCTTATCTTGGCAGACTTTTATCTTGTTAATTTTTATTTTGAAAAATAGGGGCCATGAGTTTTTGTCTTTCATTTCTTTCCTGGTTCACTCCTTTGTTAAAATGTGGGACCTGAGGTGAACTTCTCTGCATTAAAAAGTTTTACAACACAGTGTTACTGAATGGAGATATTTAATCAGAATAATACATCTTTTTGACGACCAAAGTCTGTGACTCATTTGTAAAACTTGCTTCAACCTAAATAGACAACTCAAAATTATTGAATATTCATTTTCATGTTAATGTAACCAGTGCCTTTTCTACATTTACATAGAGCTAAAATTATGTAAAATTTTGTATTGAAGAAAAACTCACTCAAATATGTTAAATGCCTTACTTCATAGGCAGTACGCAGCAGTGTTTCCAATGAATAGTGAGGACTGTGATCCATTGTCTTAGCTAAATAATAGGCCTATAATGGAATAATTAGACTGCAGTTATTTTTTTGCATATTGTACTTTGTGTATTGAAATCACTTTTCAATACACAAAACTACAGTAGGCTGAATAAAATTGTACTCTCCAGTATCACTATTGTCAAAAAAGCTATTGCATACAAAATGAGAGTTGACATAAAAACATTAAATTGTTCTTATTGCTTCACTGCTGTAGGCTTCTAGAAATATTAGTATATAGCCATTTTGAATATTAATTAAAAATATATAGGCCTTTAATAAAAATTTAAAAACATATTTTACAAATGTTGGCTGCATATATATATATATATATATATATATATAAGTTTTTCCTATTTTATTTTATTAAAACCAGTCTAGTCCCGTGTTCGTGATGCAAAAATCAGCAGCAGGTGGCGCTCCTCTCTCTACTCTCCCGGAAGTTTCTTTTTTGAATTTGAAGCTAGCTGTCATTAGCACTTCAGGACTACAAATTTACTAGTTTGTGTTTTACACTTATTTATGTAATATTTAAACTATATGAAGTATTAATTAGTGCAACGATGTAGCGAATCACGACATTACGGTAAGGCTACGTCTCCATTATGGAAAACTTATACTTTATGTCATTGCTAGCTCGTTGCTTCGCTAATGTTAGCCTGTTAGCCTCTTCAACTGTCACGTTTGATAACTTATAATTTTTAGCTAATTGAATAAAGCTGCCCGAGGCACATTCATAAGGCAATATACATAGAGTTTATTAAATAAATTAGTCGTTGTGTGTGCTAGCTTTATGTTATGAATTTGGCCTCGCAAAAAGCTTTAGCGTAAAAGATGTGTCTTTATTTACGTGTGCGCTCTGGGACATGCTCTCCATAAGGGAACATAATACGCTATTGTTTATCCGCTATGTGTCCTGTTGTATGCACGTGTTTAACTAATTTGTGTAAAGCTAAGTTTGCACATTGCCAATTGTATGGTTAGATGACCAAATAATTAATGGGTCGGTAATGTGGCCACGCGTGCGACGTTGGTTAACACGTGCGTAAAATGGCATTCTTCTGAAATGTGACAGTTGCCTGATCCTTTCTAGACTTTTTTGGGGTACTATGAGTTCCCTAGCCACGCAGCTTCCTGCACCAGCCTCATCATGCAGGACTTTACCTGGAGAGGGCAATCAGGTATGCATCAAATTACAAATGTAGTATTTAGTGTTTGGAGTGGAGGGTTAATAATTCTTCACTTTGCAGGTGCAGCCTAAAGCTCCGCTCCTCCAGATCCTGCGTGTCGCTGGAGCACAGGAAGAAATCTTCACTTTGAAAGAGGTTAGTTAAATATTTAAAAAACGTCATAATAAGAATTGTGTCCTACTAATTGCACTCCTCTGCCCCCCCCCCCCCCCCCCATTTCAGATTAAATCTAAATGTCTACAGGATTAGGAGATTTTATTGATAAAACCCCAGGAAGGATTACAGGTCTGCAGACAGGACTTTGTGATTCACTAATTGCTAGTAATATATTGCCAATTTTTAGTACTTAACATGCAGTAATTGGCCTAGTTTAGAGGTGTCATAACAGTCATGGAATGAAAGCCAGTTACATACCATTCTGTTAAATTAGAGGGAACTAGTCCAGAAACTAATAAAGGACATTCACCAAACCCTTAGAAAGCATTTGGTCAAACTGGATATTGTAATGCTTAGGTTAATTTGTTTTTGAGAATGTAACCAGTAAAAAATCTGTTTAAATTTTCAACTGATCTAATTAATTAGATTTTGAATATATTAAAGAAAAGGCTACAGTGGCCCCTCATAGTCTAAAAAGAACATGGGTTAGACTTTGCCATAATAAAATCTCACTTTGTTCCTTTTATATAACATAAAAAGTAACTACACTGTTCAAAAACAAAGCTCAAATATGAAATATAGGCAATAAATGACATTTAAACACAAATTCTATGAAAGAAAAGTGTGAATATAGAAAGTATTCGTGCCATCATAGTCCAAATCTAAGGAAACGGTGTGATTCCTTGTATTGTCTCTATAACCCGATGACCCATGTGCACAATACAGTGGACACTTGAAAGTATAACGTCCCTGTCCTTTGTTCAGGTGATGCATTACCTGGGCCAGTACATCATGGGGAAACAGCTGTATGACAAACAGCGGCAACACATCGTCCACTGTCAGGACGACCCTCTGGGAGAACTGCTGGAGGTTGAGAGCTTCTCCGTCAAAAACCCAAGGTGCACATTTTAACAACTTGACCATGAAAAGCAGTATTTGTAGTAGTATTCTTAAGTTATAGATTTATAAAACATAAAACATAATCAAACATTCCTTCATTTGCTGTGTCACTGAAGCCTATCTCAGAAGGTTACTAGTAATTAATCTTCAGATGTCACAAAATAAGAAATGTTGAAGTATAACAATAAAAGATGCACAGTACTAAACACATTTTTTTTGCTTTGATATTTATGATACAGAACCCCAAATTTACAGCTAGCAATCACAATGAATTTCACTTTTATTTAGCTACTAATCAACATTTCTCATTTACAGCCCTGTGTACGAAATGCTGAAGAAGTACTTGGTAGTACTAGGTATGTACCTTTAACGCTTTTAATGCAACATTTCCCACTCTGTAAATACGGGTAAGATAGAATAGGGACTAGAAGAAGCGAAGATATCTTTTCCACCACAGTAAGTTGAAATGTCAAAATGGATATAGTTTTTAATGCTTTTCATTCCTCAAATATGTTTGGGAGGGGTCACAGTTAGCCCATAGAGTGTGCACTGTTGTATTAAAGGGAGGGGTTGTGCTCTTTCTGTTACTGTCTCGTCCTAAATGCAGACGCTGCTGAGAATGAGTCTGTGCGCCGCGAGTGTGTAGGGGGCGGAGTGGAGGACCGTGGTCAGGTAAAACGAACATGGTGCTCGGAGAAACAGAGCCCCAAGAGCCTCTCCTGTCTCCAACACACACGAGAGGACCAACAGAGCTAGTGCTATAAACTGCAGCTATGGTTAACCAGGCTATAAACTACAGCTATTGCGAAAGAGCTATGATGTTTGGGGTTTGGAACATAACAGTGCTTAATCTGCTTCCTTTAAGGTGAAAGTTCAAAGTTTTGTTTTTACTTTTGCTTTTGTCATGTGTAGTCAGTATTTTTACTTGGTTAGAACAGTAAATTTTATAAAGTTTTATGTATTTTAAACATGACAGATTGCAGTTAATGGCCAATAGCCATTCATTGTTAAATGAAAAAAAACAAAACAAAAACTGAATATGTAAGGATATAAGTAAACTAAAATTATATAAATTGTAGTCTAATTCATTCCAACACAAAGTATAAATGGAAGCAGTGGTGAATAGCAATAATTGACGTTTGGCAAATTTGTATTTGCATTTAGCATAATTTGTGCTTCTAAGAGTTTATCAAAAGATTTTTGTTTTGTACTTAAGCAATATCATCTTAAAATAACAGTACGCCTAATTGAGGACTCGTGTGTGTGCTTATTTTGGCCCTTCTAGTTTTGAGTCCCAAGAGTTTATTATTTTTCTTTGACAAATTGTGAAAGCTATGTCCAGGATCAGATAACCTTATTCAAAGGTGCACTATGTAACTTTTTTGGTGGAGGGTAAGCCAACTGATTATCTCCTTGGAGATCATATTGCTTTGCCTGGATAAGCAGGTGATAGCTACTCCACCAGAATATTTACACGGGACCTTTTTAAAGTAATTTTCTCTAGATATAATTTCTTTAGTGTAAGTGTAGGCTGTCCTCTTGTGTGTGGAGCTGGAGGCTGTGGGCTGCTGTCTCTTGTCTCTCTTGTACAGAGCTGCACCGTCTCTGTACAGCCCCGCCCTGCTGAGTGCCGCCCTGTGGTGATGCGAGGTGGTGCGGGGGGCAGAGTCTCTGTCTCTGTCTGTCCCAGAGTCTCCTTCTCTGATTCAGCCGGACCCTCCGCTGCTCCAGGTTCAGACTAAAGCCCCAGACCTAATACAACTGCCCCAAACCTCTCACCTGCCCCTGTGGTCCTGCCTCACCCTGTAAACCAGACTACAGCAATCATGAAAAAGATATTCAATTAGCTTTGAGTTTCCTAACTATATTACAATAACAGTTCTGTTTTTGTATAGAATTTTCACCTACAAATTTGCATGTTTTCAGTATGCTGTGAATCTGCTTTGAATAGATTTCCTTTGGTTTTATTCATGGGTTCTGTTTATAGGTGACATTTTGAGGACGTTTTGCTCATTCAAAAGATATATTGTTTTGAATTTCTATGGAGTCAGTGCTGGATTTTTATCTCTCTAAAACCCATGGATAGAATTCACTGGAACTTCTACGCTAAGTCTGGATATGAATTTAAATATATGGAAAGTTAATACACTGATTACCCTTTAGTTATATTAGTAAATATTTCTTATAACGTGTGTGCACATTTTCTGGAAGATTTTTTGTACTTCCTAAGCACTAATAGTAAGTATTGGTGCTGATTTTCAGTCTTAATATTTTTGTCATCAACAATTTTTTGACTAAATAAGTTATTTCCCCTCCCCATCTGCCCTCTCCTCAAATCCCTCCCTCTGGATCCTCAGAATCATGATCGTATTTAAAGGCGGTCTGTAACAGGAGCAGTGTTTGGTCCGAGTGCCCAGTCCTGGCTCAGTTCCTGATTGTGTCTTTCTACTTCCTGTTTACTTCCTGTTTAGGGCTGTGGGGGTGTGGTCAAAGCAGAGGGTCCTCTCCTGCAGACCCCCTCCCAGCGGCGCCCGCGGGACCCAGATGATGGTGAGTTTTGTGTTCGTCTCGCTCCCTACAGCGTGAAGTTGATCTGTCATAAGAACCATTCAGTCTGACCCAGGGCAGTTGTGGCTCTAGAGGGACTTTACCACCGCAGAGTTGAGAGTGAATAAATAATGGCCCACCGTAGCGCTTTGAGAAAGGTTGTCAAGTTCAAAAGAAAATCCAAACATCATTTTATACCATTGACCATGATCAGATAGATGCAACAATAATGTTTTGGGGTCAATAGTTGTCTTGGATACTATTTCTCTGCGCTAGTGTAACATTTTTGGGTAATTTTTTGGCAATACAGCCAGATTTGAGCTTCTGTCACTCATTACAAATGCATTTTTATTTTTCCAACAATATTATACATTCAGAATAGTTTTTTGAGAATAATTCTGCTTTAGGGTTTTTGTGTCAGTGGCAAAAACAGTTTTCCGTATTATCGTTATCGTGTATATTTTCTTAAGCAATATATTGGCCTTTAATTTTTAAAAACAAGGCTCACTGGCCTGTCACAATAACGCATTCTGAAGTACAAGTAGTCCCACCTGTAATAAAGGACTTTTAATTATTCACGTTTGTTATTTAAGCCCTGGATGGTATGGGCTACTTAGCTTTGACAAGAAGCAGCGGATCACTCATTTTTACCACTTACTATAAAATATCTATATGGAGACTACATTTTTAAATATAGAAGCACAGTATATGATTATAAATATGTTCCCGATCTCTGTTCCAACTTTACAGTAACACCAGCCTCGCCAGAGTATCATGATAAAATACTAATATGAGGTTAATATAACGGGGTTGGTTTGTAATACCATTTCTTAACCACATATCCTGAGCTCTCCCTCTCTTTTCAGACTCATGTGACGGCCTCCCTCGCTCTGCCTGTAAACGACCCAAACTGGATGTGTCTCTAGACGAGTGGGACCTGTCCGGGCTGCCCTGGTGGTTTCTGGGTAATCTCCGGAACAACTACAGCAGACGGAGCAACGGGTCCACGGACATTCACACTAACCAGGTGAGAGGGGTTTCAGAAGTGTGTATAGGGTCAATATTCAAATTAACATGGCTTCCTATGGTCCTTTAGTGATTAGTGGGGGTGTCTAAAAATGTGTCATGTTTTATTTTTAAATTTGATTTTCACTCATATGTTCATGAAATTAATATAGTAAGCCATTTTAATTTGTTTTAAATAAACTAAAATAAAACATGTGGAGGTGTTGTGAGATGATTTTATTACTTTACATTTACAAATAGTTTTATTCTATTGGAAAAAATTTTTTATTCTTGAATAGTCAAAGCTAGGCCTGTCACAATAACATATTTTGATGATATATCGCTGAAGTAAATATAGACGATAAACAATAATATTGAAAATAATTTATGCCAGTGACACAAAAACCAAAGAGCAGATTTAAACCACAAAAACTGTTCCAAATGTACAATATTGTTTTAAAAAAAACATAAGCTGCAATAAATAAACAGCAGAATGAAACACTTTCGTATTTAGTTTGTAATTGAAATTGGTCATAGAAGTTATTAATTCAACCTCTTATGACTGAAATCTTTTCATATAGCCAAAAAAATAACCAAAAATCTTCCATTAGTCCAAAGAAAATGCACACAAGATAATATTGGCCCCCAAAAATATTGTTCAAAATTTCATATATTGAACGATAAGTCAAGTCAGATTTATTTATAAAGCAAATATAAAACCAACCATCGCTGCTCAAAGTCCTGTACAATATAAAGTGCAATCTTATAAAACAAAACATGCAAAAATACAATAGAACACAACAAATACAATACAAGACTCACCACTCAGCTCATGCTAAAAGCCAGTGCAAACAAATACATTTTCAACGAATATTTAAAAATAGTCCATATAGTAATTATCATGACAGGTTAAAACCAGGACCAGGAAGATATTGAGAAAGTTTGAGAAAATTGTGTATGTACATATATATATTTTCCCCAGTCCTTAAGTGAACTTTCTTTCCTCTGCTCTATACTCGGTTCTAATGTCCTTCAGGCTTATACATGAATAAAATATGAATAAATGATATGAAAGACTGACTGTTGTTTGACTTGTAGCTGTCTCCTGCTCAGGAGGAGGACACAGCAATTGTCTCGGACACAACAGACGACCTCTGGTTCCTGACGGAGGCGGAGAGCGAGCAGCGCAGTGTGGAGATGAAGGAGGCGGCGCTGGAGGAGAACAGTGGAGATACAGACCCTCCCCCAGACGATGAGGAGGTTGCCCGGGACGATAAGGAACACAAGGAGGTACAGATTATTTACGCTAAACTCAAAATAGTGTCAGCAGTGTCCTGTAGAAAATTCTGCATAAATAAAGAAAAAAAAATCCTCTACTTGCTAGTGTAATCTGCAGCCCCCCCCCCCCCGAAAAAATAAAAGAAATGAAATGATATAATGAAATTTAATTAAATATCAAATAAAAATAAAACAAAATTAAATAAACATCAAATGAATAAATTAAAATTAAATAAATATCAAAATAATTCATTAAAATTAAATTAATATCAAATTAAAACAAGTAATTTAGCAATTTGGTACGCCACCTTACATGATGCTCAGTGCTTGCTGCTTTAAGTGACATTTACAAAGCGGGATGATTGTTGTTAATATTTGGCACGTTTATGCTGAAAAAACTCCAGCGTCTTATCAGCGTGACTGAGGTGTAATGAGGTGGCGCTTTAACTTATTTGGCTTCATACTGTCCACTGCCACAGCAGACACCGGTCTGTCCACGTGTCCCACCGGAGTCACGGTGAAGCCAAGTGCTAAATATGCTTCATCAGACTTCCTCGTCTTACTTTTCGTGTGACTTTACCTCCGTCTATCTCCGCCTTTCTTTTCATCCCTGTTAAAATGTTTTCCATAGTGTCTCTTTAGCAAAAGTGTTTCTTGTTCACTGCCCTGTGTCACGATCTATTCGCTCTCTCCTGCTCTTTGCTTGTTTTATCCAAGTTTTATTTTAAGTTTAATTTGCTCAATACTTAAAGGGCCCATATTACACTGTTTTCTTATCACAAACAGACCTGGAGTTGTGTTTTGTTTCATTCGCATATGTTTAGTTTTTCTCTTAAACAGAAAGAAATCTGTCCTACCTTATGATGTCATGTGATAGTACAAGACATGCTTCACTATGTTTTTAAACTCCATACACCTTCTCTAGAATAATTTGGATGTTTACTATCTCTACTGAATTACAGGTAAAAAAATAGCTGTTAAGTTAAACTACTGCACACAACTCCTGGTCTTAAAGCTCACAAGAGTCCATTTTGCGTAATATAGGACCTTTACAGTTGCTTCTTGAATTGCGTTAAATTGAATTCTCTTCCTCACACACAGATGGAGGAGGACCCAGAGGACGACTCCCAATGTCTGAGTGATGACACTGACACAGAGATCTCCACACAGGTTTGTCTTGGAACAGTGTGTAGTATTAGTATTATAACATGGATACTGATATTCAGATTGTGCAGTTATGAAGTTTTAATCAAATTGAGGTGGAGTTTCAAATTGTCAGTGATCAGTTTGGAGATTTGAATTGAGAGATTCACAGCCAGTGCTCTGTCAGCCAAATTTCTTCTTCCAAAATCATAACTGTGCTCCAAACCACACACTTTTAAATAATTGCTATTCAACTCAAAAGATTGTAAAAGTGTTGTCTTGAATATGGTTTTTCAGTTAACACGGAAATTCAATTTTATTTTTAATAAGAAAAAAATGAATTGACAACTGAGGGATTACTCAGACAATTTGAAGTGTGATTGATTAATAGGAGTTTCATATTTTTCTCTGTCATTAATGACTCCTCTCTCCTACATCAGGACGCCTGGCAGTGCTCCGAATGTCGCAAGTTCAACACACCACATCAGAAATACTGCGTCCGCTGTTGGGCCCTCCGCAAAAACTGGTACAAGGACGTCCCCCGCCTCGCCCACTCCCTCTCTGTACCCGACATCCCAGCATCCACCTCTTCTCTCTCAGCCCACGACGATGAAGATTACGACAGCGACGCTGGCATTGACGTACCGGATTGTAGCCGAACCGTCTCCGACCCAGTAATTCTGCCCTCCCACTCCACTGCGGATCGTCCACTACCACCTCCAGGCTCCAAGGGTAAAGGGCCGAGGCTGTGCACTATACCCAGGGATCAACAGCTCTCGGTGGGGGAAGGAGACAGTCAGGAGAGCCTAGACATGGATGTGGAGGTTAAGCCTGAAGCACTGTTGGAGCCTTGTAAGCTTTGCAGGGTAAGGCCTCGAAATGGGAACATAATCCACGGAAGAACGGCACACCTCTTAACTTGTTTTAACTGCGCAAAAAGGTTACATAAATTCCACGCGCCATGTCCAGGATGTGGTAAGATTATACAGAAAGTTATAAAAATATATGTGGTCTAGAAGTGTAGCCCACTTTTGGACATATTTGGCTGTACAAGTATTTTAAATGGACAAAATGGGCCTAAATGAGGACGAAACAAGGCATAAATACTATATAAAGTATCTCGGACTTCAACTTTAAATGTTTACGCAAGGACTTATTCTGGACTAACCTAGATCTGAGCCAGGTCAAAACCAGGTCAAAACCAGGACTGAGCCAGGTCAAAACCAGGTCTAAACCAGGAGTGCGTCTGGATAAAACCAAGTATAAACCAGACAAAAGTAGGTCAAAACTGTTTAAACTAGAACTAAACCGGGACTAATCCAGATCTAAGAAAAATATGACCATACAAGTTACTATCACATCAAGACTAGGCCTTTTTAGACCTGGTTTAGACATAACTTGAACTAGTACTTGACTAGTACTAAAAATGGCTAAGCAGGGACTACCAAGACAAACGTAGCACTAAAACAAAGTGAGGACTAAACCGGGACTAGCACAACCCATAGCTACAGCAAGACAAAACCAGGTCTGAACTAAATGGGAACTAAACCAGGAATCCTCCAAGAAGTCCAAACAAGGACTAAAACAGGTCTTAACCTGAACTATTTCAAGACCTAGACTTTACCTGGACTTGGAACTACGAAAGACTCTGTGTTCCACTGAAAGCACCCACACCATAGTTTGAAAACCGCTGCTCTAGAAAAAAAACTTAAAATTTATTTGTACTCTATATATATATAGCTCTTAAAGCACCCAATGAGCACCTTACTCACCGCTCGCCCATCAGAAGACATGGCACTTAAAGCTGGTTAATTTTGCATTACACTGCCACATTGTGTTGTTGAAGCCAAACGTTATAGTGCCACATGTAAAGACTGGCCAATTCAGTAGGTACATCTGCCACAGAAATGTATATTCTATAGTGTGATGTGGGCAAGTTGAGTATCAGAGTGGAGAAGAAAGTCAGATTTTAAAGGTATACTCTAACTTTTCTGAGGGTCTGTCACTTGTGTCCATGACGAAGGTTTTACTTGCCTGGAGTGTGGCATTAAACTAAGCTATCTTGTGTTTAATTACAGATGTTTTACTGCTACAGCAAGGCAATGCTTATTGCATTGGAATTTCACAAGTTTAATGCTGTACTGTGGAACAATATAGACAAAGCAGTGGCATCTCCAAAGAAACCAGAAACGATGCAAAGCTCACCCACTTGTTCTCCATTTTGAATCTTAATTTGAACATCAACTAATATTTAACTATTAAAGCCTAACTTCTCATCATGGCTTTAGTTTAGATATTTGTATTACGGACAGTTGTACCTAAAGAATAAGTGGCTTAATAACTTACTACAGATAAAGGCATTCAGATGTAACAGACGTATTTATTTATATGAAGCCAATATTGCAGAGTATTTTGCGTGACCATTGCATTGTACATAGACCTTTTTCTTACATGTATATAGTATAAGACTGCAGGAAATATCTACAAGAGTTGTAAGGATTTGACTTCATAACATTAATTTCGATCAGATTATTCATTGAACCTTATGTGATTTTTAATTTTTTTTCTTCAAACTTTTATTTGATGGTTTTTATCTCTGCAATCTGCAATGTTTCTCAGTCCTTGTGATATTTTTTTCCCTTGCCTTTTTCCCTCGTAAGCAATCATATTTGTTCTGATACAGACAGATCTTGCATGTCCCTGCTTGGCTAGTCCACCTGTCAATCACACCCATCTGAACCTGAGGAGATTTATCAGTGACCAGACTCACATCTTCGTAAAGGATTGGAACAGTGTGTGTTCTGGTTCACAGGCAAGGAATATTGTGTAGTGACTTAGAAATTTCATCCTATAAGTAAAATTTATAGTGTGTTTGAATAGATTTCTTTTTCAGACCAAGGTTTAGTTTTTATACCTGACAGTTTTGACTGCTCACTAGCATCTTCATCAGAGTGTTTACGTGATGTTGCTTTGTTGTGTCCGGTCAGCTGATTTAAACAGGATTTGGCACTGTTTTCCTACTGGTGGAGGCAGGACATCCTGAAGAAGTTGGACTGCAGATGGCGCTGTTGTCCTGCCTCCACTGGTTGAAACTGTCAGGTATGAAAACAAACTAAACCTTGGTCTGAAAAATAATCTATTAATATATTTTATCAGTAGACCAGATGAACCTCATTGGACTAAAATTTACAGTGTTGTCACGATACTAAAATTTCAAACTTGGATTTCAATACCATGATGATAATAAAAAACACAATATTTAGACTTATTCTGATACAGCTCAATTTCATTCTAAAGATTTTCAGGAGAGGTTCATTTCTGTCCTGTGAATGTGACTTTTTAGTATATACCCGAGTATCTTGTTTTGATACAAGTTTTAGTATTGATTACTAATATCTGATTTTACTTTTGACAGCCCTAAAAATGTATAGTAGTCAAGATTAATATTCTGAATAGAAGTCCTTTTCACTTTTGTAGATGTATTTTTTGCACTTTAGTTTGTTAAATTCACCAAATGGACATAACATTGGAAGCGTTATGTCTGATTGGTGAACTTGGGTTGCCTTTTGTATATAGCTCTTGACCTTCTCTCCCGATACATTTCTGGGCTGTTTCAGGGCATTTTAGGGAGAAGAAAACAAAGCAACAGACGCATGTCATGTACATACAATTGTTGATATAATATTGAATGAAACATAAGTAGTATCCGTAGGCCTAACAAAGCTCTATCCTGCACCGTGGAGATTTAAGCAGAACTCAGACAAAAAACAGACACAAAACACAAAATAAAGTTACTGTGTAGCGCCCCCTACCTTTCAGAGCATGCCCTGTTTATTACTGGTGCCCTGTTTATGTCAATGGAAATTCTCAATAATCCACATAGCAAATTTATCCCTAACTGTTCTTTCCCTACACTAGTAGTTTTTACATTGCGTTCTATGGCAAAGGTCTTTTAATGCGTCCATAATAATCACTTGGTGTTACTTTCACTTTCTCCATATCCATTTATTTTATTTTGGCTCCCTTGATTTAACAACATTTATGCAGTTTAAGTATTACTAGCTTGTTAGGTTAACCATAATATCTTTCAATATCCCGCATTTCTTTGCAAGAGTGAGCGATACTACAATATAAAATCCATAGACTGTTTATATAAATGCACATATCTAACCTGCTAGTCACCGCCTTCCTAATAAGAAGTGAGCCTGGGCGCACTTTCGGCTCAGATTCCAGTTCACTTTGTATTGAAAAACTGTCAACTCGGTCTTAAAATGTTCGTATGAACCCGCTCACAGTCCAGTATTTCTTTATTTTGCCGTGCTGTGTGTGCCAACTCCCTGCTAAAGCATCAGTGCAGACAGGAAGGGGCACAAACTACAAGGATTGTGATCAAGGCCTTTAAGGGTTATGAACCGTTAAGGTATACTTTATTGAATTTAACCATCAACAAACAGTTATTACTAAAATTATTTCTGAGTTCTGCTTAAAATCTGTCAACTGAAGTGAATGTCTTACAGTGTGTATATAATTCTATTTCTCTTGTGAAAATTTATGTAACCTGCCTCAAAATGCAAGTCCTAGTGATTGAAATGTAACCACGTATACTGTGGTCAAGCTCGCCGTGTGCCTGAACCTCTGGATCTCTGCTTCTCCATGGTAACGAGACAATTGTGTTTATTTAATTTATTTATTATTTTCTTGTTTTAATCCTTTGTAGAGGCTAATTGTTGTGTTTGATTTCAGCGTTGCACTGCCAGTTGTAATGAATTCTTTTGTTTTTAGATTTATTTTGACCAAACATTGTAAGAAGTATTCCTTTCCACAAATGAGAAAGTGATGGTGGGTATTTTTTGGATCTTTGAATAATTTTTGCTCTTACTTGCGCTTCGATTTGTCGCCGTTAGATGGAGCTCTTCTCTGATGATGTGTGCACATATTAGCATGGCCCTGTTTTGACTTGAAGAGTGTTTAAGCTATTTACGCTAAAATAAGACACATGCCTGAGAAAGCCGCCATCTTTTTTGAAAGGTTTATTCCAACCTGATATTAAAACCACAGCGATGGAGCTTCTGAAGTGAAAACCAGTTATCTTTTTGTCAACAAATAAATATAATTGCAAATCAAATGTTGTATTCTGAATTTATTCTGCCATCGCTCCCATCAGACGAGCCTTTCTTTTTAGGATTAAAGATCTTATATTACACAAAATGGATTTTAACCTGCGTTACAAGCCATGTTACAATGTTACCTCCTCAAAAACATAGCTGGAGTTGTGTTTTGTTTCATTCACACATGTTTGAGTAACACTTTATTTTTAGTCTGTAACATCTCCAAAGCTCAAAATGCTCAGTTCCACCTTGTGATGTCATGAAGTGGTAGTTTTCAAGTTAACAGCTCCTTTTGCCTTTAGTTCAGTAGAGATTGGCAATTCCAGGGATGAAATTATCCAAATGATTCTAGTGAAGGTGTGTGGAGTTTAAAAACACAGTGGAGCACTTCCTGTATTACCGCATGACATCACAAGATGGAAAAGAGTGTTTTCTGTTTGAGAGAAGAACTCAGCCTAAACATGCAGGTTTGTGTGTTAAACATGTGTGAATGAAACAAAACACAACTCCAGGTCTGTTTGTGATAAGAAAATAACATAACATAGATCACAGAATAGTGTTTAACTTATTTGACACAACAAAGATATTGCAAACTAGATTATAATATTGTATACTATACAAAGCACCATTACATCATAAAGGCAAAAATGGTTCAGTGTCCAGTAGGTTCCATAGTGGTCCATGGGTGTATACTAGTCTATGTGTCTTATACTTGTTCTGATGCAGCTCAAGATCATTCTAAAGCTTCAGGAAAGGTTCATTTCTGTCCTGTAAATGTGACTCTTAGCAGCAATATCTGGTCAAATGAGTATCTCTAGTTTCGATACTAGTTTTAGTAGTAGCAGTATGTGAGTTTCAATACTTTTGACAATGGTTTTGGGGACATTACATTGAATTATATTCATTTCCTGATACTGATCCTTGACACAGCAATGCAGTTTCCCTGTCGTTTTGATACTAGTTGTAGTATTAGTTTAGGGTGAAATGATTTTCAAAGTTCTAGCTAATGAAAAACTGACAATATATTTCCCGCTTTACTGTTGGCTGGGATCAAAAATAGAGACACCTGGGAAATTTCTTGTATAAAACTGGGACAAATCACAGTTTTTTTAAAATAAATCTGCTGGGACAGGAGACGCAGGGCTCAAAACTGGGACTGTTCGGGGTAAATAGGGACGTCTGCTCACCTTATATTAGTAATAGACAACCTTAGATACTACACATACAAATTAAATGTTGTTTTCCATACTTTCTGCGGACATCACATTGACCTACATTAATTTCCTGATACTGATCCTTTTTGCAATTCGTTTTTCTCTAGTAAGTAACAGAAATGATGAATTCACTGAAGTAATGTTAAGTTTTCTTTTTGAGTCTTTTTTTTTTTTTACTGCCTGGGGACCCTTTCTGAGCCTGGTACTTTCAAGATTAATGACATCGGACCACCCACAAAAAACAAAAAAACTCACCCAGAAATACCCCATTAAATGACCTGTGCCCAATTGTTTCACATGTATTTGAGTAAAAATTTGTCCTTCCCCAGTACATAATCATTGCTGTTAGCGTTAGCGCTTATAAACTCATCATGGTAAATAATTAGGATGCTCGAAATGCATAATGTAACTGAGTAATAACATTAAACCACAGAAAAAAAATTATTTTTCCTCACATTTTTAAGACTAAAAGTAAGTTACAGCGCCTTTAACCCAAGTGATTTTAAGACACGATAATTTATCTAATTGTAAAGCACATTCATTATATTTATTCATTATTTCTGTCTCCTCTTATGTAATGAAAGCTCGTAGTTCAAACTCTTAAATGTCTGTGTAACTGACGTGGACAGTTGCGTTGTCTGAATACAGTGTCTTTGTGTCTCTGAGCAGCAGCTGTCCCCAGTCCTCACTGCAGCACCTGCCCCTCTCCCTCTCCTCCTCTCCCTCTCCTCTCTCTCCATTTCTCTTCTCTTTCTTCTTTCTATCTTTCATCTTTCCGTTGTTTCTTTCTCTCGCATGACAGTTTCAGTTTAGTTTAAAGGTTCTATATTACGCAAAACTGACTCTTGTGAGGTTTAAACCATGTTATAATGATGTTACCTCCTCAAAAACAGACCTGGAGTTACCGCATATGTTTAAGCAACCCTTTATTATTTGTTTGTGTGTATGTCCAAACCTCAAAATGCTCTGTTCCACCTTGTGATGTCATGAAGTGGTAGTTTTCAAGTTAAGAGATACATTTTACCTTTTATTCAGTAGAGATTGGCAGTTCCATGGCTGAAATGATCCACATGATTCTTGTGAAGGTGTGTGGAGTTTAAAAACACTGTGGAGCACTTCCTGTATCACCCCATGACATCACAAGGTGGAACAGAGTGTTTGTGCAGGATTTGTGTGTTAAAAATGTGTGAATGAAACAAAATGAGGAAACAACATTATAACAGTGTAATATAGTCTTAATATTTGAAGAATTTTCTTTACCAAATGTTTTCTTTTATTTTAGTTTTTGTCCCCTTGTGTAATTTCCTTTAAAGTAACTTACTGTACTAATTATTATCATCCTATTTGAGAATAACATGTTTTTTCTTCAATACATATGCACATACGTACCATATCAAACACTGAATTCAAAATGTACTCTTATGACGTAATATATAAACTTTTCTCTACAGTTAAATAACATTTCCTCTCTTCTACCTCTACTATCCCTCAGTTTTCCCTCAGACGTCCTTCACTGTGCCGTGATGGACTTGTTCTTCTGTCTGTGGTCACTCCATTGTGTTGTAACGAGATATTTTTAAACTGGAAACTCCTGGATGAGACTAAACACAAAATACAGTGTAATCCACATAGATGTGTCTATTGGCTCTTTGTACATTTACACAATACTTTTGATTTCAGTTGATTACTTACTATTACTTCTACTACTACTACTACTACTACTACTACTACTACTACTACTACTGCTGCTAATATGACTACCAACTCCAGTGTGGCTGTTAGTTTTACAGTTTTCTAGCGTTTAATAATATGATAATGATAACATAAGATAACCATTATTTGTCCCACAATGGAGAATTTCCAGTGTTGCAACGCACAGTAAAAAGTAAGAGAATATAGAGAAGAGAAAAAGGCACTAAAGAATCAAGATAAATAGCTATTAGTAAAAAAAAAGGCTTAAATTTACACACTGTGCAAGTTTAATAATATATAAAATACATGAGGCTGCAGCTCTATTATGTGCAATGATGTTTCTACTTTAAATTTATACTTGGACTTGTGTTTTATTTCATTTGCATGTTTTGAATAATTCTGCATGTATTTAGTCTGTCTCTCTTTTCAGAGTTTAAAATGCTCACCTCCACCTCGTAGGGGAGTGTTATCTTCATTTTAGATGTCAAAAATACGTTTTGACATCTAAAATGAAGATAACACTGTATCTATTGTTTTTGTTTACCTTTACACTTTGTATAAACAACTATAATGTGTTGAAATCCATGAAGTGCTACAGAGACTTCTGCTCCTGAACCTCTGCACAGCGTCTGCAAATCAGGACTGTACGAAGTCACTTTCATCTTTACACAGGACTGTGAGCTGTCGTCTGTGTGTTTGTTTTGTTTTGGCATGTACACCGGCTTTTAATATTTCAAGATCACAATAATCTTCCAATTTAAACAACAATTTAAAAAAGAACTAACGCCAATAAAATATACTTAATAATTTATTTTTCCAAGCCATGCGGAGCCACAGTATAAGGATGAATGAGCCGTATGTGGCTCCGGAGCCACAGGTTGCCGACCCCTGATCGAGCCCTTGTTGAAATCCCCCCAATGCCAAAAGCATCAAGTGAATGGACTCTGAACCACTGAACCACCAACAACTTAACAAGAATTAAACTGTGTAAACCTTTGTCTATATTTAACTTTTTGGAAAGTCCCATTTAACATTTCCAGTTATAATGAGCGACACACACAGAGGAGGAGGATGTTTTCCATCTCAAGTCTGATCCAGTCAAGGGCGTTTAATGAAGAGTAATATTTGAAACTCGCAGACAGTGGCACGACACTTTCCATAACCTCACACACTTTAACATCAGCCCTGTTGGATTCACTGGTATTCTACCCCTTCAATGTGATGATAATGTGTGTACTGCTGTAAATACATGATAGAGTTACTCAATAATACTATTAGAAGACATATGTGAAATAAAAATGACTGAAATCGAATAAAAATAAATAACTGACTACCTGAAAAAATAGTTTAAAATTAATAATCAGCATAGGCAATATTTCATTTTTATCTAGAACTTTTCACCTTTGAGGCACTGAACACTTTATATGAAGGAGCCACTCACACGTTCACACACAGACACTGGGGGCGAGGTGGGTTAAGTGTCTTGCAAAAGGACACAATGACATCATTCATCTGTGGGAGCTGGAATCACACTGCCAACCTGTGGGTCAGTGGATCTCACCTGTCAACCAAAGATGTTTATGTTGAGACCGGGATTTAAACCTCCAACCTTTGGATCAGTGAACAAACACTGGAATAACTGAGCTACTGTCGCCCCATGAAGATGTTGTTACTTTCCCAGGGAGTTTCCACAGAACACAGATCTCCATGGAGACGAGCAGGCCAAGTTACAGGTCAGACAGACAGAGGGGGACATTTCAGGCAGATAGAGGACCCTGCACCAGAAAAGTAACATAGCGGACCTTTAAATACACCATAGTAACTAAAGACACAAGTTTAAATTGATCTGCTGATAACTACTTTTTTCATTCAGTGTTTTTTTCTTTATTTTTTACTACTTTTTACATTTTAGATACATTTAAAAAAAAACACACAAAATGAGATGGTGTGACCAAACTTTGACTAGTAGTGTATAAATATATAGAAATACTCAAATATCTGCAAGTATAAAATGGCAAAGTATGTTTTTAATGAGAAAAAGCACATCAAAACAAGCTAAAAACCATTATATGTAGTATTGTCGCCTTTTTCACGCAGTAAAACCTTACAGAAGAAGTTTATCAGAGTTACGTTGATTTGTTTTGTTACTGTTTTAATCTGAATACTCCCCTACACATCCACCTGTGCCTCTACGCAGACATAACCTCTTCCTTAAACCTCACTCCAAACCTCCATGGCGTTCCAACTCTTAGGGGGGAACAGTAGTCGTTGTCCCCGGGCCGCGCTGCTCCTCCCTGGGCCTTTTATCGCGCAGTAATCCCCGACTACAACAAACAGAATGGTTGGCATGTGCATTTGCAGCTGTTGTGTAGCTTAAGTGCAAGTGGTGTCGCGTTCAAAAACTGTGCCCTTCCCTTCCCTGGCATCTCTGCGGCACATAGTGGGCGTGCTGGGGCAGAGATATTCACTGTAAATAACTTCTGTAAACGGCTTTGATTGTTTGGTTATGTGGATAATAAAATGGCCGGTCATATATGAAGAGATGGATGTCGCGTGTTTGAATGCGATGTTAAAAAACGCATTAAAGACACGGGGATCGGGTTAAATCCTGGAACGTGTACAATCCGTCCCGTTTAATTACTCGCTCATTTACACCTTTGAGTGTGACCGCAATTAACGTCCAGGGATTTGCTTGAATACTGCTACTGCGAAACGCTATTACTTAAAGGTTCATTATGTAACTATTGTTCTGGTCTCCATAGCGATGTTATTGGTTTGTCTGGAATGCTCCGCAGTATGTCGAGCTCCATGGAGACAAATGTGTGATGCCACTAGACCAAGTTACAGGACATATCTATGGAAAGGTGACACGGTTTGATGGTAAGAGTGCGTGTTTTTCGAGACATTTAACACTTACAGGTTAATTGAATAAAGGTGAAACAGGTCATTTTAATGCCATACTGTGAGACATTCCTGGCAAAGCAGTAATATCTCCATGGAAACAAGACGCTCCACTGGAAAAGTTACATATGTGCATAGATTGTAGTAATAATGTCAATGTTAATAACGGGGCGGCAGTGGCTCAGTTGGTAGCGTGTTTGTCAGTTCGAATTTTGCTGTCAACATGAAATATCATTGATCTACAGGTTGACGGTGCAATTCCAGATGAATAATGTCATTGTGTCATTCGGCAAGACACTTAACCCATCTCGCCCCCAGTGTCTGAATGTGTGAGTGGTTCCTTGATGTAAAGTGCCTTAAAGTTGGAAAAACGCTGTATAAAACCACGGCCGTTTACTAATGGAATGGAAATCATTATATAAACTTCAAGGTCCCAGGTTCAATTCCCATTTGGATTTCTATGTGGAGTTTGCATGTTCTCTCTGTGTCTGGGTGGGACTTCCTTATGGTGCTGTTTTCTAATCCTGCAGCTAGGTACTCCTGACTGTGACCCTAGCTGGCTCAAGATCTAGAGATGGATATGTTACCTCAGGGACACTGAAGGATTCATCAAATGCAGAGACAATATGGATTTGAAGAGTATTTTCATTTAGAAGTAAAATTACTAATATTAAGAAATCATTACTACTTCTGCTCCTCCTACAGTACTAAAGCCGGCTGCAAATATATTCATTGTGATTTGTCCCAGTTTAGTCATGACACACAGGTTTGGTCCTCTTTTAGTCCTGGTCTAGTCCTGGTTTGGTCCTGGTCTAGTCCTGGTTTAGTCCTGGTTTAGTCTTGGCCTAGTCCTGTTATAGTTCTAGTTTAATCCTGATTTAGTCCTGGTCTAGTCCTGGTTTAGTCCTGGTTTAGTCCTGGTTTAGTCCTGGTTTAGTCCTGGTCTAGTCCTGGTTTAGTCCTGGTCTAGTCCTGGTCTAGTCCTGGTCTAGTCCTGGTTTAGTCCAGGTTTGGTCCTCTTTTAGTCCTGGTCTAGTCCTAGTTTAGTCCTGGTTTAGTCCTGGTTTAGTCCTGGTCTAGTCCTGGTTTATTCCTGGTCTAGTCCTGGTCTAGTCCTGGTCTAGTCCTGGTCTAGTCCTGGTTTAGTCCTGGTTTAGTCCTGGTTTAGTCCTGGTCTAGTCCTGGTCTAGTCCAGGTCTAGTCCTGGTTTAGTCCTGGTTTAGTCCTGGTTTAGTCCTGGTCTAGTCCTGGTTTAGAGGTGTAGTATGTGCATGTATAACCTTAGACTACTATTAGATTCATCCTCGTCGAAATTTCGGGGCCCAGGGTAAGAAATCTCACATGGGCCCCCTGCTGGTATAAATTCATAGGAAGAGGGTCCAAATCTGGGCCCCTAAAACCATGGAGCCCGGGACAACAGACCCCTTTGTCCCCCTTCCCCCGTTAACTCCCCTGATCAGATGTATTGCTGGCTACTACAACTACTACTTCTCCTACTGCTACTGCTACTACTGTACTTTTGGCTTCACTACTCCTGTTACTACAATACCAAGTACCAGGGGCTTCACGTTACAGTGCGGCTAGTTAAGGTACTACAATTACCTTCCCTACTCCTGTGTCTCTATATAGTGTAAATTCGTTGGACTCCTTCAAAACAAATAGGTCAGATGTTTGCCGTGGCTGTCATTCCTCACATATAAGTTTGTGCTTTTATTTTGAAAGTGTCTCCATGTTTTTTACTAGTATGTCTATCTTTGTTTGTGTTTGACCTTCTCCTGTGTCAGCGACGGAATTAGACCCAAATACTTCATACAGTGGAAGAATGTCGGCCTGTCTGGACTGGACACTTGGAGAAAGTAAGATTCAAAATTGTGGTGACACTGAAGATGTGAGTTACGTTCAAAAACACAAGGTTGTTGGTTCAAATCCAGCCTGTTTATTTGGATCCTTGGGCAGAACACTTCAACTTCATTTCCACAAGCCCCACTCAGTCCTACTCCTCTACTCTGTGCTTGTTTGATTGGTGTCAAACTCAGGGCACATGTACATTTTTTCTACAGCCCATTTCAGCAGTTGCTATTGATCCTGGTGTGAAGCTAACTGGAGGCTCTACTCTGTCTGAAGCTCTGTTGCTCAAGCTGGACTTTTATATGAGCTTTATTTTAACACAAAGAACTGACTTATTTGGAACGAAAACAGGTCAGAAACATGGAGGGATGATGGGTGAGCGCTCTTAAACAAGTCTCTCACACATCAAATTACAGCCACACGCTAGCTAGCATTAGCCAACTGTTTTTCTGTTGGTCACCCTCACCGGTTTTGTGTTGAAAATCAAACACGTAAACAGGACCATGAACACAGACTCCTAAAAATGTAGGTTTTTGTGGTGTTTTCAGACCATCTTAAAACATTTAACAGTGTTTGCTAATGTGTCACCATGGAAACTGCTGAACATTCCACTATAGACATACATGTGAAACACCCCCCGCGCGATATCACTACAAAGTATCAATAGTTGCCTCTTAGAAACAGTTGATTTGTCAGTAAATGTTCACACCTCACTCATGTTGGCCTCCTGCTTGCTCTGGTTAACATATGTGAGAGAAATGCATCCCCTGCATTTGAACCATCCTCCAACCAGTGTCGCTGGGGCAACCCGCCAGGACCAACGAGCTACTGCACTGCGTGTTTTGGGTTGACGGGAGCAACCGGAGTCCCCGGAGGAAACTCATCCAAACACAGGGACAAACATGGAAACTCCACAGAGTAGGACCTGGACGGCAAACCCAGAACCCAGAAAGTACCAGCCACTATATCTGGATATGACTATTAATCCATTTGCCCACTTCAGTCCCTTTAAAGAAAGGGCATCTGGAGTAAATTAGGTAGAGCTTAGAGGTCCTATATTATGCAAAATGGACTCCTATGAGGTTTAAGTCATGTTTGAACATTGTTAACTCATCAAAAACAGACCTGGAGTTGTGTTTTGTTTCATTCACACGTTTGAGTAACACTTTATTATTAGTCTGTAACATCTCCAAAGCTCAAAATGCTCAGTTCCACCTTGTGATGTCATGAAGTTTTCAAGTAGCTACACTTTACCTTTTGTTTAGTAAAGTTTGCCAATCCAGTTCTGCAATTATCCAAATGATTCTAGTGAAGATGTGTGGAATTTAAAAACAGTATTGCCACATGACATCACATATTTCCGTTTTGAGGGAAGAATACAGCCTAAATATGTAGAGTTTGTGCGTTAAACATGTGTGAATGAAACAAAACACAACTCCAGGTCTGTTTGTGATCAGAATATCGTGTAATATGGGCCCTTTAAGCATGTGGGAAATATCAGCTCGGCCTCATATTAAGTGACTACAGTACATGCCTGCTTGTGTACAGTATACTGAGTTAGCGTTCTGACTCCTGTCCCCTCTCCTCTGACACTCCTCCGTGTTGTTGTAGCTCTGTGGATTTCCTGTGGAGCTCAGATGACTGGACTCAGGTCAGAGATGATCTTGATCTAACCTGGACACAGAACACCGTACACACCGTACACACACACACTCACACAAAACATACCCCCCTCACCTCCTCTCCTCTGCCCCAAACACCCCCCCATCCCTCTTCCCTTCTCAGCTGTCCCACAATTTGCCGCTGCCTGTCACTATAAACTGGGCAGTTTGAAGTGTACACAAATGCACATGCTCAAACACATCACACAGGGCGGGTCAAAAGAAACTAGATAAATAGATTTTTTTTTCAGCAAAGAGTTTTTGTTTTATCTCTGGCTTTATCTGCACTGACACTCTTTTTTTTTAGAGGCAAACAAGAGCCAACACACCCTGTAATAGTTGAGAATTATCTTGGCTCCTATAATGTACATTTAGGATGTGTTCACACTTGTCTTGGTTTGGTCCTGGTTTGAGCCCAGTTAAGTTTTCATGTAGACTTTTTTTGGACCTATTTTAGCCCTGGTGTAGTTCAGCTTCAGTCCTAGTTTAGTCCCATGATGTGTTGTGTGTGTAAGGGTGTTTTTTTTTTTCTGGATACCACTGGTGCCTCACTCAGTCTCTCTAACTTCCTCCATGACACACTTTAAATAAAAGTTGTTTATCTTGCTCAAAGACCAATGGCAGTATGTAATACAGTTAACTGTTATGAGTCCACCAACTTTTGGGGAACGGGTCTACAATCTGAACAGTCCCAATCATCTGCTCCCTGTGTGTAACGTACATATCATTCATTCAATTACAGATGTTTATGTTGCAAAAAAAAATTAAAAAACTTGAAAAACATGCATTCTTACTTTGAGCAGTGTCGCCTTTCCACAGATATGACTTGCAACTTAGCGTGGTGGCATCAGCTGCTTGTCTGCATGAAGAAGGATATGTTTAATGCTATACTGTGGAATTTTCTTGAAAAAGCTATTACATCTCCATGGAGACGAGCAGGTGGCGGTCCAGCCTCAGAAATGTTACACAGTGCATGTTTGATGGTTTTATGTGTAATCAGGAGCCCAGACTAAAACTGACCAAATATTAGAGTCGTGTATTGATGTTTTTATATTAAAGTAGAACTGCATTCCTCCCTAAAATCCTGAATAATCTTGTACAGTGCAAATGTCTCCACTTTAAAGCCCTGAGTCGTCTTTAAACCACAGCACAAGTGTCCCACACGACCTCCACGCTCCAGGCCCACTGCCCTCGGTGTCTCCCCCACGATGAGCTCACATGACAGGGCAGAGCGAGTGAGACAGGGCCCTGCTCTGGAGCCCGGGTCCCTGTGGACTCTGAGTATGCACCTGACAAAAACATCTCTGTGTAATGTTTACTCATCACAAATGTATGTGGAGTAGTAACAGTTTCATTCATGCATTTGAAAATAAAACTGTAATTATTAAGTTTTTGACTGTTTCAGTGCAAAATTGCCCTCACAGACTCTATCTCTTAGCGTCATGTTGCTAATAGCTGAATGCTGCTAATTATTACCCATGCCACACTGCTCCGTGCTCCAAAAGAAAAAAAAGCATCTCAAATATTACTACATTAAAACCAGGGACGATATGATGAGTTGCTTTATTAGTTAATTTTCATAATGTTCTATTTGACATTTTTGAGTGAACCTACAGATTTTAGTCTGTGTAATCCCACATTCATCCAGGAGACAGTAGTTAAAGGTAAAGTTTTCATCTCGACTTCCATCCACAAGTCAATTTTAATCTGATAAAAACATTTCTAGATGACTGAACAGACTTTAGGGCTTGTTTTACTAAAAATACAAATATAACTTATCATTATTATTTTCAGAAAAAGTCATCTATAGTTTTAGAGTGAGGACTTGGCAGCAAAAATGTTGAATATTACAATAACATGAAGTAAGTAATAATCAAAAGTGTACATATTTCTGCTGATAACGGGTCAGATGACCCTGGATGAGTGACTGGCACAGAAGCCTGTGTAGACCCCTCCCCTCTGTCTCTCTCTGGACCTCAGACCCTCCTTAGGACTACACTGGGGCTATTGTGCCGAGTCCTGCCATTCGTGTCCATCCATCACAAACTAAACGACAGAACTGCCCCCAGACCCACCACACCCCGAGACCCCCAGACCCCCTCTCCACGGGACCCTGCGCTGGGCTTTAATCCAGAGCCAAGATTATGTAGTTTTCTAAATAATTACTTTGGCGCCTTGATTCAGACTGTGTTGACAGGATCTGTGTCAGGTCATAACTCGTAACAAAATACATACTCCATACACGGCCTTTAAACTTTTGTAATAGCAGCCACAGTTTGAATGACCCCAAACTTCTACTTATTGGATATGTTTGCATCATAACACTGTGAACTAAGGGAAGTGGGACAGAGGCTGAGCCAGCACTCAAACCTCACAGCAAGAAGGTTCCAGGTTCAATTTTCAGGTCACAAGGGACTTTCTGTGTGGAGCCTGTTTCCCCCTGTGTCTGGATGGATCTCATCAATCCTAAACATGCACAATAGGTCAAATTCTCCAGTTAAGATAGTCCTGAACAAGACTAGCTCACGATCTGGAGATGGGTCCCCCCCAGGCAGGTTGCCCCAGCAGCACTGAAGGATGGGTCAAATGCAGACTTGGGACAGTAAACTATAATGGACTTTAAAAACATAGAGGAACCCTTCTTTAAAGCAAACAGTCCAAAGATACAGTGTGGCCATTACAGACGTGTCTTGTTATGAACATTGTGTAAATCAGACTCATCTGAGACTCAAGTTATGTTGGATCAAATTCAACTATGTACTTTGCTCAGCGCTAACAGTAGTCAGTCTGAATTAGCCTCTGATCTAACTGTGAAATATATCCAAGGCTAAGATAGTTAGTGCTCTGGGTTAGACCCTGTTTGGTTCTGACATAGTCCTGGTTTAATCCTGGTTTAGCCTAGTTAAACCCGGTTTAGTTATTTCCTGATTTGGTTCTTCTTTAACTCTGACCTTGGGAAGATTAATTCCCGCGATATTTGTGAAACTTGTGCTGGTTGTGGAGTCCCAGTTTAGGCTTGTTTTGGTTCTGAATTTATTCTTGTTTCAACACTGGACGAGTCTGGATATGTAAAATCTTGGTTCAGTTCTGTTAAGACCTAGTTTAGACATGGTTCACAGGTGTGTTTACACTGGTCCTGATTTGGTTTTGGATTTGACCTAGTTCAGTCCTGACGGCTTGGTTTGGTCCTGTTCTATTCCCGGTTTAGCTCCAGGTTTAGTCCTCGTGTAGAGACATTTTTATGTTTTATTTTATTCTTGGTTTAGTCCTATTTTGGAGAAGATTTGGTCCAAAAATGTTCAGTTGTATTTTAGAGCTGGTTTAACACTTACTCACTTCTTCTTAGTCCTTGAGTCCATATTTACAGCTAACGGAAGCCAGACTGAATTAGCCTCTCATCTATTTATGCGATGTGTCGTGGAAAGATTAGCGCTGCAGCTAAAGCTAATTCACCGCTGGGCTCTGAAAGGTCAGGGCGGAGTTTAAATGACTGGAATATTCTGGTATAAATTCTGAATACATCGTAACAGGAGCCAGCGCCAACTACAGGGGACTTCCTCCCCACATGTTTCACATTTTGTTTGGGCACGTCGCTGGTCGAGGGCGCAAATATCTAAACATGTGTTACACAATAATGAAGTCAACATTTAATAATGTTTTATAATAAAACAATATCAAAATGTATATATGTTTCTTACCCTATTTCTAGCAAGGCCTAATTTGTCTGTGTGATTTGTGGATGTCAGGCTTGTGGTCTCCATGCTGGCCTCCATGCTTCTATCAGTCTGACTCTGGGCAGTTGTGGAGTGACTGGAGAGTGAGTGTGTGATAGTGATTAAACATTGGGCACTGATAAAATGGGACGAGATGACGGATGAGATGGATGAAAATGTGTTAGCGGTTGGTGGTGGAGGGAGGAGCATGGCAGTCTGCCACAAGGCAACTGTGACTAACAAACCAACTGTCTCTGATGCACGGAGCATTTACCCCTGAAGTAGATTACCCTTTGTTTACCCTTTGGCCTTTATAGTTATCAGATCTAGGCTAAGTACTTTTACATTGGGTTAAGAGGAAACCATGAGTAAATACGGAAATGATATTACAGATTTGGCACTTGTTTGAAATCCAGGATAGTGTTGTTATGTGACCTAGTTCGGACGTAGCAACCATCGCTGGCCTGGTTTATGAAGAGGCAGGCCCCAAACAACTTCTTGTCATTGCTCCGGACTGGCTCCTGGTAAAGTGACAGCTGTCTGCCCCCCACGTACCCCCTAGTGCCCCCCACCCCCCGAACCAGCGGACCCCATGGATACACTGCAAAATCTATGAGTTAAAATGACTTGAACTTGACTGACAAAATGTAACTTTACCTAAGTAGTTCTAACTAGTTTGAGTAGATTTATTTATCTGACTGAAAGATATTTGACTTTTAAATAGTAAGAGTTTGGTTAAGATGCCAAAATTTCTACTCAAGACTAGGATTTTAAATAGCGTCCAAAAATATATCACAATTTTTGGATGGTCTCAACAATAATCAGACAATATTTTTTGCTATCAAAAATTTGTAACAGTCTATAGGAAAATGCATTTAAAATCCCCTGTACCATAATCAGAATCTCAGTCATTTGAACTGACTCATGTCTTTTTGCAGTGTGGAGTCATAGAGAGACACAGGCCTGGATTAGCTCATTAAGTCGGACTCGTTTGATCCTGGATTCTCTTCCACAGCAACAGAAACATGGGGGAAGTACAGAGGGACATGACACACATAGTCCACATACAGCAAAGAGAAACCATTGATTTACAATGTAAGAGGCGTAGTATTATGTAAATGAGCTGTTCCGATGACAGCCGCGGCATTTAAATGCCTTTAACCTGTGGCTAACTGTTAAATTATTGTTAAATTTTCATAGTTGACTTAATTTTAAGTACACTAGGTCACTTTTGTGGTGGGGATATCCAGAGAGATGTTATTGTTTTGCCTGGAATGTTCCACAGTTTGACATTAAACTCAAAGCTACTTTCATTTCAACAGCCACTTTCATTTAAATTTGAAAACATAAAATAAAGAACTTATTCAAATTGGACTTAATTAAAATAAAAACTACCTAATAATTTTTATATGTTGAATACTTCAGTTTGTGGTGTTTTAATATTTATTATGCCTAAAAAATTGCGTTGCATTAGCGTTAGCACTGAGACACAAATATCTCTCTTTCTAAACACAGAAGTGTCCTCTGGTGAAGTATTCATTTTATTTGTGTAGTTTTTAACATGTCGTCAGTGACATCCACCCACAGCTCTCTGTCCACTGATCTTTAAATATTTATTCATTTTAGCGTGAATCAGCAAAAACCTCATAGAGATAGAAGTTTCAGACACTGTTGTCCACAGAGCTAATTGATCTTGCATTTTACCTTGAAAACATGTATTCTTAATTTGCCGGGGTCGCCTCTCCATAGATATGACCTGTAACTTGGCCTGATGGCATCATTTGTCTCCATGACGATAGAGTGAGTGGAACAACACTGTGGTGAACCCTCCATCAGAAAAGTTACATAATTCACCTCCATTTAAGAGCCTTATTCTTAGCTAACTTTTTTAATCTTTTAATCGTGTTTTTGTGATTTCTTGTTTTCTTTTCATAAAAATACCTGGAGTTGTGTATTCTTTAATTCTTGTGTGAGTAATCTTCAGGCTGTCTCTGTCTCAAAACACTCCACCTGCTGACAACATGCAGTGCCCTCCTTCACCTTCATTTGATAATATCAGCTAGCAGCTATTGTTTTTAGCCTTATTTGTACTACCTACCAAGTAGATGATTAATATCTGTATAAGTACTGGGTCTAGCCACATGAAACAAAAACTGATATAAACTTCAGCATTCTTATTGGTGTGAATGAACTATGGTGAATTAGACAAGAGCAGTATTTTTCAAACACAAAAGCATGATCTGGTTTGATATTTCTTATATTTATTTTAAAATCTTTCAAACTCTGATTGCAACAAACTCTAGAACATCAATGCCTGAGCAGACAGGCCCAGAATTTCTCTCCACACACACTTCCTCCTGCTCTTCTGGGAGGATTCCAAGGTGTTCCCAGGTCAGCCGAGAAACATTGTCCCTCCTACACCTAGCGGCTCTACTCCGAGCTCCTCCTGTGTGACTGAGCTCCTCACCCTATCTCTAAGGGAGCGCCCAGCCGCCCTGCGGAGGAAACTCCTTTCAACACCTTGTATCCACCACGTTTTCTTTCGGTCATTACCAAAGACCATAGGTGAGGGTAGGAACATAGATTGACCGGTAAATCGAGAGTTTTGCCTTTTGACTCAACTCTTTCTTCACCACAACAGACCAACATAGCAACCGCATCACTGCACACACTGCACCGACCCAACCGTCAATCTCATGATCCATCCTTCCCTCACTCATGAACAAGACTCCAAGTTCTATGATCAGTTCTATTAGACACTAGACCCAAGAACGTACTGTATTACAGCAAAATGCATTTTAACAATATCCATTTACCTGCCCCCATTTGCATTAAAGGGCCATATTAGGTTGTTTTCTGATCTGTGTTATAATGTTGTTTCCTCATCACAAACAGACCTGCAGTTGTGTTTTGTTTCATTCACATGTTTAACACAAAACGTTTGCATATTTAGGTTGAGTTCTTCTCTCAAACAGAAAACACTCTGTTCCACCTTCTGATGTCATGTAGTAACACAAAAAGTGCTCCACTGTGTTTTTAAACTCCATACACCTTCACTAGAATCATTTGAATAATTTCAGCCCTGGACCAGAGGTGGAACAGAGCATTTTGAGCTTTGGAGATGTTACAGACTAATAATAAAGTGTTACTCAAACATGTGTGAAAAACACAACTCTAGGTATGTTTTTGATGAGGTAACAACATAATAACACGGTTTAAAGCTCACAAGAGTCAATGTTGTGTAATATAGGACCTTTAAATAATATTGGCCTATAGAATGTTATGATGTCATCTGAAAAAGAGCAATTGTCCCTATAAACCCAAAGACAGTCCATAGTTCAACAGCTTAATATTCTAAGCTCTCCATGTAATCGTAGTGACTGACACCCACAGTGGCAGCAGCAGCCGTAAAAAGGGTCCATGCAGTGAAGTGTGTAGATGAGCCACAACAGCTAAACGCTAGCTCAGGTTTCTTCAAAAACTCAGGCTAATTTTAACCTCATGATCCTCGGGGTTTAAATGCCAGTCCAAACCATCCCGGAGCAGTTGTTCTGCTAGCGTCCCTCTACTCCACACAACATAAGGGAACATATAGCGCTGCACTAGCTTAAGCTTTTCAGGAAAATCATTTCACTATTTTTGAAAACTAAACTTTGACAATAATGGAACTTTTCGAGACCAATCCGTATTTTTTCCCTGATCAGCGATTTTACGAAGGGAATGATAATTTCTACCAGTCTAGACTTCCAGGTAGGCATGGCTCGATCTCAAACTTTTGCTGCGTTTATTGTGAAAAATGTAATTATATTGATTAAATTAAAATAGTTATTCTAAATTAACTTGAATAGATTGCCATACCAATATTATGTGCCCAGATTTAGTACATCAACTTTTTTTTCCAGTTTTGTAGAGTGATGTAAGGTGAATTTTAGCTTTAATATTTTTCGAATTTGTTTTATATAGAATTTTATGAAATTTTGAAATGATGTTCATATTTTTGCTGATTAAGCCTGAAATAACCATAAGGTTTATTGATGTAATAACCCCAAAAAAAGGTAAAAGGCGAGCTAAACGTCTATTTACACAAAGAATTGCAAAGTCAATCCTGACATCCATTCTTCTTCCAGGGGGCTACGACCAAACCGGCTTCCAGGATCGGAGCACCATGATGGGCTTGTGCGGTCCGACAGGGGTGCCCCAAGTGGTGGAGGACAAGCCATCTCCGAACAGCAGCTTGTCCCCTCACTCTGACAGCAACACACCCCATTGCCCGGGACAATGCCTTCCCTGGGCCTGTAAGCTTTGTAAGAGGAAAACCGTGACCATGGATCGGCGTCGAGCGGCGACTTTGAGAGAAAAACGCCGCTTGAAGAAAGTGAACGAGGCTTTCGATGCTTTGAAGAGGAGTACGCTGATGAACCCAAACCAGAGGCTACCCAAAGTGGAGATTTTGAGAAGTGCCATCCAGTACATCGAGAGACTGCAGGCGCTGGTGTCGTCCCTGAATCAACAAGAGAACGAGGCGGGACAGCAAGGAATACACTACAGGCAAAGTCAAGCACAGCCCCGAGTGAGTATATGACTTAGGAAATTTGACAAGTATACAATTTGGATACAACCTAGAATGAGTACGTAACTTAGGAAAGAGGACAAAAGATATAAGGATCCAATTTGACTCGTATATCATTTGGATCCAGCGAGTATAAGGCTAAGGAAAGAAGACATATATGTGTTTAGTGAGGAAATTCAACTTGTATACAATTTGGATACAACCCAGAGTGAGTATGTGGCTTAGCAAAGAGGACATAGGATGTAACGGTCCAATCTGACTCATATACAATTTGGACGCAGCCCTGAGTGAGTATAAGGCTAAGGAAATCAGACAAATAAGAGTTCAGTGAGGAGAGTTAACTTGTGATCTAGGCCCTAGCAAATAGGACATATGCTTTATGTATCCAAGGAGGCAATGGAACTTACTGTGTACAATTTGGATGCAACCTAGAGCCAGTATAGGACCTTTAAGGATCCAAAGGCTTAGTTAGGTATAGATAGTTCCTTTGCAGCCCTGATATAATTTGGATGAAGCCTAAAGACAGTATATCCCTTAGGACATAGGATATAAGGATCCAGTGAAGAAAATTGCAATGTATACAATTTGGATGCAGCCCAGACTGAGCATAGGACTTCAGAAATAAAGGTTCAGGGAAAAGGATATAGAATATGAGGATCCAATAAAACAGTTTGGATGCAGCCCAAAATGAAGGATCCTGGCATGTAGCTCTAAGTAAGGATAGGAGATAACGTACGATGTTTGAGACAAGGATATGATGTAAGGGTGCAGGAAGTAGGACACATGAGGTGACTTTTTGTAGTATTTGGATGCAACCTGTGAGAAGTACACAAGTAGTATATTAATTTGAAAATACATATGGTTCACTTTGTATTTGAACTTACTTTCTGTAAATGACATAATTAATGAAATGGATTAAATGTGTTGCCCTAGTGAGTAGGACAGAGGAACAAGGGCAGAGGAAGTAGGATACAAGGTGGCAAGGTGACTTATTATACAATGCAACAGGGATGCAGCCAAAAGCCACAATGGAAGAGATGGCAGTGGAAGAATGTGGGTTATATTTAGGTGAATGGAAAATGGTTTAACACTTGTGGGTTGATGAGGTCGATCAATTAGGGTTTGAATCTATTCTAAGAAATTACAAGCGGTTACTAGTTTTCAACCCTTAGATAGTTTTGATATAGATTTTTATAATGTACTTATGGTGGTTGTGTTTTTTTAAAAAGTTTATTTAGTCCAGATTTTGCCCTATTTTAGACCTAGATTTTGTCCTCTTCTAAATATGGTTTAGATAGTGAAATATTTACTTTACGTGAACAGCTGGCCAATATATTCTTTTCTTAATTTTAGTTGTAGTAGTAGCAGTAGTACTTGGTAGGAGATTTGTAGTAATAGTAACAGCAAATGTGATCTCTGCGTGTGGTAGTATTTGTTTAGACTGTCTAGTGCCCAAGTTTGGCCCTCCAGGGGATCTGACTTGGCCCGTGAGAGGGTTCTGAGATTTGTAATAAATATCTATTTTAATTCAATTTGGACAAAAATGACAATCGGAATGAAAGGGATCGCACAGCAGTCTAACTCCCTAAAAGTGCAATAATAAAGAATAATTAAATATCATAAATATCTTTGCAGATTGACTTTTAACATAAAAAAACGTTCATAGGTTCGTCCAGCTCTATGGGTCCAGGTAGCATAAGTAACAGCAGCTGTAGTAGTAGTAGTAGTAATAGTTGTGGTAGTAGTAGTATTACAAGCTCAATGATAGTAGTAGTAATTGTAGTAGTAGTACTATTACAAGCCCAGTGATAATAGTAATAGGAGTAGTAGTAGTATTACAAGCCTAATGATAGTAGTAGTAGTAGTAGTCCGGTAATAGTAGTAGTAGTGTTATTTCAGTGTGTTGTGGTATTTCCTCTGCATTCTGACCATGCCTCCTGTCTCCTCTTGTCTCTGTCCGTCTGTGCTGAACAGGTGTCCTCCTCGAGCGAGCCCAGCTCTGGGAGCACGTGCTGCAGTAGCCCTGAGTGGAGCAGCACCCCTGAGCAGTGCCAGAGCTACAGCAGCGAAGGTCAGACATGTGTTAGCTTTAGCATTGTTAGCACAATGTTAATATCCATCTTATTATAATCCACAGACTTAAACATTAACAACATGTAAAACTGATATATTTTTGTCCTTCATAACATTTCATACATTGTAGCAGTAGTAGCATCATCACTAGAAACAGTAGAAGTACTAGCTGGCCTATCAGTTCAAGGTTGGTGGTTCAATACCTGCAATACTACTGTGGTGTCATTGGGCAAGACACCCATCAATCTCCCAGTATCTGTGTTTACAACATCTGCATTTAAATATCTAAAAACACCTATTCATTCGCTCCATGATGGTAGTAATCAAGTGTAGCCACAGTAAGAGCTGATGGAAGTGAAACACTAACACGAATCACACACACTCACACCACATTTATACTAGACAAGTGTCCTACCTAAGGACACACCAACAGTGTGGTGGGAATCAGTACTTCAACCTTCCTTGGTGAGCGCTCTAGCCACTAGTGACAGCTGAGTTTTAGTACTACTGGAACCAGTAACAGTAAGGGAGGGTTAGGGTTAGTAATTCAGAGTGTGCAACAGAATAAGAAAGACGTTACAATCACAATACAACAAATCAAAACATAAATAATCACAAATAATCATCATTAAAAAAACATTAAAAGAGAAAAGTGCAGAATAAAAACCTTTCAGTCATTTCAGCCTTGATTTAAACACTGTCAAAGTAGAGGCCTGTCTCACATCTTCAGGACGACTGTAAACATTGTCACTACTGAACTCAAATCTCTACATAAGCTGGATTTGTTCTAACAATACATGGCGTACACTTACTTAGCTGCTTTCAATCCTTTGCTCAAGTATTTCATTTTCTTTCCTTTTCCCTGCAGATCTGCTGAGCACGGCGGACTCTCCAGACCAGGGGAACATGCGGGCGCTGTCCTCCATCGTCGAAAGCATTTCTGGGGCTGACGGATCGGTGGCTTTCGGTGACATTCCCAAGTAGAGCCTCCAACCGAGACAACCAGGCCACGGGCAGCCAACTAAACCAACAACCACACTTTTAACAGGGCTAATTTATTTATTTAAACAATTTGATGCAAAATATTAAATTATTAAGTTATTATTGAGGTTTAAATTATAATGAGGTAGTATCAGCTGCTCAGTGGTCTGACAGAAATGATAAGACATAAATTCCGATTGTACTTTTCACAACTTTTTATGCCACATTCTTGTGCTCACAAAATGGTCCATAGTTTTGAATTCATCATGGTAGTAAATTAAACTTCCATAACTTCCACTACTTCTTAACTTCCTAAACCTAACTGTGGCTTTTGTCCTCACCAAGTTGCTCCTATTAGCTTGTTGTTAGCGCCTTTCAAATTATAATGGTGAATGCGAATATAATAGGCTCTGTGCACAACAGCGGCAACCTCACTGTTAGCATCACTACTTCCTGTCCAGTTGTGTCTCTATGAGGTTTTTGCAGAATTACGCTAAAATTAATCAATATTTAAAGATCAGACAGTGGACAGGGAGCTGCGGGTGGATGTCATGTTAAAAACTACACAAGTAAAATTAATACTTCACCAGAGAACATGTCTGTGTTTAGAAAGAGAGATGTTTGTGTCTCAGTGCTAAGAATAATGCTAATTTTGAGGTATAACAAGTATTAAAACTGCGCCACAAACTTAAGTATTCTACATATTTAAAAAATCATGTAGTCTTTATTTAAATTAACAGGAATTTTAATAGATTGTTTATTTTATGTTTTCTGATTTTAATAAAAGTGACTGTTAGCTTTGAGCTAGCCAGTGTGCTTCTGTGCACAGAGCCTATTAGGGTAGCTTTAGCCAAAGTGTAGCATTAGCTAACAAAACTAGCTAGACGTTTTCAAAGGAGTAGTGCAAGGGTGACACTAGGACAAGTCAAATCTGTAGCAAAAATAAAATACAGAATCCAACACAGAAATGAACACATTTTGAAACTTTATTATTTTAATCTTATTTATTCCTCATATTTGTTATGATTTGGTGAAAAAAATATAAGTAAAATTAAACTGAAATGGGGTCGCAGCTGGGTGGTCATTTCTACATCTGACCACCCCCTAAACACGCCCCTGTAATTAGCCAATTTTAAAATAAAAAAATACTTTCAACATATTGTGTAAATAACTACTATTCTAAAGGTTAGCCTCTAGCTAGCTTTTCATTATCAACTGAATGATCAATAAAATGTAGACAAGTTTCTATTTTCATTTTTTGTCAAGTTATAAGGCAGATTCTAGGTTTATTTTCCAACTTTCCATAGAGAACATGAATGTGGCGTGATCCTCTGTTTTCTACCTAATTCTGTGGTCCAGTCTAAAAAAATCCAAGGACGTTGCATGAATAGTTCCTGGAGTGAGCAGATTCTCCTGAACCCACATTGGAGATTTTTTTCTTAATTTTTCCTTTATCCCAAATCTTTCCTTTTTTTCGTGTGTTTTTATTTTATGCTTAAAATAATTCATGAGTTTTATTTCTGGGGCCAATAATATATTATGTGTACCATGGCAGTTTTGACCAAGACCTGCTTAATTTAAAACTGGTAATTATTATTATTATTATTATTATTATTATTATTATAGTGATGTAAATACGTTCCCTTTTCTACAGAGTGGTTTGTGCCAGTTTATTTTTTAAGTTTTGTTAAATTATTTTTGACTTTTATATCTAAGATTGTTGTGTCTTTGTAGATGTTGAATTGTTGAAATGATATTTTCTGATCTTGAAATAAATAAAGACCATTTTGGATAAATTAAAAAGCCTAGGTTCTATTAGTAGTTTGAATGAAATACATTATATACACCTATTAGTAATTTATTGTATTTGTATTGCATGGGTAACACTGGTGACCCATGAAAGTGTAATGCGTAGTTACTGGGTTCATATGATACTTACGACGGAGTATAAGGGTCACTTAAATAAAAAAAAATGCGGGCGCTACAAGAAAAAAAGTCGTAGTATTATGAGAAAAAAGTAGTAGTATTACGAGAATAAACTCAAAGTCAAAGTGGAAAAATACGACGTCGTATTTTTATGAGAGTATAGGCTGCTGTGCGTGAATGAGTGACCAGTGCGTTGTGTATTATGGAGAATTTGGAGCATTTTGTTCAGATAAACTTTCAACTTGGGTTTACGCAGGATGAAATACTGTGTCTAGCCCACCATCACCACAGTATCATCAGTATAAGTACTTTTAAGGGACACTGCAATCATTTGAGTTTGTGCGTGAATAAGTGACCAGTGCGTTATGAAGAATTTGGAGCATTTTGTTCAGATATAGCAATTTCTTCCAATTCTGTATGGTTCCTCCGACGAAACAAACTCAAATGCTGGCAATGTCCCTTCAAAGTACTTATACTGATGATAGTGTGGTGATGGTGGGCTAGACACAGTATTTCATCGAGCATAAACCCCAGTTGAAAGTTTATCTGAACAAAATGCTCCAAATTCTCCATAACAACACTGTTGTGCCTTGTGATAAACTCAGGAAACAGTATAATTTTTCACAAACTGTGCAACCTTCTTTTCAGGCAGTTATCCTATTTATGGTATGTATCAGTTTATATGTAGTGTATAGTGTAGTTAAACTATTAGTATGGTTACTAAAACATACTAACTCTATTTTCCTTAGCAGCAGAGAAAACAAATGCCCAGTTATTTATAAAACAGCTTTACTTATGTCGATATAGTGTCATAAATACAGTACACTTCTTTTTAAATAGCCAAATAATAAAATCTTGATTTGTCAGCAGTTTGTTTCACACCTGGAATAAAGACACGGTACTCATAGCTGCCACATAGCACATTACACCTTTGAGACACTTTAAAAAATAACAAAAATAAGAAAATAAAAATTAAACTTGTGTACACCCATCCAGCACTTCACTAGTTCGTAATGCTGTGATCTGCTCTTCAGGAAGCGACAGGAAGCAGTCCAAATATGTCCATCCAAGATCTCCATGACAACAGATTAAAAGTGACCAGGCGAGTGGAGACATGCCCAACGAACTTCAAGGCTGCGTCCAAACCCACTCATTTAACACATACCATAGACTAAACCGGGAACGTATACTCCTTAAACTGTGTCAGCATTGTCCAAAATAGATGCAAATTAGATTTTAGCACAAAATTGGTTAAAATAATTTGACTTGATGTTCATATATAAACATCATTCGTAGAGCAGTTAGATCCACTGACCCACAGGTTGGCGATGCGATTCCAGCTCCCCCAGATGAAGACTGTCGCTCTGTCCTTGGGCAAGACACTTCACCTACCTCACCCCCAGGGTCTGTGTACACTGGTGTATGAATGTGTGAGTGAGTGAGTCCTTCTTTGATGTCAAGTGCTTTGAGTGCCTTGAAGGTGGAAAAGTGCTATTTAAAAATTTGACCATTTTGAATATCAGTTAGGCTACATGAAAGTCCTAAAGTGGGGGTCTTGAGATGACTTGGAAGATATCATTTCTAAACTGAAAACAGTATATTTTGGGGAAACTTATTAATGATGTCAATGCCCTTTTATAGTGAGGGTCCTGGGCCGTCTGCATGAAAACTTTTGGGTTGCCGGGCCTAAAAAGTGTGAGAATCCATGGCATGAAGTACATTGCACACACTTTTAATTGACTGCACGCTTTGTAGAACTTTGACAAATTAGGACGTTAACATCAGTATGAAAAAGCTGTATCTGTTTATGGAATTATGTAGCCTACGTTAAAGATGCTAATGTGCTATAGAAGAGTCATGTGTCGCTTAACCCCCATTTTCCACTAATCCATGTCCTACCACCAAAAATTTGAACCCAATACCCAATATTATAATTAGTTTTGTCAAAAGTATTGAAAATCAGATACTAATCAATACTAAAATTACAAATTAAAAATAGATTGTCATTTGAGCCTGTATCAACACTAAGAATTACATTATTTGGACAGAATGGTCTTGAATTCTGTCAGAACTAGTATAAAACCGCATTGTATAATAAAGAAAGTAGGCCTATCTATCATTTAGGGTTAAACATTTATGCAAAATATTCCTTAATATCGAAAAGTGAGCTTGAAATTTTCGTATCCTGGCAACACTAGAGTGAATTTGAATGCAGCCTTGATCAAGCACGCCTGGCACTGAAACACTGAAAGATTTCCATAGCAACCGTCCAAACAGGAAGTGACAGGAACCCGTCCAAAATGTCCGCCCGTCTCTGTGAGCAGTGATTTCATTGGCTGAAGTTGAGCAGCAGTTTACAGTTGTTTGAGAGGAGGAGGTCGGCGGAGCTACAGTGTTCACACGATTCATTCACAGTTGGAAAATAAAAAAGTCACATGGCTGGGGTTTGTTCTACTGACGCACGACTTTCCGGAATATTCTTTGTGCGTTTTCATTCACGCAGACACACTTCAGATTAAAGGATTCTCACTAGAACTATAGGCTACATAGTGTGGTACCATAGACAGCAGAGGGACAGTGGAGCAGTGAAGTTTAGCATTGGGACTTTCAAGTATATGATGGAAGATTTTTCACTATATGTAACTACACAGTAAGTTTTTTTTTTCTATTGTCACTTGACCAGTAGTAATGGGTGTATCATTACCAAAATACTGATATACAAGTATACTGACCAGTGTATTGATACTGACTGAAGCATCAAAAAATGTTGATTCTCATGCAAAAAAAACTTTAAATATAAAATCTAATTGTAATAAATTTTTAAACACATCACTGATATTTTTGTTTATCTACACATAGATCAATTTTTAGATCAGTTAAAGCTGAGGTGGAGCCATAGACTGTATAAAGAATTGGACTAAGTGAGCATGATGTCGCCCATAGCGTTCGACTCCAGTCAAATGAAGCTCATCGAGGCTAGAGCAGTTATAAGGGCCAATTTGGAGCCGAGTTCCATGGAATTCTGACCACGAGTATCATAGCAACCAAAGAGCCAATCTGGACGGAGGCTGTTGAAAGTAACAGCCCTTCCTGCTCACACCGCTGGTTTAGCACGGAGTGGGTGCTGAGCAAAGCTACTGATCAACCTTGTTGCGAATGCTAATGGGAGCGATCTCGGGGAAAGAAGGTGCCTGATTTGTCTGTTGTTAATGTATCATAGAAGATCATGTACATTTGGTTAATACGAATATTTTAAGACTAAAATGACAAGTCTCACAGCAGCAGTTACAGCGAGAGAGGCGAATTGGAGCCAGAGCTGATGGAGCCGGAAGAGAGCCCATGCTCACTTCCTATTTGGAAGATGGTGGCTAGCAGATTAGCTATGTCCATTTATATATACAGTCCATGGGTGCAAAGATAATGATAAATGTCAAGGTTAAATTTGTTATAGCAGAAAAATTTCAATGCATTTTAATACAAAGCTCATTGTTATTGGTATCGGATCAATATCGCAATACTTGTTTGGTACTGCCCATCACTTTTGGCCAGGTCATAGATAAGAATAGGTTCTAAATCAACAGATAAATATCCATATATTTTTAACATACTACCTTTGGGCAAGACACTTCAAAAACCTCACCTATGTAAGGATGTGATGTTTGAGTGGGAAATGCATTGTTCGTTGGAGGGAGCTGTATGTGCAACTTGGCAGCCACATCTCTGTCAATCGGTCCCAGGGCAGCGGAGATCACAGAAAACCAATATATATCCAAATATATAAAAGATTTTTGTCCAGCGCACTATTCCTCTGCGGTCTATGTTTGGTACAGAAGGCGTGAGAGGCAGAGAGAAGGAGAGGTAATGGCTACATAGTGTTAAAACAGGAAGAAAAGAGAGAGAGATAGAGAGATTCAGAGGCAAAGAGGAAGAGAAGAAAGTCTCAAATTGGACCCATGAACCTGTGAAGAGTCCTCCCACCATTTTACACCACAGCAAAGACACAGTCAGAGAAAGCAAGAGAGAAGAACAGTCACTATCAATACAGGGCATCAGGGTTCATACAGCAATAGTATATCATTTTCCATAGATATTTCCAATATATATATTTATATATAATATTTCTATAAAAAACATAAGTCATCCATTTTATGTACAGACAGTAAAGGAGTAATACCTTGCATAACCGGTCGAGGGCGATGTGCAGTGGGCTCTGAAAGTGTTCAGGTCCAAACCACTTCTGGTCACATGTTCAATTTCCGACCAATCAGAGAGGAGCAGGAAGTGTAGACAGGCTGGTTTGGACTTATTGGGGTGCGTCCCATTTCTGTTCACTTGGCTCCTCAAAATCTCAAATCCTTAATTTTTAACTGTAAATCACGGACACAAAGGAGAGGGAGTCACTGAAGCTCAACAATGGGCAAGGATTTATGGTTTTGGAAGTAAAATTCATAATGTTTACTACAGCGTTTTTGAAAAATGAAATATTAAGTATTTCATGGAGGCTAATCTGTGATGGGCCAAGTCAGGACTATGTTTATAATTTCATTTAACAGGAACTTCTGAAACTTTATAAAGAGCAAAGCTGTACATATTTTTGCTATATTTTGCTTTTTTAAGTTTTGTTTTCTGTCATTCCTTTAAAACCTAAACCTTAATTATTTATTTTGTATTGGCCCAAACAGTAGTCGCTTTTCAAGGCTTCACATTTGTTGATTTAACCCACAGAAAATCAAACAATGAAACATGAATGTCATAATTTCTTGAAAAGTCAAAAAATGAATGAGAAGATTACTCCCAGAATAAAGTGTCCTGTTCACTTTTAAACTCCACTGTCTCTGGCTCCTTGGTGGGCGGGTGATTGACAGCTGAGTGGTCGAGAAGTTAAGGCTTTGAGAAGACAAGCAAACAGAAATGGGACACACCCTTTTGTTTCCTAAAACTTCAGGACCCTTCTTCAGATGGTTATCTCCTGAAAAGGCTGAGTCCTGAGACGATGACATAATATTTGATTTTTGATGACTAAACTACACTTGTACAAACAGTGTGCTTTCTCTGGTATTGTCAAGCGTGGCATTTTCAGTGAGAGAGTTCACCTTACTTTTTCATAGCTGTTAGATCACAAGCTATGTATTTATTAAGTATAGATTAAAAAATAAATACAAAATCTTAAATACTTATGATTACAGGCTTGGTTTAACTTTGACTTCCATCTGAACGTTTAATACAAGATCACATGACTGTACAAGTCTAAGGACTGACCCCACAAAAACGGAAAAAGAGTTTCTGGTTGTTTTAATTCCCAAAAATTGAATATATTTCAAGGACCAGCAAAATTGTTAGTTTAGTAGTTTAATAATTTGGTGTCACACATGCAATTTAATAATCTGGTAACAAACATTTATACTCACACCTGCTTCTGTTTTTAATGCTTAAATGGACTTATTTATTTTGTCTTTGTTTGTATTATATTTTGAACAGGGCGTCCATGAACAAGAGACTGCTCTCATTGGGCTCTCCCTGTATAAATAAAAATAAATGAAAATCTATTTGAATTCATACAATGTTTTTTTTTTCTAGCATCTTGGCTAACTACAATATACTTTCTCCAGACAATAGGTCAGAGACAATGGGTTAGAAACAAGTTTTTTACACCCCACAAAAACTAGCCATCAAACTGACTCCCACCATCATTTTTTAAAGGTAAAAAGGTTACTTAGTTCTGCCTTTGAGTTTAGTTTACTATCGTTAAAATGCTACCTCAAATTTATCTACTTAGCTATATCGTAAGAAGAAAAAAATATTTGCCAACAATATTTCTAGGCTGCAAACACAAATTTTGAGTTATTTTAAGCAATTTGATCCATATTTGTTCAGATTTTTGGGAATGGAAGAGGCTTTAAGCAGCAGATAACACTGATTTGTCCAAAAAAGGATCCTGGAGTTTTGATAAACAACCTTCAAGATGTCTAAAAAACAGGAATTGAACCCACAGCCGAGATAGGATCTGGGACATAATCACAACACCACAACACTGAGGCGACTGGGGGCACTGGGGTCAAACGAACTGTACATGGGAGCGCAGCCGGCCAGCACTCGCAAAAGGTTGGAGTTCAAAGGTTAGCCGCGGTATTGCACGTGTCCGGTCGAGAGGTGAAAGGTCAATGGGAGGAGGAGGGGCCCGGGCGTGAGGAGGACCGCCCCCGGGGACCCCCAAAAAACCTCGGATTTGGCATGTCACTCTCAGAAGGCCGCAAGCATGTGTCCGTACAGGTAATGACAATGCACTGCAGAGAGGCACAGTGGAGATTTGTATTATTGGAGCAGTCAAATAAAACTATGTATCAGAGAATGGACATATTATAGGTATAGTATGTAACTTTCTGGAGAAGGCATATCGCCGGCATAAATCCATGGAAATAGAAAGTTAAAACCATACTCGGGAACATTCTCCACAGAGATAGAAGAGTTTACTGCCATACTCTGTGTTGTAATCATCTGATATTTTGTGTTTACCTCAGAGTTGACACTTTTTGTTGTTCTTGTAGCTATTTATGTGTTGTCTGTGTAATTTCTCAGTTGTCCAGGTCTGATCCATAACAAAAGATGAAATTAAATCTGTCAGCTGGACAAATCGCTGTAAGAGTGAAGATGTTTCGCTGCTCATCCAAGCCGCTTCTTCAGTTCTGGTCGGTGAGACATAATCTCTGTCATCGATACACAACTCTATCCTCAGACCAAAAACAAACAGGAACAATGAGAACAATAGCCATTACAGGTTGAATAGGATCGTTAAGGCTGAAACTGGAGACAATAGCTGTTTACAGTTTCAGTGTAGTTAGCTCCTCCCTTCAGATAGATATAAGTGTGCACCAATAATCTGACCAGAACTGAAGAAGCAACTTGGATGAGCAGCAAAATGTCTTAACTCTTACAATGATTTGTCGAGTTGACAGATTTAATTTCGTCTTTTGCTATGTTAATGTGTTGTTTTTAATGTAACTCCTTTTGTATGTGATACTTGGTTGTTATGCTGACAAGCGGATGTGAAGATTGAATTCATCAGTCATTGGGTCAGTTTGGTTTTCTTACACCACAGCGCTACAGTACTATAGAATAAAATCCATCCCAAAGGCTAAAAAAGAGACACATTTGTAGAGATGCAAGTCTAACTTTGCTCATTGTAAGGACAAATGTTTCTCTGTATTTTTCAGTGCACTCAAAACATCCAAACTGAAAAAAGATGTTTCTTGTTTATTCCCATTTTTGATTAAAAAGTTACAAGGTGTGGCTTTAAATAAAACAGGTGAAGTATCTTGCACGAAAAAGGCTGTTATGAACATATTCTACAAGAAAAAACTCCTCAGAGGAATATGTATGTGCACAGAACACACAACTCATGAGTTAATGTAAATAATTGGCTGATCTCAATTACGCACTAATCCTTGAATGTAATTGCGAGTAATAATATTTGGGGGTTTTGTTCTGTTAGCTTACCTGTTAGCATTAGCGCTCCTGTTAGTTAGCAGAGTTAGCATGAGTAGGTCCTCACCGCCGAGGGGTCAAGTCTCGGAGGAGCTGGAGGCGGGGCTTAAAGAGAGAGAGGTGGGCGGGGAGAACAAACAAGAACACACCATGCAGTAAATTAAGTACAAAAACAAAAATCAAACCACGACATGCTAGTTTGGTTAGTATGTTTTAGTGTGTTTGAGCATACTTTGGTCCGTACCTGGCAGCTTCAGTTATTGCTTCGGCATACACCAGGATTAAACCATGATTTAAACAAGACTATGCATGATCTACCAATTATGACCCAGGACTTAACCAGGAATAAGCCAGCACTAAGTCACTGCTAAACCAGGTCTTTGGTAGCTGTTTGTTGTGCATATTGTTGTGTGTGTTAAAATAAACCAATAAACTAAACTTATATATACCTGGATTTAACCAACGGTAAACCAGGACCGATCTAAAACTAAAACATGTCTGAACCAGGACTAAATCAGGACTACACCAGACCTAAACCAGGACTAAGCATGGCCTTTTTTACCTTCAGGCTACAGCTGTTTCTTGTGCATATTGACCTTTACCCAGTGCTAAACCAGGGCTAAACTAAACCCAAAACATGCCTAAACCAGGTCTAAACCAGGACTAAACCAGGACTAAACCACAACTAAACCAGGACTAAACCAGGTCTAAACTAGGATTGAACTAGGACTAAACAAGAATTAAACCAGAACTAAACCAGGACTAAACCAGGTCTAAACCAGGTCTAAACCAGGACTAAACCAGGACTAAACCAGGTCTAAACTAGGATTGAACTAGGACTAAACAAGAATTAAACCAGAACTAAACCAGGACTAAACCAGGACCAAACCACAACTAAACCAGGACTAAACCAGGTCTAAACTAGGATTGAACTAGGACTAAACAAGAATTAAACCAGAACTAAACCAGGACTAAACCAGGACTAAACCAGGACTAAACCAGGTCTAAACCAGGACTAAACCAGGACTAAACCAGGACTAAACCAGGACTAAACCAGGACTAAACCAGGACTAAACCAGGACTAATCCAGACCTAAACCAGTTCTTTGGTCTTACCTTCAGGCTGCAGCTGTTTCTTGTGCATATGCAGGTTCACATTGGGGGGCATTGACATGGAGGGCATTCTGAACCCAGCAGGTAGAGTCTCCATGGATCCAGCCATCATTCCCAGACCGGAGCCCCCCTCACGCGCCCGGAATCGCTTACGCCATGAGGGGGAGCGCCGGAATGACTTATCATCTCCCGACTGAGGAGGGAGAGAAAAGAAACAGAATATGTGGATGTTTATGATGGTATTTAATTTTTGACAGATACAACTGGGGATAAATGTGTCCAACCTAGATCAAGACTGAGACAAAACTAAAGGAAAGTAGACAAGTTGAATTCAGGACTGAACAAGGACTAAGTTAAGATTAAACCTGGTTTAAACAAGTATTAAACCAAGACTAAACCAGGGATATACCCAGACTAAACTAGAAGTATACCAAAACCAGTGATATGGCGATGAAACACAGATACATTAATAATCTTGAGTGACTACCTCCTCAAGGCGGCGGTCTGTACCCAGGGCCAGTAAGTTGTTGAACTCTCTTTCAAGAACCTGACGAGCCTGAGTGTAATGGAGAGGAAACCATTCAGTTAATATTGTGTGCATACATGCATTTTGGCTGACAAAAAGTAGTAGTGGTAGTGGTAGTACTTGACATGATATGTAAAAAAACTACTAATATCTGACGTGAGTGATCAGAGAGACCATGGTTAAAACGAAATGAGAAGATTTTGCTATTTACATGTCATTTTAATAGTCTTAAAACTCAAAAATAATAATCATGTTTAGTGTAACCTCTGCCAGTGATATTAGTGGTATTACTGGTATGATATTAGTGGTATTACTTGTGTATTCTACATAAGTAACTTCAGTATTAATGTCAGACTGCTGTTGTATTCATTTATTTATTTGGTTTATTTAAGAGAGGCAGTGTATATATTTATCAATATTTCTGTAAATGTACCTGTTTTAGCCAGAGAGGCTATATGTAGTGCCTGGACTAGTAGTAGTACTAGAATTAGTAGTAGTATCTGTGTATTCTACAAGGATATCTGCAGTATTAGCACCAGACTGTAGTACTAGTAGTAATAGTAGTAGCAGTGGTAGTAGTGTTTGTATGTAGTACCTGTGTGTTCTGCATGGGTATCTGCAGTATCAAAGCCAGCCCGCTGTAGTCGAAGGTCTCGTCCAGGGCCAGTAGAGCTCCGTGGACTCCACTCTCCAGGAGGTTTCCGCTGTACTCCCTCAGACCGATGGACTGCACCCAGTGGATCACCTGCTCATTGGTCCACACCAGCACGTCTAAAGGGCACAGATATATCCAGGTTAGATTTAAGGCTCTACCAGTGTGTTTCATCTACTATTAAGGAAAATAACATAATAAATAATATAATAAACTAAGCAGACTGATTCCTTGCTCTGACTATTACAGAGAACAACTTTTACGATACAAAAACAAACGATAGATGTTTTTTTAATTTTAAAGGCACTGTACCTATTTTTTCTGTCTTTAAAATGAAAAAGTTCTGTTTTTTTATATTTTGTATTGTTTTAAGTTATTCCTCACTTTCTTTGCATCCCAATTATTCACTGCAATGAGTTTACAGTTGCTTTTCACAACTTTCAGATGTCAGAGTGGAGTTTTACTGTAATGCTCAAACCAACAATGCTAACAGCGCACTTTCTGGATCACAGAGGATAAAAACACTATGATTAGATGCAGAGAGCACACAACCATCTAATTTTAACCATAAGATCTGCTTTTATACTTTGTAATGGACAAAAGAAATTTAAATGTATTACATGAAAGAATTGGGTACCGCATCTTTATATATATATATATATATATATATATATATATATATATATATATATATATATATATATATATATATATATATATATATATATATATATATATACACACACACATATATATATATATATATATACACACACATATATATATATATATATATATATATATATATATATATATATATATATATATAAATATATATATATACGATTTAATTAATTCAACATTAATTATTACTGTACAAGTGCTAAAACCAGTATTAAACTGGGCTCAAACTTGGACTAAACAATGTCTAGTAGCATCAAAAGAATCTGCAGACCCCTAACAGGCTGCGCACCACATTTTGAGAACCGCTGCTCTAGATAAAGAGATTATATCCATATCGTGTCAGACTTATGGCACACTCCTTTGTCCATTTAAAGTGCAGCTGCCCGGGCTTTGGGACAGGGGGGGCACGGGGGGCAACACATTAGGTCTGTGATGGTCCAGAACAGCTGAAGGCAACAGCAAAACCAGCTTCAAACTCAAGGTCAACAGGGCAATCCGCTCTATACAAGCGTGTGTGCACAGCCTTGGTATGCACGGCTTACCATCATACAATTTTAGGCCTTTTTTCATTTGGCGCAGTGACAGCTCCAACCGCAGCTGTCCACGAGCTTAAGGCTAATTGACACAGCAGTAGAACAGGGAGGAGGTAGCACACATAAGGAAGATATGTTTAAGTGTATGGGCAATATAGAACAACAGACCACTTTTATCGTTCAAATACTTACTTACTTATTTGGATACTAATACTATCCAAATTATTTTACAGTAATTTTGATAGCCCAGTATTTTTTTTCTCCCATGGTTGATGCTCATAGACTGTATATATAAATGAACATAGCTAATATGCAAGCCAAATGGGAAGTGGACATGGGCGTGCTTCTGACTCCATCACTTTCAAAAATATTCACTTTCTATTGAAAAACTGTGGCCCCCGTCTCTGCAACTGCTGCTGTCAGACCCGTCATTTTCGTCTTAAAATGTTCTACTCTGTGTCTTGGTATTTTTTATTTTGTTATTGTGTCCGTAAATCAAAATATGAACATTAATAACAGACAACAGCGCCTTCTTTCCCAGAGATATGCCCATAGAACTACAAGCCTTAATGAGCTCAACGCTATAAGGGACGTCACACTCCCTTAGTCCACTTCTTTATACAGTCTATGTTGATGCTTTTTTATTAAAATCTAGAAAAGCCCATGGCCAATAAGCTCTATAAGCTCTCTAAAAATATTCTGTTGGTAAAAATTTTTCTTGGAAGGGAGACCGCTGGGAATACCAAGTGCTGCAGTGGGTAACCGTGGCTCTTACGTTGAGTTCTTAGGTAAAACACTCCACACACCTTGCCTAATATGAATGTGAGTGAGTGTCGGTGGTTGGAGGGACCGATGGTGCAGATGGGCAGTCTTGCGTCCGTAATATCAGTTTGTCAAACTTCTACCATTAATTTTGACTTTTAACTTTTAACACACTTCCAAACATTACATCAAAATTGATCTTAAAGAAAACCTTAAACTAAACTTCGATTATACTAGGACCAAACCGAGTCTACACCACGACTAAACTGGGCTCAAACCAGGACTAAACCTGGAACGCACAAGACTGCCACAGAGATACTATACTAACAATACTCCATCTCAAAATCACTAACCACTCCTTTGAAGACAGTGAGATACAGACCTTAGCCAAAGAAAAGAAATGGTTTGAGAGGGATGTTAAAGAAGCGATTTTTGTTCGGAAAGACCATCCTTCCTTGAACGGGAATGGCCTTAGACATCATCTTTCCCCCATCTATAACTCCATCCTCAGACCCAAAGCAAAACAAAAAAAATCAAGAGAACAATAAGGCTAGCCAAGATGTTAATATGTGTGAAATGCTCATTGAGTTTCAGTGTAAGCTCCTCCCTTCAGATAGATATAAGACAGTGTCAATCTGACCAGAACTAAAGAAGGGACTTGGATGAGCAGCAATACGTCTTCACTCCTACAACTTTTTGTTCAGTTGACAGATTTTATTTTTCTTTTGCGATGGATCAGTCCTGGACAACTGAGATATACTAAGATGAGACAATAGTGAGCCTTTCTGTTTAAGCTAAAACTGTTCAGTGTAAACATAGTAAATGTGACAATTTGTAGTGTTTACCCTTCATGTCATGATGAGCGTCTTCTCGTCTCCGGTCCAGGTCTTTTCGGTCATAGTTGAGTCTCTTCAGGCACATGATCCCGTACTGCAGACTCGCCCTGTACACACAAGAAACTTAAGTTGTATGTAAATTTACAACATAAGATAAATGCTACAGGTGAAAAGTCAAAGGTGTGTGTCGGCAAAGGTAAATACTGTAATGATCTGATATTTTGTGTTTCAGAGTTGACACCCTTGTTGTTCTTCTAACGGTTTATGTGTTGTTGTTTATGTAACTGCTTTTGTATGTGACACTTGGTTGCTATGCGGACAAGTTGATGTGAAGACTCTATTGGTCGGTTTCTGGTCTGTTTTGGAGACTGGCTGTAGTGAGTTGAGACTGCTGTTGTTTTGTTTTTCTTTTGGCATGAGTTATGGTCTACAGTGGCCATTGTGTTCAGAAAATAAACAACAAGAGGAAATTTGCTTTGTTTCCTTACACTAGAACGCTATAATATCAAGATCCTACTTTTAACTGTTTTGGTGAATATGACTGACTTCAGATTATAATTGTAAAAGATTCAAGAGCATCCCACAGCTCACGATCTGGCCTCTCAAGCCTGTGTAGGTTTAAATTATTTTTTCATTTTTCTAGAGATGGCCTAGCCCTGATTGGCTGATCGATCATACCCCTGCCCTGACTACACTTCTATCATTATATAGTATTAAAAAAATGCTCACGTTTTTATACAGCTCTTTTCCACCTTCAAGGCACTCAAAGCACTTTCATCACATCAAGGAACCACTCACCCATTCACACACATTCATACACCAGTGTACACAAACACTGGGAGTGGGGCGGTTAAGTGTCTTGCCCACAGACACAACAGCATTCATTTGTGGGATGTGGATGTGACCGCTCAACCGATGATGTTTACGACGAGAATGGGATTTGAACCATCGACCTTTGGATCAGTGGACAAACACTCCAACTGAGCTACTGTGGTCCGAAATACATCTTAATCTTAAAGAAAATAACTAATAACTAAACTAAACTAAAGTGACAGCTCCTGATCCTTTGCTGACCTGTGGAAGCTGTCGACCATCTTGAGGTGGCTCCGCAGGTCTTTCTTGGTGAGATGGTCCAACATTCGAGCATCGACTAAACACTCCATGAAGTAGGACCTGTACTGAGGCAGGCCCAGACTCGGCAACCACTCATTACCAATCCACTCGTGATTCATGTCTCCGTACGCCAATGTCTGAAACAGATCAATTAAAATACGGTAAAAAACCAGGAAGTGAAACCCAGATCTCCAAATAATCTTGATATTTTTATGGATTCATGATCATTCAGTCTTTAAGAATATGCTAAAACAATCCTGTAAATATCATTAAGGATTAAGGATTAAGTATCTAACAAAATGAAATGTGAAAGCACTGTCAAATGAACCTTTAGAGTGCGTTCAGACCTGTCCTTGTTTGGTCTTTGTTTGAGTCTAGTTTGAGTTTAGATCTAGATTTGGTTTGTCCCTCGCAAAATTAAGAATTTTACCTAACATCAGTGCCTCAGATCAGTTTTGTTGATTTTTTTGCTGTCTACATTCCCAGTGGATCTTTGATGAGCACTCACTTTTTCTAAATTACTAGATTTGGTTTGGTCCTGTTGTAGTACTAGCTAAGTCCTGGTCCAATCCAGGTTTAGTTGGTTTAGTTCTGAGTTTAGTCCCTTTAAGTCCATATTTTGAATTCTGAATGCATCCTAAAATTAATAAACATTACTTTGTTCCTACACTGAAACGTCTTATTTTTTACATTTTCAGTCAGCTCTTTTTGCCGCTTTTTAAAAAACAATTTTCAGTATAGATGATTTATTTAGTATATTATATTTGCCTATCTTCAAACAACAATTACAGGCAAAAAATAGTCGGCCATAGAACTGTAAATTGACCATTTTTTTGTTATCTGTTTTTATTGGGATTATAAGTATTTATCCAGGCTCAAAACGGTTGTTTATCTGTGCATATGACTGAAGGGTTTTCATTCTGCCTCTTCTTTTTTAATGTAAATTTATGATGATTAGTTAAGTTTTGATTTGTTGTATTGTGACTTTATTTTCTTTCTTATTCAGTAAAGCACTTTGAATTACTTTGCATACCAATTCTGCTATACAAATAACCTGGCCTTGTCTTGCTTTGCCTGCCTTATTTGGGCTACTGCAGAAAGGAGAAAGCATGGAATAAGTTTATACCAGACATTATTCTGTCTAATTTACAAGTACTTTTCTTGTCTTGTCACTGCACTTTAGGACAAATATATGGTCCAAACTTTTAGTATTTCAACAACCCCATTAAGTTGACTAATGCACAGGAAGTGTCTTTAATCAACCAAGAATTTTGATTGATGGGTTGATGACAGTTTTTATCGGCCACAACAAGTCAAATATCAGTACTGGCTGATTTTTAAAAAATCCCTATATGTGATCTAACAGTAAAGAGATGTGCCCAGAATAGCAGACCCACCTGTGCCCAGCTGCCCTCCTCATTCTCCTGAGCAGCAGAATGGAGAGAACAGGGTTAGAAAAAACATGCAGATTCATGCTAGTTTCTTTCATATTAACAATACAAGAAAACAACAAAGTATTAGCAATAAATACCAGTAACAAAGTTTACATGTACCACTAATTGTTTCTATGTTGTTACTAAAGTCCTATATTACACATAATGGATTCTTGTGAGCTTTAAGCCATGTTATAATGTTGTTAGCTCCTCAAAAACATACCTAGAGTGGGGTTTTGTTTCATTCACATGTTTGACTAATCCTTTATTATTAGTCTGTAAAACCTCCAAAGCTCCAAAGCTCAGCTCCACCTTGTGATGTCACGTAGTGGTTAGTAGAGATTGGCAATTTCAGGGCTGAAATCATCCAAATGATTCTAGTGAAGGTTTATGGAGTTTAAAAATACAATGGAGCTCTTTCTGTATTACCACATAACATCACAAAGTGGAACAGGGTGTTTTCTGTTTGAGAGAAAACCTGATACTAAATATACAGGATTTGTGTTAAACATGTGTGAATAAAACAAAACACAACTCCAGGTCTGTTTGTGACAAGGAAACAACATGTTACATAGACCAGAAATAGTGTAATATGAGCCCTTTAAGGTTTTACGCTTCACTTTGAGCTTTTTGCAAGTATTTTCCAATATGTTTTTTAAAGTACAAATTCCACATAAACAAACTGAAACTAAACTGAAAGTGTTCAAGAAAAATGCAATTGAAAATGAAAAATAAATTTGGCTTTATAAAGCTGATCACAACCTTCAGATGGCCAGACAACTAGAGATAAATCTGTATATAAACCTATAGAACAAGACAGTTATGGTAAATTAATTCAAAATCAGATAATAGTACCAACAGATAGGAACATATTAGTGAAGTAGTATTTGGATAAGATTAGCACAGAGATTTAATCATTTCTGTCCCAACCAGCCAATAAAATATGACATAAAATACCAAATTAAAGGGCCCATATTAAGCTATTTTCTGATCTATGTTACAATGTTGTCATCAAAAACATATCTGGAGTTGTGTTTTGTTTTGTTCACACATGTTTAACACACAAACCCTGCATATTTAGGCCTAGCTCTTCTCTCAAACAGAAAACACTTTGTTCCAACTAGTGATGTCATGTGGTAATACAGGAAGTGCTCCACTGTGTTTTTAAACTCCACACACCTTCACTAGAAAAAATGTGATTATTTCAGACCTGGAATTGAAAATCTCTACTGAACTAAAGGTAAAAGGAGCTGTTAACTTGACTTTATGACATCACAAGGTGAAACAGAGCATTTTGAGCTTTGGAGATGTTACAGACTAATAATAAACTGTTAGTCAAACATGTGTGAATGAAACAAAACACAACTTCAGGTATGTTTTTGAGGAGGCAACAATATTATACATTAACATTACTTAAACCTCACAAGAGTCGACTTTGCGTAATATAGGGCCTTTAAATGCTTTTCATTACAGAACATAGCAGCTTCAATACACAATAATTAGTAAGTCATTGCACATTAGTAATAGAAGTAATAAGAATGCATGAGTGATATAAAGGAGGGTGTTTCCCGGGACATATTTAGTGTGCAGTGCAGGACCGTGCCCGTGCAGCAGGGGGCAGTGTTTCCGTGTGGTACAGAGAGGGGGTGTCCCAGATGGTACTGACCGCTTTAGTGTTTGACGCCAGGTTCTCCATCTCCTCATGAGTCACCCACACATTTCCGGACGACTGCAATAACAACAGGGGAGAGTGCGCAAAAACACCAAAAGTATTTTCACTTAGGTTCCAAAACGTCCCATGATGCAACAGTGAGGAGGGGAGAAGGGAGGGGGGTTTGCAGGCTAAATATGGTAACACTGACATGCAATTTACAGTGCTATACACAAATATTGGCACCCTTAATGCACTGTGTATACACAGTTTGATGATATTTTCAGGGGCCTATATAACTCTACAGGAGATTAAGCTTTTGGCTCCTTTCAGTTATATAATATTTTTTGTTTTTGTTTCATGTGGATAGATCCAGTAATTACAGATACACCACCAGTCAAAAGTTTGGACACACCATCTCATTTTATCTACCTACAGAAGACATCAGATATATGAAGTAAGATATATGGAATTATGTAGCAAAGAAATAAATAACTCTACTAAATATTTTTCAACAAAGCAAAGAGTGGCATTATTAAACATTTTTTCTTGCATTTCATAATTTTTTGCTACATAATTCCAGATACCTTACTTCATATAATTGAGATTTTCTGTATGTATATAAAATGTACAAAGTAGTAAAAATAAAGAAAAAAAAAACATTGAATGAGATGGTGTGTACAAACTTTTGACTGATGACTGCATATTAACCATAAACCAGGTCAACACATCTGAAAGGTAAACAGCAAATTCCACCACAGAGTTCTGCCCTGTCTCCAGCTCAATGTATAGTTTCTAGAATCATGTAATCTCACATGGATGTATTTTTGGTGATTTGATGTCAAGGAACATCTAATAATCCTGAGAATGTTCCTTAAGTCAGTTGGGTCTTGGGCATCGGAAACGTCTATTAAAAACTTCATCATCATAAAAATGATCAGGGTGCCAATATTACTAGATGGTGTGCATTAAACAGAAAAATAAACAAGTTCAGAGTTATTGGCACAAGAAGTGAAGTCGGTGTTTAAGGTTGTACTGAGCATAGCATTATTTTGTTTCCAACATTGTGGGTAAAAGTAGATGTAAAGATTTTTAGATGTAAAGATTTACTATAGATATTCCTAAAAAAATCTAATAATAATGACGTGTTAAAAGATAAATTGTATCATATTTACATGTAAACATTTGCTTCTATCTGTTTGATCAACTGTGTTTATATGCTTTATATGAGTCAAATGTCTTGTGTCACCATAGATAGACTGTATAAAGAAGTGGACTAAGAGAGTGTGACCCACAGTGTTCAGCTCCAGTGAAATGAAGCTCATCGAGGCTAGAGCAGTTATAGCCGTGAATTTGGAGCCGAGTCCCACATTTGGGATTCCGACCGTGAGTATCATAGCAACCAAACAGTCAATCTGGAGTAAGGCTGTTGAAGGTAATGCCCCTTCCCGCCTGCATCGCTGGTTTAGCAGGGGGCGGGCGCTTACCATCGCTGTCAATCAAACCTTTACGAGTGCTAGCGGAACGACTTCTGGGAAAGGCTCATTGGTCTGTTATTAATGCTCATACCTTGATTTATGGACAACATAGCCACATAAAAATACCAGGATCACCTAGAGCGAGTTAACACGAGCATTTTAAGAGCAAAATGACGAGCCTGACAGAAGCAGTTACAGAGAGACGGATGACAGTTTTTCTATTTGGAACGCAGCAGCTAGCAGGTTAGATATGTCCATTTGTATGTACAGTCTATAACTGACAAAATGTATCACTTGACTTTTTTCAAGATATTTCAGGCAGGTTCAAATTGTGTAATAACAATGTAAACAGGCCTAATTTTAACTCATTTTCATTTGTAGTCCTTTTGCCAGATGTGAAAAACTTTTTACCTCACTCAAAGTTGTGACATAATTTTCTGCATTTCACACTGGAGTCTACATTGTCCAATAAAGGACCAAATTTGACTATAACTTTATCCCACACAATGTTGTAACCACCATTAGGTTATTGTGTATTTGTGTCCATGTGTGTTACCGTTCTGGAGGTGAGGGGGGCGGAGGGGCTGGTCAGGGACACCATCTCCTGAATGGCGAGCCTGAGTTTGAGTCTGTGCAGAGGGTTACTGATCCCGATCTCCCTCTGGATTTCTGTGTCCGACAGAGCAGACATGATCGCTCCGCTCTTCACGTTCGCTCGACAAGCAGCCACGTACCAGGCCGGCATCCCCACCCACAGCTGAAAACACAAGAGAGGCAAAATAAATATGTCAGAAATGTCAAGATATACAGTATTTATATTTGTTTAAAGGGCCCATATTACACTATTTTCTGACACATGTTTAACACACAAACCCTGCGTATTTAGACCGAGTTCTTCTCTCAAACAGACAACTTAAAATAACTATACAATCCTGGTACAGATATATTGTATAAGCAACTCATGAGGTCAAGATATGTGAGCTGTGTGCTGTCTGCGACTAATTATAAAGAGTATAAAATTTGATAATCAGGAAGTGAATGGTTAGCATGTTGTTCCCTTTACTGTGACGGCTAAACTCTGATCTGGCCTCTGAGACTTGTAAAAAGGGCTTATAAACTCATTGTGGTGAATAATTGAGATGCTTGGAAAGAGAAATAACTTTGGACCACTGCAAACAGTTTAAAATTATCTAGTTTTGTTTTTCACGTTTTTAAAAATACTTTGATAAGAATACTATAAAAATACTTCCATGTAGCAATTTGAACGTATCTCACGGTATAATCAGAGTTAATTTTATGTGTTCAAGTAATAATAAAACAGCCTCAAACCTCGAGCCAGGAAACAACTGTTGGACCGTCCCACTGAGCGAACGGGAGCCCTTTTTTCCTGGCGTCTTCTAGAAGCTCATGCCTGACAAAAACACATAAAATATCATTATGAACAGCACCTATAATATGTAAAAGTCATCAAATTAAAGACGGATTTGTACTTTTTCTTCATCCTGCGATCCCTCTCCGCCTGAGTGCCCAGTTTGCCCAGAGTCATGGTGTCTCCAACGCCCATCTCAAAATCTGAAAAAACAACTGTGTTCTCTCAATATCAGGAGTAATCAGACGTGAGTGAAGTTGTCAGAGGTAAGTGGATTAGACATAACAATATCTTGTAAAATTGTGCTACTACTAATGAATATAGATTAGTAAAAGATTATCATTATAAACCCAGTGTGTGTGTTGGTATCTACCAGTTAAAGCAGACAGCTGTTGTCCTTCTCGTCCCACTGAAGGCTCCATTCGACCTTTCTCCTTTTTCCCAAACAGTCGACCGATGGAGGACTTAATGCCTTTTTTCGCTTTACTGTAAAAAAAAAAAAAAAAGTAATACATTGTCAGTGAATTATTACAAACTTAATGTAAACAGTTAAAAAATATACTAAAGACACTAGACAAAAAGTAAAGATTCTGTCTCTTCAATTGTATATGCAATTGCCAATAAAAATGAAATACTATTACCACTATTATTTCATATACTACTGCAAATCCTAATTAATATTAATAAGGGAATACTTTAAAAACAGTCAGAATACCTCACCTGCTTGCTAATCATTGATATAGGAAAATTTAATACCAGATCACATGACTGCATAAGGCTAAGGCCGAGCTGCACCAAAATTGAGACGGGGAAAGACGCTTTTAGCTGTTTTGCTTCACAAAAATGGAATACACACTAAGGAAGTGGATACATTGGTGACACAATCTCAATTTAATAATCGGGTAAAAAAAAAGAAAAAACATTTATACACACACCTGCACCTGTTTTTAATGTTTTATAAGGACTTTTATATGTCTTTGTTTTTTGTTTTTTTTCTCTTTGTAATGTATTTTAAACAGTGTGCAAATGAAAAAGAGCCCAAATGATCTCACTGGGTCCCCTGAATAAATGAAGATACGAAAAGATGCTGCTGGTATTGAACGAATAAAAAAAGAAAAAGAATTTTACCCTGGTCTAGACAGAGAGAACAAACCAATCAAACAGTGTCCAGATGACTTCTCTACACTCTTAATAATTCAATTTTAAAACAACAAATATCAACACACTGATATGAAGACCAAATTTTCAGTAAACTAGCATATTAGCTTGAAAAGCCCATAGGATCATGCTTACCCACGTCCATCCTCCAGACTCCCCGTGAACTGAGCAAAGTTTGTTTCAAGACGTAAACTTCGAGGAGACGAAGGAGGCGACGTTTCACATTTGATTGTAGCTTTATCCACTTCCACCGGAGACTAAACCACACAGAGAGGCCAGAGGGATTTAAAATAGTACTTAACATTGTGGTAATTGGATACAAATATTTCAGTTTGTAGATACTTACCGCTACTTTCCTGCGATGTTTTCTCAAGTCACTTGGCTGGAAAAAACACACAACATAATGAGAATACTTAAAATGTGTACTCAGTTAAATTAACAGTTACTAAAAATGATCATGTATGAATTCTACTATTACTTCTGTCTGAACCCTGGCTACTCAAGATGGCTTTGTAATATTTCTAGTAGGAAAACTCTCTGTGCACAATAGCACCCACTAACTGTTAACATCACCACTTCCTGTCCAATTTGATCTCTGTGAGGTTTTTGCCGATTCACACTAATATGAATAAATATTTAAAGATCAGGCTGTGGAGAAAGAGCTGTGCATGGATGTCACTGACAACATAAATGATTTAAACACTACACGAATAAAATAAATACTTCACTGGAGGACGCTCCAAACTGAAGTATTCTACATATAAAAATAATCTTTATTTCAATTAATTTGAATTTTAATAGGTTGTTTATTTAATATTTTCCAATTTTAATAAAAGTGAGTGTTCGCTTTGAGACACAGTGAGCTAGCTAGCATGCTACTGTGCACAGAGCCTATTAAAACAAGCCCTAAACTGTATTTTTTTATCCATTAGCTTATATGAATTTTAAACGTAGTATTGGTAATCAAATATTGCTCAATCAAATAGTATGATTCCTACTAAGCCTATTACAGCTACTTAAAACTACTACAACCACTATTACCACTACTTCTTCTACAACTAATACCACTACAAGTACTACTGCTACAACAACTACTGTCGATGTTGCTGTACCAGGGTCATGATGCCGAGGTGGTGCCCTGCGTTGCGTGTGTGGTGCTTGGGTGTGGAGTGCCCGCTGGTGGGGGGAGAGGTGGAGGAGGCCAGGGACTGTGCTGTGGCGGAGGTGGGCAGAGCGCGCGGGCGGAGGGTCACGTTCAGACCGTCCATACTGCTGCTGTTTACACGAGACTCAAGACCCTCTGAGCGGAGGTCTGCAGACTCACGCTCCACCTGGATCATCCTGGAGAGAGGGAGGGAGAGGAAAGACAAAGGGAGGGAGGGACGAAGGAGAAAGAGAGAGTGCGGAGGCAGAAGAAAGAGGAGAAGGAGAGAGTGAGAGAGAGGGATGGGAGGAGAGAGTGCGGAGGCAGAAGAGAGAGGGGAATGAGAGAGTGAAGAGAGAGAAAAAGAGCAAGAGAGAGGGAGGGGAGAGGAAGAGAGTGCAGAGGCAAAAGAGAGAGGAGAAGGAGAGAGTGGAGAGAGAGACAGAGAGAATGGGAGAAAGACAGGTTGAAATGTAAAGCAAAGGGGAGAGAGAAAGAGGGAATGGGAGAGAGGAAAGAGAGGAGAGAGAGAGAGAAAAGGAGGAGCAATGGGAAGAAACAGAGTGAAGAAAGAGAGGGGGAAAGAGGGAGAGAAAGAGAGAGAGGAAGAGAGAGGGGGAGTGAAGAGAGGTGAGAAGAGTGAGAGAAACAGTGAAGAGAAAGAGGGGAGGGAAAGGAGTGAGAGAAAGGAGAGAATATGGGGGGGGCATAGAGAGAGAGAGAGAGAGAGAGAGAGAGAAAGAGAGAGAGAAGGAAGGAACGAATTATCAGTAACCAAATTTGTGAAGTGTCTTGCCTGAGGACACGACATCAGCAGGCATTGGTCACTGGTGAACTAATCCAATAGCAAATGAAATGCACTGTAGAAAAGCAGATCTAAGCTCACATAGATTTAGGGGTTGGTTCTTTTTGGCGTTTTGAAATACGAGTCCCATAAAACAGAGCTTGGGGGGAGTTTAATCATTTCCTTTGCATTATGTCATAGTCCGTGCTCTCAAGTAAATTAAATAAAGTGATACATTTAATCTGGTTCCTGTTTTCCAAAAAGCTGCTTTTCTTGCAAATGTACATTATGTCTGCATCATTGTTTTACTCTTATCTACCTCATCTCTTTGGTTTGGCCTTGACCTGATTTCACTGCAGCAGATTCTGTCATGTACTGCACAGTGTCACCTGATCTCTGCAGGATAGAGTCTGACAGAGAAGACAGGACGAGACCAGGACGAGACCAGGACTAGACCAGGACTAGAACAGGACTAGAACAGGACTAAACCAGGACTGGACCAGGAGTAGACCACGACTAGACCAGGACAAGACCAGGACGAGACCAGGACGAGACCAGAACGAGACCAGGACTAGAACAGGACTAGAACAGGACTAGAACAGGACAAGACCAGGACGAGACCAGGACGAGACCAGGACTAGACCAGTTCTAGACCAGGACGAGACCAGAACGAGACCAGGACTAGACCAGCACTCAAAAAGCACTAGAGCAGGACTATCAGGACTAGTCAGAGGTTAAAAAAGGACTAAACCAGGAATTAAACAAGACTAAACTGTGACTAGACCTGGACTAAACAGGGACTAAACCAGGACTAAACCAGGACTAAACCAGGACTAAACCAGAACTTAATCAGGACTAAACGAAGGCTAAACAAGGACTAGACCAGGACATAATCATGGCTACATCAATAAAACAATTGTACTAAAAAGGGCCATAAAGGCATAAATCAGGATTAAACCAGTAATAGGAACCAAACTACATTTGGACTAGGGCTAAACCACTGCTTTATTCAAGAGTGTGTCAAGACTTTTTCACTGGGATGGCACCAGGGCTGGCAAGAATTTTAAAAATTCAACACTTAAATTTGATAATTTCAGAAATAAATCATTATAAATAATACAAATGATACATTTTTATGTGAATTTCCTCATTGCTGTTATAATTTTGTTCAGTATTATAAGTAGAATTACATAAAAAATTGTAATTTCCTTCCCAATATACTGCCTCATACTCTCTGTGTGGGGTAGCCTGCCCTCTCTAGAAATGGCCACTCTCTAGAAATGCCCCTGGCTAGACTGGGGTTAACCTACGACCAGGACCAGATGACCATGGCTCACTCAACAAGGATTAACCCAGGACAAAATCATTGCTAAACAAATACTAAACAAGGACTAAACAGGGACTAAACCAGGACTTAAACAGGACTGAACAAAGGCTAAATTACACATAATACAAGAAATCTAAACCAGGACTAAACCAGGACTAAATTGTGTCAAAACCAGGACCAGGACCAGGATCCTGACCCTAAACCCTAAACCTCAACCCTTAACCATAAGACTTGGATTTTCAGAGATCAATACCAAGTAAGTTAAGACTAAAAAAAAACTAAACTAGGACCAAACCAGAACCAAACAGGGCTTAAAAGAGGACTGTACTCAGCACTAAGTAATGGATACACAGAACTCCATGATTAAAACAGAACTAAAAAAAAAAGGAACCAAACCAGAACTAAACCAGGATCTTGAAGAGTCACCTGATCTCTTCATTGATTGCGTCGAGTTGTTGCTGTAGCATTAAAGCCAGAGTCTGTGCGTCTGATTGGCTGCTGGGGGAGAGGAGGGCGGAGCTAACATCATCGTCCATGTCAGACTCCGCCTCCACGTCGCTGCCCAAAAGGTGAGTGACGGAGCCGCGGAGGGAGGGGTAATCCTGCCCGAAAACAGCACACACCTGAGGAAGAGGAGTGGGCCATGAGAGGACGTCTGATCATGTACATGCAAAAACTGTCCACTTTGTTAGGTACAGCACTGGTTAAGTTTTATACTGTTCACTACTGAATAAAATAGAGTTAAAATTATCCATCATCCAGGACTAACAAAAAGGAAACTCAAAATGGCCAAATCTAAAACAAATTGGGGCTAAACCAGAGTAAAACTGAACTAAACCAGGACTTTAACTGGGACTTGACCAAGACTAATTCTGGAAATAAACAGAACTACTCAAACTTTCATGTCACATTCAAAGTCTCTTAAAACCCAGTCCTAACCAGTTTTTCTCCTCCATTCAAAAATTTACACATTTGCTGATTTGTCTACATGTTTCAGTCAGGACTATAGGAAACACTGAAACAGCGTAATAAAAACATAATATTACATTACATCCTCTCAGTGTTTAATGTAGTTTAAGACTAGACTGAAAACCCACCTCTTCTCCCTGGCATTTAATACTAGCTACACAGGACATCTTGGTGTTTTATTGTACTTTTCCTATTGTTTTATCTGTATATGTGTTTTCTGTTGACTTTTTATGAAGCACTTTGGTCAGCTGAAGTTGGTTTTAAATGTGCTGGGACATTTTTTTTTAATTAATGGGTCAAGGACATTTAACACAGAAGGGGGCAGCTAAAATAAACATTGTTAAAATTAAGTTTTTGTTATTAAATGAGAGTTCTTGGGTTTAGTCATTAATAAAAATGATCAGTATCAATATGTGTGAATTTACATATGGGATATTTCCTGGTAAAGCACAATGTAATCAATAGGGAAAACTGACTCTAGCGCCCCCATCTGGGAGTATAATATCATCACATTCTACAATCTGAAAAACACCAATACAGATAAAATTGAATTGAATAGTTTCCTATATCACCAATAATACTGATGAAATTTTTTTTTTAAATGCTGCAATAAAAGTCACAGTAGAGCAATAGGTAGGCTAAAAATGGAAAAATATGGAATGAGTTATTTTAGCAGGCAACTGGTCAGCAATGACTCTTTGATTAGTTGACTAGTGAAACAATTATTTCTATTATACAAGATTTTATAATTATATTTTTAACCAAGTAAAGGTTGAAATTAGATAACTGATCGCTTCTGGATGATGAATATTTACATTTTCATTTAAAGGATATAAATTACACAAAATTGACTCTTGTGAGCTTTAAGCCATGTTATAATATTGTTACTTAATCAAAAACATACCTGGAGTTGTGGTTCGTTTCATTCACACATGTTTGAATAATCCTGCATTATTCGGCTGTCTCCAAAGCTCAGAATGCTCTGTTCCACCTTGTGATGTCATGTAGTGGTAGTTTTCAAGTTAACAGCTACTTTTACCATTAGTTAAGTAGAAATAGGTAATTCCAGGGCTGGCATTATCCAAATGATTCTAGTGAAGGTGTATGGAGTTTAAAAAAGCAGTGGAGCGCCTGTATTACCGCATGACATCACAAGGTGGAACAGAGTAAAATATGCAGGGTTTGTGTGTTAAACATGTGAATAAAACAGTTATGTTTTATTCATATATGTATTTCTGCATATATTTTAAAGTCTGTATAGTCCAGTTAAGTACCGGTTTTAACACTTCTATGTAAAGCTGGTGTACCTAATAAAGTGGCCACATATATAAACACATTAATATTGTACAGGAGACACTTATGGAGTGGTGAGATGGATGAACATTGAACTTACATCACAGCATGTCCATGGCGGCAGTGAGAGAAGACAGACACAGGTTAGTACAGAATGAATCGCATGACGGAAAACTCCTCTTCATTATTGGAGCCGCTCTGAGCATCGACAAATATTAGCAAAGCAGATGTGAATGTGGACAGTTAGAAAATACATTTGAGTAGCAATGCATGTTTGTACTGACGCTCATTGGGTAGAATTAGACCAATGTGTTACTATTAGATTCATGGACTAGATTATGAACTAACCAAAACGAAAACACAACTAAACATGAAATAAAAACTGGTATGTAGCTAGGTCTGTCACTATAATCACTATATCAACTTATCATTCAGTATATCTAAGCTGGAAGAATATATTTTGGGCCTCAATACTTATCATGAGTACTTTTTCTTTGCAAAAGTCGGGGAATTTGGGATATTTTTGTTATAATATAATAAGATTTGAGCTGTAGAGGGGTGAATAAGTCCCTTTTATGGCTAAGTATTCCTACATTCTGATATTTATTTGTTGTAGCTCATGTCTTTTCATGAAACTGTCTATTTAAAATGGTTTCCTGGGGGTATGTTGCATTATTTAAATCTTAATTAATGGCATAAAGTAGCTTCAATATGATCGTTTATCTCAATATTTCAATGTAGCGATATATCTTGCTTTAAAATTTTTTATCATGACAGGTCTGTACATAGCAGGAATGAACCATGGACCAGCAAAATCCAAAAACTTATTAACTATTGTGCCAAACTGACTCTTGGCTTTGTTGTTATGTTGTTTCCTCATTTAAAACAGAACTAAATAACAAAGGTCTCAATATCGTCTGTTTATTGTTTATTTTGATCCCCATTAGCATCTGCAGCGTACGGAGTCAGCTACTCTTCCAGGTGTCATTTCACATTTAGTTACTGTTCACAATCATATTCACAACCATTCAACTAAAAACAATTACATTTTTTACGCCAATACAAACTAACCTGTCACTTGTGATCAGATTAAAACTGTTTCCAGAGATGCAATAACACAAATTCCAGACACCAGCTCACACTTGCCTTATTAATATTGTTTCAACATTTGCTTATATTAATGTTTTTTTTAGTTGTGTTTTAAAGCTATAACCTCTACTTTCCGCTCTCATATTCAGAGGCAAACGATTCCACTCCTTCATGTCTGCAAAAATCACTACACATTGGCTCTGACTCGTTCTACACTTTGGAAGAGAGAAACACTGCCCTTCAGAACGCCTTGAATAACAATGAGTATTTTTACTGAAAGGGAGTTTTTGGTAGAATATAGAAGGTGTATGAGTTGTAACAATATTTCTTTAAAGTTTGTTTTTGCATACGACCATCTATCTTTAAGCCAAAGCCAGGAACGCAGCTTATGCATTTTAGCAACACTCCTCCTAAAGCCACATTTTAGCTCCAGCTGTGAACGACTGCACAATAATCCAAATGAGGCAAAACCAGGCTCTGAATGACAAATGGGACTATTTCTTTAGTTATTTTGAACATCTTTTTATTACTGCTTGACTGCATCCCACTTTAGAGACCACGCGGGTTACTTGATGGTCCCAAGACAGTTGACTCTCTATTCAGACTCCTAAGAGCTTCATCTCCTCCGCTTGTTTCATCGCTGTACTCTTTATAGACAGATTTAGCTGAGGTTTGGCTCTTTGGGAATGTTTAGTGCAAATGCTTTTGACCCAGTTCACAATTATTATGACCACTTCAGTAGTCAAATTTCCATTACAATGCAGCTAAACATCTATGACGTTAGCCACTGTTCTAAGCCTGATTTAACATGCTCCTACACAATAAACTATGCTTGTTACCTTGTTAGGGTCGTCTCGGAGTGCGGTCAGTCTTCCTTTCTGAGCGCGGCGGATTACGGTGGTGCTGTAGTGCCCCTCCTGCCCCTCCACCACCGAGAAACGCAGGTCACTGGCACTGCCGAGGTGGGACCTTCAACACAGTAACACATTATAGGGGTATAATAACACAATGGGGCAAAATTAACACGATCCACAGATGGGCTGACTTATTACACAGAGCAGATGCACACAATCAAAGCTTTCTTAAAGGTGCACTATGTAACATTTCTGGTTGTGGGTCCACTACCTGCTTGTCTCCATGGAGATGTTATTGCGTCGCCTGGAATGTTTCACAGTATAGCAATGAACGTATCTATCTGGCATGAAATTGATTATAGAGAAAGTCTGTGTATCATGTTTTGGAATAACATCTGCAAGTAAACAAGAAGGTGGTACCTCCCCTACCAGAAAAGTTACATAATGCTGCTTTAAAGGTCCTACATCACGCTATTTTCTGCTCTCTGTTATAATGTTGTTTCCTTATCAAACAGATCAAACAGACCTGGAGTTGTGTTTTATTCCATTCATGCATGTTTAACACACAAACCCTGTATATTTAGGCTGAGTTCTTCTTTCAAACAGGAAACACTCTGTTCCACCTTGTGATGTCATGTGGTAATACAGGAAGTGCTGCTCCACTGTGTTTTTAAACTCCATACATCACTAGAATTACTAGAATACACCTTCCCCGGATGATTTCAGACCTGGATTATCAATCTCTACAAAACAAAAGGTAAAAGAAGCTGTTAACTTGAAAACTACCACTTCATGACATCACAAGGTGGACCAGAGAGTTTTGAGTTTAGGAGATGTATAATAAAGGATTACTCAAACATGTGTGAATGAAACAAAACTCAACTCCAAGCATGTCTTTTAAGGAGGTAAGCCCATTATAACACGAGTCAGTTTTGTGTAATATAGGACCTTTAAATTTACCCAAAATATATGGATGTATTTAGTTCATACATTGTGAATGCATCAGACCGAATCTGACACTGGCTGTGTTGTAAACACTCAAAATTCATAATACAGACACATCAGAAGTGGGGGGGCTCTGTTATTTACTGTATAGCATTTCTACATAAGTGTATTTAGACAGATCTGTACCTCGGATGTGTCCCGTCACCAAACGCTCCACTGCGACGTTTCAAATGGTCGATCTCATTCCTGAGCTTCTCAATCTCCCCGATCAATCGCTCCTGAGGTACAAGAAGGTTTCAATAAAAGACATAAAACCTCACTCATAAACTTAAACCATATTACTCAAGTACCAGTAAAAGTCCTGTTGAGATTGAAAATCTTTGGGGTCCTTTGTGTTTTTTTGGTATAAATGACACTATATTGTTTATGGAGCCTTGAAATTAACAGACTAACTTATAGACTTAACTTAACTTATACAAAATTTTAATTAATTTAGTTAATTTTATTAGTGTCACATGGGATACATTTCTTTGGAACAAGTGGTCGGGGAGGTGCTCAAAACATCATCCTAACACAAGCTCACCATATCAAATACAATATCGCAGTCACAGTGAAACTATACTTTAGTAAATCTGTGTCTTATACTGACCCTGGTGTGGTGGAACTCTTCCAGCTGCTTCTGACAGTTCTCCAGATCCTGAATCAGGGAGTTCTGGGGGTAAAAACCAAACAAATATATTACTCTATGAACATTTATTTAATTAAAGAGAGGGTATTATGCAAAAACTTTTTAGAGCTTTCTTCCATGTTATAACGTTTCTCCATTAAAAACATGCTTGATGAACATAATGATCTAAATATATTATGTGTTCGCAATTAATACCCCATAGAAGTGTAATACCCCCTCTTTTAGAAACATAAAAATATTCATGTTTAGATGTGATTTGTGCCTTGTCTTCCAGAGCAGCCATGCGTTCCTTCAGATGCAGCTGCAGCCTCTCGTTGGACTCTGTGAGCAGACGGTCCACTGTGTCCGACAGGCGCTTGTTATGTTCCTCATTCATTTTCTCTCTCTGACGAGCCTAAGACGCAAGCAGGAAATATATAATTGAATTAAAAAATACAAATAATTGAATTTCTGCATCTATCAAAGGAATGAAATAAAACTGTCCATTATTCATCACTGTCTAATACAGCACATGGAGGTTTAAAAGTAACAAAACACATATGTTGAAGGAATCAGGGAACAATTGCAGTAACTTTCTCATTTTCAAATTTCTAGAAAGCTCAGGGTTTTTGCAGGGTTGGAAAAGTTTTAAGTATTTAGGTACCTGATTTTCAAATCATGAAAGTAGAAATTGGGTATTTAAATGTTACCATGGCTCTAATTCGCCACTACCTCTGCTTGTATTCACATGCATGAATTTTCAAAAAAGTGCAGCTTTTTCACAAGACAAGTGAAGCAGGGTGGACCACCCCAGCACAGCCAATGCACTCTCATTCCAAAACATTGGGTTCCTTGTTCAGCCCCAACGATGTAAAAATCATCATAAACATAATAACCAAATTAACCCATAAAAGGACACTTGGGATGCACCGAACCAGTTTTTTCAGTTTCAATACCAATTTTGATACCATGGCTTTAAGTATCTGCCAACACCCGTTGTGAGCCGATACCAGACAAGAGACTTAAAATTAAATTTATTTCCTTAAGGCAGACGTATTCTGCAAAATGGACTTTTCAGAGCATTTAACCATGTTATAGTTGTTTCCTTCTCATTTACCCTCTCAAAATTATTTTTGGAGTGATTCATGCACGTTTGAGCAATCTTTAATCGCTTATTTTCAAAACACCATATTGTCGATCAGTCCCTGTTTCACCATTCCCTGTACATGCCCCTGTTCTGCACTTCGTTTTTTTTCTTAATAAGTGATACATGTAGAATTCAGTTAAATCACATAATCATTTTGGTACAAATGAAAAAAAGTCAGCTCTTTGCTAGTGCGATGAATAGGTATCCTTAGGTGCCAACTCTTTGTCGTCAGGACAAAGTTTTCAGATTTGTCCTGGTTTGATCCCAGTTTCGTTCACGGTTTAGTCATGATCTAGTCCAGGTTTAGTTCTGGGTTTGGTCCCCCTTCAGTCCCAGTTTTGATATGGTGCAGGTGTGAACACAGCCTAATGCCACAGTGAGGCACTATGTAAGACCAGTGAATTACTCTTTCCATTTTATGGTTCTGCTCCAGAAAACTGTAACAATTAGCTAACTACAGCCAATTATTCTACTACAAACAGTTATTCTTTTTGTTTGGACGTGCTATGCCTATTAAGTATTCATCCTTCATTTGAATAAATCAAGACCATAACAGAGCCACATCTGCCTCCTCACAACACTGGGGCTAAAGCTAATGCTAAATATAGAGCTGGGGAAGCTCAGAGAGAGGCAGAAATTAGCCTAGCGTGAATTATTCAGAAGCTAAAGATAGCAGCCAATCAGGATCAAGGCGGACAGGGCCATGCTAGATGTGATATCAGAATTGTAAAATACCTTGGTCTACCCTGGTTTAGTCCTAGTTTAGTCCAAATAATAATAATGGTTTGGATTTATAAACTGTCTTTCAACAAACCCAAAATGCTTTAGATTTTACATTATTCATTCACTCCAGAGTGAGTTGAGTTACAATTGTAGCCAGTGCCACAGCTGCCCTAGCGCATACTGACAGAATCAAGGCTGCAAGTCTGTGAAATTGGCCCCTCTGACTACCAACAATTATTCACACACCACATTCATACATGACTGAGGCATTATGGGTGAAATGTCTTGCCAATGGACACAGTGGCAGTATGCAGTAGACTAGAGCCATTGCTGCCCCTCTCCGGGAACTGATATGCTCAGCCGTCCAAGTATCTACCTGGCCCAATCCTGCTTAGATTCAGAGATCATACTAGATCAGGCATTCTCAAGGTGGTATGCCAAATAGTCCGGGTTTTAGTCCTAGTTTAGTTCTGGTTTAGTCCTGGTTTAGATCTGGTCCAGTCCTGGTTTAGTCCTGGTTTAGTCCTGGTTTAGTCCTGGTTTATTCTGGTTTAGTCCTGGTTTAGTTCTGGTTTAGTTCTAGTTTAGTTCTGGTTTGGGCTAGTATGCTTTACTGTTTGTTTACTACTGGGTTTAATCCTGTTTCAGTCAGATCTTTACTATTATTGTCCTGTCTGGTTATAGTCCTAATAATACCCGGTGTATAATACTTTGTTATGTCTTGGTTTAGTCCTGGTTTAGCGCTGGTTTGTGCCTGTATGCTTTACTGTTTATTTACTTGGTTTAATACCTGGTGTTCTCTTAGTATAGTACTTTGTTATGTCTAGGCTTAGTCCTGGTTTAATCTTGGTTTAGTCCTGGTTTAGACCGTGTGTAGTCCTGGTTTAGACCTTGTTTAGTCCTGGTTTAGACCTTTTACTCTACTGATTGAGATAGTTTGAACACAGGAATAGTGAATATTAAGAAGAAGGCCACAGACCCTCCCCAGCTCCTGGTTCTTCTCCTCCAGTTGTGACTCCAGCTGTCTGAGCCTCTCCTCCACATTGCCATGGCGCTCCTCAGCCTGCAGGGGGAGACACACACACATACAGTATTACAACCTTTCAACTTCGCCAAACATCAGGACAACACTGCACTGTGAATAAGAATTTGCCTGCTAAAATGAAGGTTATAAAAACACAATAAAATTTTATGTCAGCACTTTAACATTTCATGAAGAACATTGTATTTAAACATACACAATTGTCTTCTATTTATTTAATTTTATATATTATCTGCTCTCATTATTGTGAGTTATTATATATGGGTGTGTTTACCCTCTGGTCCTGTTTTAGCCCAGGTTTAGTTCCAGGTTTAGTCCCAATTTTGATGTGGCATGGGTGCAAATGTAGGGCTGCAATAAATGATTACTTAACAATTTCTTTTAATACATTTTTTCATTTATCTTTACATCTACAGGGAGAACCCAATGAGAGAACCAGATTCTCTTTTACATGAGTGCCCTGTTAAAATACAGAACAATATAAAACAAAGACAAGCAAAATAAATAACTGCATAGGTCCATTTAAAACATTAAAACAGGTGCAGATGAGTATAAATCTTTATCACCAGATTATTAAAGTGCATTAGTGGCACCAATTTATCCAGTTTTGCATGTCCTTGAAATCCATTTTTGGGAAGGAAAATAACCAAAAGCTTTTTGTACCATTTCAGTTCTACTGCAGCCAGTTTGTAGACGTAGAGAATCATGAGATCTTGTATTAAAAGTTCACCTATCAAAGTTCAACAAGCAAGTGAGATATTGAATCAGTCTGTCATCGTAGTCCCTTATAAATACATTTTATACAGTGTTGTTCTCTTCTGACAAATAGCGATGGCCAGCCTACTTTTTCATAGAGTGAACAGTGATGGGTTTTAAATTCATTACCTGTTATGAAATGAAGGGCTGAGTGAAAGAGTGGATCCAAAGGTTTCAAAGTAGAGGCTGAAGGCAGATTAATCCGCTAGTTGAGTGATTATTTCTATCATCATATAAGTCAGTGTTGAAAATGGCAGACTGAAGTGTATTGTTGATATGTGTATACTCATGTATTTGTATTTTAATCATCATAATTGTTATTTTGACTATACACATAAGTGTTTTAGTGCCTCTGCCGTTAAACTACATATTCTTTTGCCCTTGTTTAGATTAAACACAGGCCTATAGGAAATTGTGACCTGAAACCCAGTGAAACTCAGTAATTCTCTTGATGTGTGTAATGTAGTGATGTTCATGTGACCTTGGAGAGTGCTGCCACCCGCTGGGCGAGCTCTGCCTCCACCTCTGGCAACGTCTCGGCTTTCCTCAGAGTCTGAGCCAGTCTCTGCTCCGCCAGCTCCAGCAAGTCCTGCAACTGACGCACCTTCTCCTCGCTCTGTAGCAAGAGACACATACACGGCAGTCATTCACTCATGGCTCACACTATCCATTGGTGTCAATGATAAAAATTAAGACGGTTGCCATGGTGATTAACAATTTAAATCATATTTTACATCTTTTGACAGAAAAAAAATCCTCAAAGCTGAAGCTGAAACCCATGAATAGGAGACAAATAGGAGATGGTCCACCATCTGCTTGTCTCCATGGAGATGTTATTGCTTTGCTTAGAATATTCCACAGGATGGCATTAAACGTATCTATCTTGCATTTATTACCTTACCTTGCATTTATTCAATTGGAGATGTTTTTATTTCTCAAAATTACCTTGGAAAACGTACATTCTTATTGTGAGTGTGCTCTCCTCTCCTCAGATCTGACCTGTAACTTGGCCTGATGATGCTTTTCTCCATGGAGATAGATATGTTTAATGCCATACTGTGGAACATTCCAAGAAATAACATCTCTATGGAGACAAATAGGTGGCAGACCCTCCAGCAGAAAACAGTTAGATAGTGCAGATATAATCCTTAAAGAGCCGAGGACACTATCAGTGGTGGTAGTAGACGTAGTGGACACTGTAGTGTGATAAAGTATATGGAGGATTTCATTGAGGATGAGCTGAACTCACAGTCACCCTGAACTCCAGGTGAACCTGGCAGATCATTTTTGTGCTATTTTTAGACTTACATCCACTTTTCACCTTGTAAACCACATAAAAATGTACAGTGAAATCATTTTACATTATAGGCCATAAAATAAAACATAACTCTACCACATTTTTATGCTCTCTCTCTCAATGGACCGGCTCCTCCCTTGGAAAGAGGAGGGGCTCTCTGTATGAGCCAATCACATCAACAAACTCAATCATAGCAGCTGAACTACAAAATGCTACAAAAATGAAACAATAAAATATTCAACACAACAAAAGCAGCTTCAATAGATTAATTTCTATCATTTATTTTAATTTCTTAAAGGCGCACTGTGTAACTTTTCTGATGGAGGTTATGTCACCTGTTTGTCTCCATGGAGAGGTTATAGCGTTGCCTGGAATGTTCCACAATATGGCAATAAACTATCTGTCTTGCACTGATTAAATAAGAGCTGTTTTTATTGAAAAAAATTAAATAAAATTATAAATGAACGGGAATTTTACCAGACTGCCCCTCCCACAGTTGAGCTCCATAGAGGGGGATAGAAAGTGTAAGTATAAATGTAAAGATATTAAATGTTTGTTGTTGACAGTATATGTCCTCACACAGTGCTGATAAAAAACCCAGTACCTGTCGATGCAGAGAATCTTTGGTGGCGAGCTCGTTCTCCAGTTTATCATTGAGGTCGTGGATGTGAGTGGTTTCTCTCTGAGCCGCCAGGTAACGCTTCTCCAGTGTGGTGATCCTCTCCTCCATGTCCTCTCTCTGCAAACAAGAATGTATTTAAAACTTTCAATGAAAATTTGAAAATGGCATTTTTATTCCCACTATGTAACTTTTCTTGTCTCTACAGAGATACTATTGCTTGGAATGTTCACCAGTATGGCATTGAACATGAATTTACCCCATTGCATGTGTTTAAATGCTAAAAAACAAACAAAAGGTCTGACTTATAACTTGCCCTGGCGACATCACTTCTTTTCTCAACACAGATTCAATGTCATACAGAGGAAAATTTTAAGCAAAGAAATAACATATTTTTGGAGACAACAGGTCTAAGAGAAGTTGGTTCTCTGCATTTGACCCATCCTTCACTGTTGCTAGGGTAACCTGTCAGAAGCAGTGGGTGCCACAGTGAGCACTGCAGTGTTGCACCTGGGGACCCTTCTTCATATCTGGAGCTAGGCTTGGTCAGAACTGCCTTAGCTGGAGGATTTGACCTATGTTTTTTTGACACCTATGGTGTATGTTTTGAGTTGATGGGGAAAGTTTCCGAAAAAAAAACAACACCCAGACACAGGAAGAACATGCAAACGCCACACTGAAAAGACTGGGTGAGCCGGTGATCAAACCTGGAACCCTTTACATTGAAGCATGAGTACTACCCACCCACTCAACCACCAACAACTACTACCAGTACTAACTACAACAATAACAGCTACTGCTACTCCTCCACACCTCCACCTCTCACCTCTCTCTGCTCCCTCTGTTGTTTGATTGACAGCTCTTCTGTGCGGCTGAGCTCTCTTCTCGCGTTGGTTAGCTCCGCCTCCAGCTCGGCGACTCGTGCGTTCAGGGAGGCCGTGTGGTCCCGGCTCTGGGCCAAGTCTTTGTTGGTTCGGTCCAAAAGCTCCTGGAGCTCGGAGACTCTACTCCCATCATCGTGGGCGTCTATCGAACCATTCGGAAGTCTCTGTAAAAATAGATAAAGTTATTCAGGTGTAAGAGTTTTAGCATGTAGCATTTAGCTTGGTTCTGATTTCCTCTGCTAAATATTCACTTATTCAGACTCTTCTCTTGTTTTCTGTGGTCGTGTACCTCCAAATCAAACTACAATTGCAATACTTACAGAAACAGAATTGAACAAAACACCTAGTTAAATTTTGTCTCCAAATTTGTGCAGCCCTAAGACACAAAAGCAAAAAATAAAATAAAATACACCGTGTATGTATGCTGCATTCAGGTGATCACCATAATATTTGTGTCCCACCAGATGAGAACCAGTGACATAAGACAGACATAAACAAACCAAATCAAAAACACCAATCGTAAAGAACAATCACACAGTCTGAAGACCTTCCATGTTGGTTTGGATCCATCTGCAGATTCTCCATCTTTCCTCTGCCTCACCAGGTTCAACTGCACAGAAAAAAAACATACACATGAATGAATGATGCCTTCAAGTGCTGTAGAAAACGTAGTAAATATCATGCGTTGACAGAGGTGGTGGAAAAATAAATTAAATTGGATGACATTGCACTTGTTTGGGAAATATGCAGAATTAGAATATTGGGTATGAAGTATAATAAAACTACTACTACTACTACTACTACTACTACTACCACTACTATTACTACTATTACTATTACTACTACCATTTATTTGTATGCGCCTTTCAAAACACCCAAGGACACTGTACAGAATAATTTAAAAACATAAAAAACACACAATACTATACAAAACTTGATGTTTATGGGAAGCCAATGTACCAAAAATATATCAAAAAGATTATTAACTAAATAAATAAAATAAACTTGCAGTGTAATCATTCAAATAAGGGTTTAAGGTGATATTTCTGCACTTTTTCTTGTTCATTTCATAGTCCATTAACTTTTTATGTGATACTTGAACTTCAGCTATTTCATTTACCGCCTGTTTTAGGACATTTTGGATGTATTTCTATAATATTGTCTGAACATTGTCATTGGAATAATCCAAAGACTCTATAAAGAAGTGGACTAAGTGAGCGTGACGTCACCCATAGCAACCAAATGAACCCAATAGAGGCCTGCAGTTATAGTAAAATAAAAACCCTACCACTACAACCACAAAATCATTTGAACTAAAGGTGCAATTTCCAATTTACAAATATAAGGGATAACCATCTCCATTGCCTGTGACAGCATAAAACAAGTCTAGTTTTCCTTATCGAATTCCCAAAGGAGAGACACGTTCAGAGGGAAAAACAACATGTTCAATCAGATTTACACAGAGATGAGGGTCATAACTGTGCGATCAGCAGAAATGAACAAAATGAATTTGAGTTAAAATGCTTTTGGAATCTACAAGAGTATATAATCGCCTAATGCAGTTTTGACAAAAAACACATTTCATTTTAAAAGAGATGATATCTAAAATTCTCTCACATATGAAAAAAGAAAGGACTGCACTGACATAGGGGCATCACTAAATTCCTCTTTTTATATTATCTGGGAGATTCATATTTGTTTCCACATGGTTCCCATTGAGCAATGTCCCTGATTGGATAAAACTATCTGTCCTGAGTAGCTGCTTCCATATGGTTCTCATCCAACAAATTTATTTTTGCTCTCATGTCTGAAAATTAAGCATTGAACATTAATAAGAGACAAATCAGCTGCCTTCTTTCCCCAAGGTCGCTCGCACTAGCGCTAGCAACAGGTTTGATTGACAGCGTTGCTTAGCTCCAGATTGGCTCTTTTGTTGCTATGATACTCGCACTTGGAATTCCAAATATGAAGCCTGGCTCCAAATTGTCCCCTATAACCACTAACATCGATGAGCTTCAATTGACTGGAGCCAAACGCTGTGGGTGACGTCACACTCACTTAGTCCACTCCTTTATTCAGTCTATGGTATTAATGCTTGTTTCATGCATGTGCAGGAATGAAAAAGCCCATTAAAATAAAAGAGAAAGATATTATATTTGAACTGGAAAAAATCTGTCGATATCATATTTGTTCTTTCCAAATAAAAATGTAATAAAAAAAAATAGTTTAATATAGTTAATTTTTCACTGTGTATATAGTGTTTTAACAGCATTATCTACTGTCCCTAGTAATTTAGTGCAAAAAAGGCATAGCTGCAGCTTTCTGATCAAAAACGCCTAAACCTAAGTGTGTGCTGCCTTCAGTGGCCTCTGCAATTTCCAGTAGTTGGTGACATCACAAAAGACTGCCCTGATTAAACTGAGGTATTTCTGATGGCAAACTTCTGGCTACAGGGAGTTTGAAGTGAGGATACCTGTTTGACCAATCACACTGTTCCTTATACCTCCAGACCCCGCCCCTCCTCCCCCCTCACTCTCACTTTTAGTCCTCCAGGTACTGCCCAGTTTAACGGCTCTGTTTGAAATGTAACTGTAGGCAGAGCTTAGGTGTTTAGCTCCACTTTAAAGAAAATACTCTCTGGAAAGTAGCTCAGTTATTTAAGCAGTTTGTGAATAACTGTATGATAATTTATGGAGGCGGTTGATCAAAAGAGTCAGACTTGAGTTGGACACTTGAATAGACCAATCCATCTCCTCAGACTGAGCAGGACAGGGACCAGCTGTTTGGACCCACATTAAACACATATATTTACATTTATGAGCACAAGCACAGGACAAAGGACACAGGACACAGACTGAGGAGCCCCCACCTCTTGTGTCGTCGAGGCTAATTGTCCTTCTAAAGTGGCCACGCGCTCCAAAGCCACCCTCAACCGCTCACGCACCTGAAACACAAGAAGAAACAAGATTATTTCATTGTTACGATGTTCAGGTATGATCCATCGTAAAAGAAAAAATCAAATCTGTCAACTAGACAAAACGTTGTAGGAGTGGAAACGTTTTGCTGCTCATCAGTTCTGGTCAGATTACTGGTGGACAATGCGTTTTATCTATCTGAATGGAGGAGCTAACTGCACAGAAACTAACAGTAATAGTTCTGATGCAATTAGTGTAGTCATGATAGTAACATTTCAAACTTAATTTTGATAGAATGGAAAAGATTAGGGGTGTTATTCACTACAAGAGATTACACTGAATTCTTGGTCAACTAAACATGACATGTCCTGCCAATTGATTAGTTGGCTAAAAAGAGGGCGTGGCAAAGCTCTCAAAACTATTACATATATCTGTGAACCAGACCCATAGAAAGCAACAGACCACTGCTCCTGCTTATTTGTAGTACAGGCCTCTCACACGTGTCTCACATGGAGGATTTACTTCTCAAATATCCAGAACCAAATCAGATAAATAAGAGTTGAGTGCTTTGCTTGCTGCTTCTTCAGTAATCCATGCTGTTTCTGTTCTCTGTGAAATGTTTTTCTTTCTTTCTACTCACTTTTGAATACTACATTTTTTGACATTCCATTTGAACAGTGAATTCAGATCTGCCCTCCACCTACTTTTAAAACAAGAGTTCAGTTATTACTAGTGATGGAACATAGTTTAAACCCCGAGTGGGAGTGTGTTTACCTTTTGAAATGATGAAAATCCAAATAAAATGTTGCAATACAATAATAATAATAATAATAATAATGATAATGATAATGATAATGATAATGATAATGATAATGATAATGATAATAATAATAATAATAATAATAATAATAATAATAATAATAATAACTCTTATTTTAATCCCACTATGTTTTTTGTTCACAAAGCTCTCACTCGTCTGTTCTGCTTCTGTGCTGATTCTTGTGTCGATCTGGTGTTAATCAGTTAAAAAATGCATACAAATTAGAAAGAAAAATATGTGGTTCTTTAAAAAAATTAGATCCGTTTCCAATCACTCATGTTAAGGAGCTGACTCTTTCCCAAATGTCACATCACTAGTTATTACAAAATGACAAAATATACAGTAAAATAAGTAAATGAGAACTTAAAAATCTCACGTAAATGCAGCCTATTCTTTATGTGGCTCATGTATCAGTACTTCTGTGCATTTGCTGGGGGTGAGTTTGTTTCTCTCACCTTCTCGTCCAGGGCCTTGTGGTGTTCAAACAGAGACTTGAGAGCTTTGAGGACCTCCACTTCGCTGGACACTCCGGAGGGGGGCGGGGCCTGCCTCTTCACCACAGTCATCCTCAGACTGCGCTCGTGACGCGACACCAGGCACTCCAGGTGCTCCAGCAGCAACTGAGCACACACAGAGATTAGGAAATTTATTCAGTCAAACTTATACGATCACAAAAATATACATAGATATCCATATATATTTTATTCAGACTATGGAGGCACAGCTCATTTTTATACTGATTATGTTCTCTTATATAATTATAAATGTATAAATAAGTATAAATGTCACCCATTCCCTATTTTTTGATATTCAAGCAGTCTTTCAGAAAAGTACAGTTTTGTGTTAATTTATAGACTATATTTTGTTGAGCCAAAATATAATGTATGTTATTTTAAGGACTTTTATACTATAGGGGCCCCATCATTATCTCTTTTATTCAAGGGAAACACTGCCAGTAGCTATGGACATACAGAGAGAAAAACAGCACTTATACTGAGTGAAATGGTGATAAAAATAACTTGCGATCTGACCCCCGTGACAATATAATATTGTCATATTGTGATTCACTGTTTTTCTGTTAAATGCAGCTCTATGCACCAAACACAGACACTTGCACCCTCCCACTCCTCCTACTGGTCATCCTCTGTCATGTTCTGGGGTTCTGCTGAGTCAATATAATATATGTAACAGTTAAAGGTCTTATATTACACAAAATGTATTCTTACGAGCTTTAAGTCATGTAATTACCTCCTCAAAAACACCTGGAGTTGCATTTTGTTTCATTCACACATGTTTGAGTAATCCTTCATTATTAGTCCATCTCTGAAGCTCAAAATGCTCTGTTCCAATGTCTGATGTCATGAAGCCGTAGTTTTTAAATTAGCATCTACCCTTTACCCTTTGTCCAGTAAAGATTGGTCCGGGGCTGAAATCATCCAAAAGATTCGGAGTGGTTTTTGTTCGAGAGAAGAACTCAGCCTAAATATACAGGTTTTGTGTGTTAAACGTGTGAATGAAATAAAACTCTGGGTATGTTTTTGCCTCAGGAAACAACATTACAACATGGATGTTCAGGGATTCATCTCCAGATTTTGAGCTAGATTGCCCAGAAGAAACCAACCCAGACACAGGGAGAAACATGAAAATTCTGCACAGAAAGACCCGGGAGTAGAATCTGGATCATTCTCGCTGTAAAGTGCGTGTGCTAGCGCAAATGTCACATGGTCAAATACAAGCAAGAAACATATCTCCTCTCAAAAGTGAGTGCATGTGAGCTCTCTGCAGTACTTTGATTACTTGGTGTGCATGGTATTGGATGAGTTTCGTGTTACCTTTCTCTACCTGTATCCATTTTATCACAGCAGGGCTGAGCCGACAGAGGACACAGAGCAGTAATATACAGGTAATAAAAATAAAGACACAGAACCAAACGCACTCGAGTGTTGTTCCTCTCAGCTTTGAGCTCAGAGATCTCCTCCTCTTTCTCCAGAAGCTGCTCTCTGCAAATGTTCAGTTCCTTCGTCAGCGTCGCAAACTCCTAAAACACATAGAACAATACATGAATTGAACACCAATAATAACAATAATTACATTTACATACAGATATCTTTGTGTGCGGCAAATCTGAATGAGAGGATCACACAGAGGACGAGGTTTTAGCGACCCTCACCCAGCCAGACATAGGCTGCAGACCTACACTCTTTAGCGGACTCTTTAGCGGACATTCGGGTCACATGACTCTGGTGAAACTTGATTTCTGTCATAACTAATGATCAGATTCAACTGGTAAAGTAGTATTTATGGAATAGTAATAACAATACAAGTCTTTGTCAAGCTGGATCTCACGTAAACGCAATGGATTAGTTGCTTTTTGTCTCAAGCGAAGGTAAACGGCTAACGCTAGCAACTTTACACAGCAATGGTTTATTTAAGAGTGTTTTATTCATAATCAGGATGTGATAAATGTGATAAACCAGTGTTTCTATCTGCTTCAGACAGTCGTGCTGTGTCCAGTTAAAGACCTGTCTCTGTCCGCTGTTGTTTTCCCGACTCTCGCAATGCATTGTGGTCTATATTGACCGATCCAGCACTCGACACTACTTTTCAAGGTGCATTGAGGGAAAATTTGAGTGCACTACTTTTTCACTCACTGAACATTCGGAAACCAATAAAAAAGGTGTGACCCATAAATAATACTGTAAGTGGGGAATAGTGTGGACATTCGGACACAGCCATAAAGTAATCTCCATTTTGAGTGATATACCAACATTTTCACAAGTATTTTTAGCTATGAGGGCTTCTAGTTAGGAGCAGGACAAGACACATGTTTATTACAAAGAGCAATTACATCTTCATGGAGACGAACAGGTAGCAGACCCCTACCAAAAAAGTTACATAATGCACCTAAAATCCACAAGTATATAGTTTTTCTCAAACCTACATTGTTTTTTTGGTCACATTTTTATATAGCTCTTTTCCACCTTCTAACAATTCTTGACATTTTACATAAAGGAACCACTCACCCATTCACACACCAGAGAACGCAGGGAGCTGGAATTGCACCACCAACCTGTGGGTCAGTGGATGTGACCGCTCTACCAATGTTATTTATGTCGAGATGTTGCCCACAAATTCAAACTAACTTTTAGCCACATCAGTCTTTAAAGGGGCTCTATTAAGCAAACCCAGACCACCAAAAAGATCTATGGACTAAAAGGCAATTAGCACTTAGCTTTACAAATAAGTACAAGCCAAGACAGCCTCGTTTACTAAAGAGCTGCCCACATCCATCACACTATACGAGACAACAGTGAGAATCTGATCGACGTCTGGCTCCGTTAAATCTATAAGGGAAATGCACTCATTGTCTTTTAAATAGAAAAACTAATTAAATAGTGTTTATTTCAGTAAATTCTTATTTGCTTTCCTTATACCAAACTAGAACTTTCAACAACTCTTACAATCTACATAAATCAGTGATAGTCCTGGTTTAGTCCTGGGTTAGTCCTGGTTTAGTCCTGGTTTAGCCCTGGTTTAGTCCTGGTTTAGTCCTGGTTTAGTCCTGGTTCAGTCCTGGTTTAGCACTGGTTTAGTCCTGGTTTAGTCCTGGTTTAGTCCTGGTTTAGTCCTGGTTTAGTCTTGGTTTAGTCCTGGTTTAGTCCTGGTTCAGTCCTGGTTTAGCCCTGGTTTAGTCTTGGTTTAGTCTTGGTTTAGTCCTGGTTCAGTCCTGGTTTAGCCCCGGTTTAGTCCTGGTTTAGTCCTGGTTTAGTCTTGGTTTAGTCCTGGTTCAGCCCTGGTTTAGTCTTGGTTTAGTCCTGGTTCAGTCCTGGTTTAGCCCTGGTTTAGTCCTGGTTTAGTCCTGGCTTAGCCCTGGTTTAGTCTCGGTTTAGTCTTGGTTTAGTCCGGGTTCAGTCCTGGTTTAGCCCTGGTTTAGTCCTGGTTTAGTCCTGGTTTAGCCTTGGTTTAGTCCTGGTTTAGTCCTGGTTTAGCCTTGGTTTAGTCCTGGTTCAGTCCTGGTTTAGCCCTGGTTTAGTCCTGGTTCAGTCCTGGTTTAGTCCTGGTTTAGTCCTGGTTTCGTTTAGGACCATGGATTTGTTTTTAAATTAGTTATGTCTTCTTGAGTAGAGATGTCAAGATTTTTTGGTTGCACTAATACACAGGATATACAGGTCACTGGAACTTAAATATAAAATAACAAAAATATAGTATAATTTTCTTCACATTATCTATGTTGTTCCTCATCACAAACATATCTGGAGTTTTGTTTAGTTTCATTCACACATGTTTAACACACACACCCCACATTTAATTTAGGCTGAGTTCTTTAACTTGAAAACTACTTCATGACATCACAAGATGGAACAGAGCATTTTGAGCTTTGGCGATGTAGACAGAATAATAATAAAGGATTACTCAGACATGTGTGAATGAAACAAAACACAACTCCAGGTCTGTTTTTGAGGAGGTAACAACATTACAACATGGCTTAAAGCTCATGAGAGTCACTTTTGTGTAATATAGGATCTTTAAAGGTTTGACTTGATACATCTCTTTGATAATGTGATTATGTGAGTTAATGAAGGATTTCACAGTTTGGTCATATATTGTGTTGATAATGATGAACTATGATGAACTGCTATGGTAATATTTAAAGCATACAGCTCAGATATGTGGTCAAATTGAATGTAATTTATTTTCATGGCCTATATCCACTGCTCAGAATATTTCAAAAAGACCTGAGTCACAGAAGAGCAGAAATGTGGGACATGGTCTAAAAGAGGAGTCTGAGAAAGTGCACTGCCCCCAGGCTCTGAGTGGGACTACAGCCAAGAGAATACAGAACCAGGGCTAAAGCAGGACTGAAGCAGGGCTGAAGCAGGACTAAACCAGGGCTAAAGCAGGACTGAAGCAGGGCTGAAGCAGGACTAAACCAGGGCTAAAGCAGGATTGAACGAGAATTAAACCAGGCTTGAATCAGGACTAAACCAGAACTAGACCAGGACTACACCAGGACTACACCAGGACTAAAGCAGGACCAAACCAGGATTGAACCAGGACTAAAGCAGGACTAAAGCAGGGCTGAACCAGGACTAAAACAGGACTAAACCAGGACTACAGCAGGACTAAACCAGGATTGAACCAGGACTAAAGCAGGACTAAAGCAGGACTAAACCAGGACTAAAGCAGGACTAAAGCAGGACTAAAGCAGGACTAAACCAGGACTAAACCAGGACTAAAGCAGGACTAAATCAGGACTAAACCAGGATTGAACCCGGACTAAAGCGGGACTAAACCAGGACTGACGCAAGACTGAGCCAGGACTGAGCCAGGGCTGAATCAGGACTGAACCAAGACTGAGTCAGGACTAAAAATGGACTGAACCAAGACAGAGCTAGAACTAAAGCAAGACTAAACCGGGACTGAATCAGGACTAAACCAGGACTAAAGCAAGACCAAATGAGGACTAAACCAGGATGGAGCCAGGACTCAGCGAGACAAGAGAACACAACACTAAACCAGGACTGAATCAAGACAACTGATTAATACATAAAGAGATTATTATTTATACAAAAAATCCCAACACAGCTTCAGTTGCGGTTAACCTTGTATTGACAATTATAAATTCAGAATATTCAGTCATTTTGCCCATTAGTGGAATAAGGATAGAGTTTTGTAATATATGCAATCCCAAACTTTCCTCTTCTCTTTCAACAGAAAATCCCTCATGTTCTGTCAAAGTTCTGCTCTGATCCTTGTTACTGTGACAGAGATTCGATCGACCGTATCTCTCAAAGTGAAGAGGAGACAGGAGAGAGAGGAAAAAAGGAGGAAACTGGGTCATTTTGTTCATTTGACTTTGATTTTTACAAAGACAAGACACCGACTGAGCCAGAAATCCACGCTAAAATCCACATGTTCAGGACCGCCTTGGTTCTGTTAATCTGGTTCAGCATTTTAAAAATCGTTGTCAGACCGTCATATAGGAGCTTTCTGCGGTGCTTTTTCATCCTTATTTCTTCCATATTCTGCCCTGATTTAGCACCTTATTAGTTAAACTTTTAGTATAACTCTTTTAAACGTGTTTTTTAGGCCGGTGTGTTCTGCTAAAAGAATTGCTCAACTCAAATCCACATCAAAGTTGGACTATTTCACAACATATTCTTAGAAACAGAAACAAAAACAATCATATTTGACTATAATCATCAAAGTTAGCTGTTTTACTGAAGTCACATTTTACTCAGCTCTGCCTCATTTCCTTTTAAATACATAATTTCTATTGATTTTGAAGTATTCAGTTACACAGTTTCTATTTCCAGACTAAATTTGATCAAATTAATTGTGAAAATGGTTACTAAAACAATTTCGCCAAATGATCTGGGCATGCTGGAGTTGTGTTTTGTTTCATTCCCACAAACCCTGCATACTTAAGCTGAGTTCTTCTCTGAGATGGAAAATACTCTGTTCCACCTTGTGATGTCATGTGGTAATACAGGAAGTGCCCCACTGTGTTTTTAAACTCCACACACCTTCACTAGAATCATTTGGATAATTTCAGACCTGGAATTTACAATCTCTACTGAACTAAACGTAAAAAGGAGCTGTTAACTTGAAAACTACCACTTCATGACATCGCAAGGTGGAACAGAGCATTTTAAGCTTTGGAGATGTAGACAGACTAATGATAAAGTGTTACTCAAACAAGTGTGAATGAAACAAAACACAACTCCAGGCATGTTTTTGAGGAGATAACAATATTCTAACGTGACAGGAGTCAATTTTGTGTGATATAGGACCTTTAATGACACATACCACCTCTCACTCAACCAGATCACATCGTTGCCTCTTAATTTTAGTTAGTTCTAGTTCCTATAATGTATCACATGTTTTCATTACTCAACCAACTACAGCTCAAACCATGTAGATCTAATACTGTGAAAGTAAGAAAAATGCCCTAAGAAAAGGCACACAGGATAATTGCCTGAAAAAGTATTGTTCTTTCAATCATATATTGACGTAACACATAGACACACGCACACATGCACACAAACACACACACATAAACATGAATCACAAAAATACAACCTTCATTCATAATTTGCTAATTGCGACTATTCTAATTGCAGTTCCTATTTCACTGCCATATATCTTACAGCCCTTCCTTGTGCCTGTTCCTATAACGCAAAGTGAGCTAGCGGTGTTAGCAAACTGCACAGAGCCCAGACTTTGTAAAGGGATTTCTACCCTTCACTTCCTTAAGCAGTTTGGGCTTAAAGGATGAGGGAGAGACAGAGGGAGAGAGAGCACAGGCTGCAGGACCATGTGCCGAAAAAATATGGAAATACAAAAAACAGAACAAGAACAGGCAGCCATCTTTGTATGGGCTCCAAAACTGGTGATACTTTTGCATGTGTGGGGGATTTGAAATGTTGCAGAGGAAAGTTTGTTCATTTGATCATTTTAATCAGTTATTCGAATTAATATCTGCATTTAAAGGTTATTTTTTAATCTTACCTTAGTATCAGTGGTTTTAAATGGGCTGCACCTTTGTACTCAGCATTGGTGGCAGTACAGTAAAATTAGTCTGGCCTCAGTACAGTGTATTGTAAAAGCAGCTATTATTGCCAAAATGAGGCCGCTGTGTGCTGTCTGCATCCAATTATAAACAAAGGTTATTGATTGTGAATCCTGAGCGGTATAGTATAGAGCTGGTGCGCAGTTAGCAAGCTAGGAGCTGTTAGCATGGCCAGTGATGCTCAAACTTAGGGTGACCAGATTTTCAAAGTTCAAAACTGGGACACACCCGGCTTGGGATGGTTGGTAGAACACTTAACATTGTATAATCTGGGGGATTTTTTTGCCTTATGCTCATTTTCAAGCTCGTTTTTCTACATTTTAGCTAAACAAATGACAATATATTTTCCCTCTTTACTGTTGGTGGGGATCAGATTTGTCAAAAACGGGGACGCTGGAGACATGTCTTGTGTAAAACTGAGACAAATAAATGTTTTTGGATATATCTGCTGGACAGGGGACACAGGGCTCAAAACTGGGGATGTCCCAGGTCAATAGGAATGTCTGGTTACTCTACTCAAACTCCACTTTACTCCTGAAAATTGTAAAAGAACCTATTCAAATCTGTTAATCTTACATTCAATGAAAAATATGTTGTCAAAAATCAGAAACAAGATTTTTTTCAGCATTGAAGGAATTAATTAAGTAAGTATTTTGGTTGTTCACCTTCAAAATACAGTAATAAAATCAAGTTCGAAATGTAAAGATATTTTATAGATATACATATTTTTTATTTTTTAAGTGGGCATTGATTTTTAACTTTGTCTCATGGCTAAATATCATTTTTCTTACAGCGCAGCAAAAGATATATTATCAGCTACTATTTTCATCTTAAGCCTAGTCCAAAAATAGCATGAATTTACCCCACATTTCTTCACAAATGCACAACAAAAGCAGAAAGAGAGAGAGATGGAGGAGAGGAGATGGAGGGAGAGAGAACAAGAGATGGAGAGAGAGATTGAGGAAGAGAGAGGTGGTTGGATGAATGAACACACATAAAGCTCAGTCAGTGGATGCACACTTGGGAAGACAACCCAAGACCTGGTTGAGTTCTGGTTTAGTCCTGTTTTATTTCTGGTTTAAATCGATTTAAGTCAAAGTTTAGATTTCCTTTATACCTGCTTTAGTTGGAGAGTAGTTAATAAGCAAATTTTGTCCCAATTTAATCACCAAAACAAATACATAAATAAATTAAAATCTTTGGACATATAGCCAAAACTAAATGGAGAGATGAATACCTTAGGAAAAAAAAAGCATTCTTGCTGTGAGCGGGTAGCCTCTCCACAGACCCGACCTGTATCTTGGCCTGCTTGCACTGCCGGCTTCTTGAGATAGATACGTTTAACATTTAAAGCAAAGCAATATCATATCCATGGAGACAAGGAACGTAGCATTTAAATAGTAAAAGATACACAGTGCAGCTTTAATTCAACAACTTTCAACCCAATATAAAGACACCAAATACCAGAACATCCCCAGAACTAAACCAGGACTTAATCAGAGCGAGGACTAAACAAGGACTACAACAGGTTTGAATCTGGACTAAACGAGGCCTATCCTTGTTTTAAACTTAAATTATATTTGTTTATATTGCAATAACTTAAAATGAGCTAAGATTCCTTCCTGATTCCTACCTTGTGCATGTAGGTCTTAAACCGGGTCCCATTCTGTCGGTGGCTCTTCACGGAACATTTCATGATAGAAGCTGAACATATCAAACCAAACTAATAATGTCGTAGCCATAAAATAAAATAAAAACACTTCCAGATCAGTGTCGTATTTGTATTTGAGCCGAAGTAAAACCGGGTCTGGTAGTGGAGAGAGACAGAGACTCTTTGCTCTTGCTGAAGCTTCCCTGAGGAATTAACGCTGGTGTAGTCAGGCTGCATCGCTACATCGGCACAGAGGGGGCAGCGGAGAGGCAGAGGGGGGAGAGCATGTAACAGGGCAAAAGGAGAGAGAGGAGGAGGACTACAGAGTCAACTGCGCAATATATATAAAAAATATACTGTTCATGTCATAGTAGTAATAGTTAGAGATCGACCAAAATGTTTTGTTTTTTTCCAAGACCTATGCTGATAACTACTGTTCACAATCCAGAGCAACCAATTTCCGATTACCTCTGTTGATATTTTTTGGGCCGATATATAAGGCTGTTTTTTATTGTTTCCCCAACCGATATATCGTTCTATCTCTAGTCCGATATATCGTTCTATCTCTAGTAATAGTATTGATTGTTGATTGACTAGTTTTACATATTTTTAAGTTGTGTATATATTAGGAGTTATTGTGTGAAAATGGAAGGGTTCAAAAGGAAAAAAAGTGTAATGAAAGACATGGAGATAGAAAGAGAGAAGAGAAAGAGGGAGAGAGAAAGAAACAGAAATATATAAACATATTTTTGATGTTTATATATTTGGAATTGTGTGAAAATGGAAGGGTTGAAAAGGGAATATAATGTGTATTGAAAGAGATGGAGAGATGGAAGGAAAGAAAGAAAGAAAGAATGCAGCGGTAAGACAGGGAGAAGGAAGAGAGATGGATTTTCAATATTTACCAAACCGATATACATATATACATGCATCGTCCTATCTCTAGTAATAGTAATATTTTTGATTGACTAGTTTTACATACTTTTTTTACTGTTTATACATTTGGAGTTGTGTAAAAATGGAAGAGTACAAAAAGAATAAAAAGTGTAATGAAAGACAAGTTTAAATTATAATCGTTACCAAATCTGTAATATGGTATTTATACATTTTATTAACTCAAATACTGTTTTTGCTGTATTTTTTATTGTATTGTATGTTTTTTATCTAATTTTATCTTGTTCAGTGTCCTTGGGTGTTTTGAAAGGCGCTTATAAATAAAATGCATTATCATTATTATTATTATACTCATAGAAATTGATCATCTATAGGAAACCATGTAAATATACAAACATGTTCTGAAGTACCATGTGATTTTAGTATTAGTTAAAGGGCCCATATTACACTATTTTCCGATCTATGTTATAATGTTGTTTCCTCATCACCAGGTCAACTTCCTCAGACCTGGAGTTATGTTTTGTTTCATTCTCTCAAACAGAAAACACTCCACCTCTTCCACCTTGTGATGTCATGCGGTAATACAGGAAGTGCTGTTTCTCAAACTCCAGACACCTTCACTAGAATCATTTGGATAATTTCAACCGTGTAATTGCCACTCTCTTTTGAACTAAAGGTAAAAGGAGCAGGTTAACTTGAAAACTACCACTACATGACATCACAAGGTGGAACAGAGCGTTTTGAGCTTTGTAGATGTAAACAAGCTAATAATAAAGTGTTACTCAAACATGTGTGAATGAAACAAAACACAACTCCAGGTGTGTTTTTGGTGAGGTGATTAAAAGTTCACATGAGTCATTTTTTGCATAATACTGGACCTTTAAGCGGTCCATAGTTCAGTCAGACGTTTATGCTCCTGGACATGTTTAAAATGTATCACAAATTGTCTTAAAAGTTGCAATCGAATAGACTATATATTTTTCTCAAATCATTCACAAAATGGTGCAATGCATAAATGTGGCTTTGGTTGTTTTTACTACTGTGTTAGTCAGCCATAATTCTGTGGGTGCAAAAGAGAGAAAGAGAGTTTAGAGCGGAGTCAAAACTGCTGAAGGCGTGTCTCCCACCATGTTCATATTGTTCACACTTTAATGAACTAAAAACAACACTGCAGAGAGAAGAGAGAGAGGGGGAGGGAGAGAAGAGAGAGGGGGAAGACTGGGAGGAGGGAAAGAGAGAGAAAGACAGAGAGGGAGATAAAGAGGGCAATGGTGGGACAGGGAGAGGCAGATGAGAGAGAAGAGAGATGGAGAAAGGGAAAGAGAAGAGGAGAGAGAGTGGGGGCAGATGGAGAGATAGAAGGAGAGGAGAGTAAGAGGGAGAGAGTGATAGAGAGAGGGCCAGAGAAGAGATAAGAAAACAGAGAGGAGGGAGAGAGAGGGAGAGTTAAAGAGTGAGGAGACAGGAAAGGGATAAGGGTGAGAGAGAGGGAAACGGAGGAGAGAGAAGAAAAAGAGATGAAGGGAAGGAGAGGAGAGAGAGTGGGCATATATGGAGACATCGAAGGGGAGGAGAGAAAGAGGGGGGGAGAGACAGCGAGAGAGAGGGAGAAGAGACAGGGAGCAGGGAGAGAGAGAGAGAGGGAGAGAGAGGAATAGGAGGAGGGAGAGAGGTGGAGAGAGAGAGGAATAGGAGGAGGGAGAGAGGGGGAGAGAATGAGAAGAGAGACAGGGAGGACAGAGAAAGAAAGAGAGAAAGAGAGAGATGGGGGGAGAATGAGAAGAGACAGGGAGGACAGAGAAAGAGAGAGAGAGAAAGAGAGAGAGAGGGGGAGAGAATGAGAAGAGACAGGGAGGACAGAGAAAGACAGAGAGAGAAAGAGAAAGATAGAGAGGGGGGAGAGAATGAGGAGAGAGACAGGGCGGACAGAGAAAGAAAGAGAGAGAAAGATAGAGAGAGAAAGAGAGAGAGAGAGAGGGGGAGAGAATGAGAAGAGACAAGGAGGACAGAGAAAGACAGAGAGAGAGAAAGACAGAGAGAGGGTGAGAGAATGAGAAGAGAGACAGGGAGGACAGAGAAAGAAAGAGAGAGAGAAGGATAGAAGGAGAAGAGAAACAGGGAGGACAGGGAGAGAGATAGAGGGAGAAAGAAGAAAGAGGGGAGATATATAGGAGAAGAGAGACATGGAGGAGCGAGAGGGTGAGAGAGAGAGAGAGGAGAGAGAAAGGGGATTAGAGAAGAGGAGGACAGAAGGAGAAGACAGACAGAGAGGAAGGAGAGAGACAGAAAGGAGGGAGAGAGGGTGTTAGAGACAGAGAGAGAGACGAGAAAATATAGTTCAAACACAGAAATAACTATGGGCTCTGTTGACTCACATTTAGAACTAATGCCAAGAATTAGAATGAAATTAAACGCTCTATTTCCTCCCAATAAAACACCCGTCGCCGCCTCGCTACTCCACACAGATTTAAGACAGACACTTTACTACAGCCACAGTGTACACTTGGCTCTTACTATACTTTTATACTTCAGGCTAGATCAGCCCACACACTGTACAGTCTCTTAAGGGATAACCTCTGTTTTTACATCAACACTATACAATGAAACGTAAAGCACTTTTCTTATCTACACAATCAAACCTGCTACAGTGATAAGTCCTAAATTACACATTATTATTAGTCTGTCTACATCTCAAAAGCTCAAAATGCTCTGTTCCACCTTGTGATGTCACAAAGCGGTAGTTTTCAAGTTAACAGCTACATTTTACCTTTAGAACAGGGTGTTTTCTGTTTGAGAGAAGAACACAGCCTAAATATGCAGGGTTTGTGTGTCAAATATGTGTGAATGAAACAAAACACAACTCCAGGTCTGTTGGTGATAAGGAAACATTATAACATAGATCAGAAAATACTGTAATATGTAATATAAGCTACCACACTAACAAATCTATACAAACTACACAAGGTGGATGTGTCTTACCCAATGATAAAATAACAGCATGTGACGTGGCAGTGATTGAAACCTCAACCTTCTGGTGAGAGGGAAAACGGGGCACGCTTTTTCAGACCAGTCCACTTTCTGAAATCAAATTCAACTCAATTCTATTTTATTTATAAAGCACATTTAAAAACTACTTCAACTGCCCATAGTGCTTCAAATAAAAGTCATATGCTCATACTCATACTGATGCTGCCTACTGACGCAATATTTTAAAAGTACTCTTCAGTATTTTTAAAGCAAAAATATAAAAAAAGAGCATTTATTGATCTAGTATGATTTTTGAGCATATTTTGTTACCCATTAATTTCAAAATCAGCCTATATACTACAATGTTAATAAACAATTGAATGTCATTTCAACACAAACTAATGGAAGTTTCTTTAATATTTCAAAGTCGTTTTATACTTGTTCTGATATAGACAGATAGATAATTGTAACTACTCACAAAAGGTTCTGTTCTGTTTTATTTAGTATCAATACTTGCTCAAATGAGTTTCAGTTATTTTTTTGTTTGGCATGTCTGAAGTTGTCATTTGTGAGCACAGATCCCATGGCACTTGGCTGGAGTTTGAACGGATTTCACCGCAGACACAGAGACAGTTGAGTCAGAGGAGCAGGAGTCAGCATGGAGCATCCTCTGTTACCGTGACAACCTCAGCATCAGCATCAGCTCTAGAGGGGGCGAGTCTGACACACAAATACAGGACAGGGACAGTGAGGAGACAGCGCCCCCTACTGACTACAGCACCTACACACAGGAGGGGAATAAGGCTATATGAACATGTTTTCTTAGTTTGAAATTATCTCTTGGAACTGAAACATTTCATACAGTTTTATATAGGGATCTTTAGCACAAAAAAGTAAATATGTAAGTTTGGCAAATAACTGTAACTGAAACACAAATATTAGGACCCCACCAGACCCAGTCAGAGTTTAAAGGTCCTATAATGCATTATTTCAACAACTTCTGTACAGCCAGGCTTTTGAATGACATGTGTGTGAACATATACTATTAGGGGTTGGATAAGACCAGTGGTGAAAGTACTTAGTATAATAAAGTACAGATACTGGATAAAAAAAATACTCAAGTAAAAGTAAAAAAAAAATCTACTTAAGTAAAAGTATTTGAGTATATGTTTCAAAATTTACTTAAAGAGTAAAAAGTTAAAGTATTTCACATAAATTTTGAGGTCTTATAAAGCTTCAAATGTAATGATTTTGATACAGAAATACAACAGAAATACCTGAAATATCTGTTCTAATTTTTGCTTATTTGTCATTATATTTTTGTTTGCTCAAATTATGAACATGTTAAAAATAAACCCTCAGCTTTTTTCAGCAGGTCTCAAACAATAGTAAAATAGTAGAAAGTACAGATACTGCTCTCAAATGTAGTGAAGTTTACTTTGTTACGTTCCACCACTGGATAAGACACAGTTTCCACGAGACACAAAACTGGGTCCACAAGAATGAGATAATATGTAATAAATAAATTCTGCGATCTTGTTCACAATTTCACTTCATATTTTTGCTGTCATAGTAATCTCAAGAGGTCTAAATCTCATGGATAATTTCTCTCATGTGTGCATAAACTTGTAAGAATTTTGCCTCATGTTTTTGTCCCATTCCTATACAATCAAGTCACCTCTCTTATGGAAGGTAAACAGTCAGCAGAGGGCACGCGGATTATAGCAATGCCTCCTGCTGGTGCCCAGAGTCAGGACTAAACATGGAGAATCAGCATTTCAGTTTTATGCAGCTAAAACCTGGATCAGTTTTCCTGAAGATGTGAGACAGGCCTCTACTTTGTCAATGTTTAAATCCAGGCTCAAAACAGTTCTGTTTAGGTTTTATTGTGCACTCTTCTCTTTTATGTTAATTTTATGATGATTATGTATGTTATGATTTGTTTGTATTACCTTGCCACTGGGGAGTTAAGAACATTGAATAGTAATATTGCAGTTTATCAGTAACTCCACAGTGAAGAGACTTGAGGGAATGAATATGACTGAAACAAAACTTATATTTTTCAAAAACACACAACGTTATAACATGGTAAAACATGGTAAGGACTTTTAAACTGGTTGAAGTCCTGGGTTAGACCTTATTCTCTCTTGGTTTAGTCTCTAGTTTTGACTCTCACTTCTGCCTATACCTGTCCTCAATGTCTTCTCTCTCTCTCGCTCTCTCTTTCTACACGCTGTTACATCTTGTTCCTTTTTTCTCCACTTTTTTTGCAGAGCGTGGAGAATCTTGTCTGAACCTTGGAGTCACAGGGAAGCCATTTTAAACTGAGACATGACACGAGGCAAAAGGTATTTTCTACAGCCGCCACCACACTGCAGAAAGACAGTATGTGTTATGTAGTGTTGCAGTAGTAAAAGTGACGGCTAGCTCCATGAAACACTTAAATTTGGACCATTAAACACTAGATTTATAAGTTAAAAATATTTCATATGCTACAGCATCTCCATAGACTGTATAAAGAAGTGGACTAAATGAATGTAACGTCACCCATAGAGTTTAGCACCTGGCCACATGAAGCTCATCGAGGCTAACGGTTATATTTGAAAGATTTGACCGTGAGTATCATAGCAACCAAAGAGCCAATCCGGAGTGAGGCTCTTGGAGTTAAAGCCCCTTCCCGCCTGACAGCAGCAGTTACAGAGAGAGGGGCTACAGTTTTTCAGTGGAAAGTGAATTGGAGCCGTAGTCTTTCTTATTTGGAACGCGGTGGCTAGCAGGTTAGCGCTGTCCATTTATATAAACTATATAAGTCTATGACCCCGACAAATTGACGTGAAGGTTTGTTTTGGAGACTGGCTCCAGTGAGTTGTGACTGCTTTTGTTCTGCTCTTGTTTTGACGTGGGTTACAGCCTAGAGTAGCCCTTGTGTTCAGAAAATAAATAACCAGAAGAAATTTGCCATGTTTCCTTACACCAGAAAGCTACAATAATATAAGTTACTGCAAAAGGCATCATGATCTGCGTATATGAGCCCCTCCTTCTATTACTACTACAAATGGGCTATATAATATTACCACTATTACGTTTCTCTCTCAAAAATGTCTATGATAATGAATGTAAACAAGCATCAAGCATCTTATGATAATATTGTATTGCAGCGCTGGATGAAGTACTCAATTTTGTTACTTAAGTAGAAGCACAGATACAGAGGCAAAAAGGTAAAAGTAAAAGTATTGCGTTAAAAAATCTACTTAAGTATATAAGTACCCATTTAAAAATTTACTTTAAGAGTAAAAAGTATTTCACACAAGTGTAGTTAATTTGTTAAGTGTAGAGATATTGACTTAAAAAAAACCAAAAAACATATATCAACAGTTACAATACAAATCAGTTTCTTAACTTTTCTTATGAATTTTGTGTGTTTATTTTTGTTTGCTCAAAGTTGAAGCTTGAACTCGAAAACTTTATTCAGGATGTTGCCACAAACATGGTAAAAATACTCTCTCAAACCACATGAAAGGTACTTTTCAGTCCTGTTCAAAAATGTAGTGAAGTAGAAAGTACAGATACTGCTCTCAAATGTAGTGAAGTAAAAGTAAAAAGTATCCACTGTAAAATCTACTTAAGCAAAGTACAGATACTACAGAAACTACTTTTACTTCGTTACCTCCCATCACTGTTGTACTGTCACATGATTGGCTTGCATTCATGTACACAGTGACATACACAGAGTAAACAATATGAATCTGTGTGACAATAATTACTACAGATCAATAAGATTTAAATGGAGCCCAGAGTCTTTGCTGTGTCCATAAATCCACTCAACACTCGGATTATAAAACATTAAACATTCACAAAGATGTTTGTTATGTGCACTCCTCACAAATAACACAACACTTTGAACACAGAGTCTTATAGTAAATAACTACTGCCAATGAATAATACTGTAGTACTACAATGGAAAGACAAGGTGGAGAGGGAGAGAGGGAGAGATAGAGAGGAGAGAGAGAGAGAAAGAACAAGAGAAGACGAGGGAGAGAGACAGAGAGAAGAGAGGGAGCGAAAGAGAGAAATTGAACAAGAGGGAAAGAGAAAGAAAGACAGCCAGAAGAGATGGAGAAAAAGAGAGATAGAACAAGAGAGAGACAGAGAGAAGAGAGGGAGAGAAGGAGTGAGATAGACAGAGAGAAGAAAGGGAGAGAAAGAGAGATAGAACAAAAGAAGAGAGGGAGACAAAGAGAGAGATAGAACAAGAGAAAAGCAGGGAGAGAGACAGAAAGAGAGAAGATAGAAGGAAAGATAGAACAAGATAAGAGAGGGAGATAGAGACAGAGAGAAGCGAGGGAAATAGAGACAGAAAGAGAGAAGAGAGGGACAGAAAGTGATAGATAGAACAAAAGAAGATAGGGAAATAGAGACAGAAAGAGAAAAGAGAGGGAGGAAAAGAGAGAGATAGAACAAGAGGAGAGAGAGAGACAGAAAGGGAGAAGAGAGGGAGAGGAAGAGAGGTAGAACAAGATAAAAGAGTAAAATAAGAGATAGAGAGAAGAGAGGGACAGAAAGAAAGGAAGAAACCAGTAATAGTAATATCAATGTAGTGGCTAGAGATCTATTGATACGAATACAAATATCTTATAATCCAGAGCAGTCGATGGCCGATAAACTACATTTTTGGGTCAATATGTACTATGGCCCATTTTCATTATTTTCCCCATAGTCTTTTTACCGCAAACCTTTAAGAGAGCTGTATAGTTTTGTGCTATTATCTCTTTCCATTAAAGGTCCTATATTCTGCAAAAAACACCTGTGAGCCTTGTGCTATTTTAGAATGTTCTTACCTCTTCATAAACATACCAGGAGTTGTGTTTTATTTCATTCACACTTGCCTTTATTATTATTCTGTAACATCTGCAAAGCTCAAAATGCTCTGTTCCACCTTACAATATCATGTAGCTGTAGGTTACAAGTTAACACCTATACCTTTCACCCTTTCTTCAGTGGAGATTAGCAATTCAAGGTCTGAAATTATACAAATGATTCTAGTGAAGGCTGAAAATACCGCAATATGGGTTGTTTAAAGTGTCAAAATAAAGCTTTGTGTGCACTATTTAACTGTTCTGGAGATTTAAAGCCAATACGCTAAAAAAGTGCAAATATCGGCTCAGTATCTCTAACAGTTGTAGCTTTGAATGTAGCAGCAGAGGTAAAACTATATACTATATGTCAAGAATAACCTGGAGAATGGAAAGTGGCTATTTAAATGTTTTTTCTTCCCGTCTTCCCGTCTGACCTGTGTTTTTGTTGCTTTGATATATTTCTTTTAACCTTTGTGACATGTCCAGAAAGTCTGCTGCAGTTTCCCAGCCCCAAAAGGCTCCACAGAACAAAACATTTTAGTTTGGCAAGTCTATTTTTCCACCCCTGTGTGTATTGGGTATTTGTCCTGATTGCAGCTCCTTTCTCTCTTCCTCTCTTTTCATACTCATCTCCTCCTCTCCTTTTTAAAAACTCTCTTTTTTCTTTCTCCATCTATTACCTCTCTGTTCCTCTTTCACTCCGTCTCCCAACACTCACTTTCTCCTTTCATCTTCTCTCTTTTCATCCTCTCCTATACCCCCTCTCTTCCCCTTCTCCCTTCCTATCTTTTTATCTTCCCTCTCTCTCCTCCCTCTATTGCTTCCCCCTCTTCCCGCTCCCTCTCTCTGCCCTGGTTCTCCCTCTCTCTCTCTCTCCTTTCCTTCCTCGTCTTACCCCTTTCTAATACCACACCTCTCCCTTTCCCTCCCCCTCCTCTTCTACCTTTCACTCTTCACTCTTTCCTACCTCCCGCCTTTCTCCTTTCCTTCTACTCCCTCACCTCTCTCTCTTTCATTTTTCCATGTTGCATCACCCCTTTCTCCTCCTCCCACTATCTCTTCCCTCACCCCTTCCTCTTCTCTCACTCTGTCTCCTTCCTCTATTTCTTCCCTCCCCTCATCTTCACTTTCTTCCCTCCTCCTTCCCTCTAGCTCCTGTCCATCTCTATTCTTCCCAAACCTCTCCTCTTTGCTCTCTTTCTCATCTTCCCTCTCTCTCCCCTCCTCATCTTCTCTCTCTGCCTTCATCCCTCTCTCTCCCCTTCCTCTTCCCCCTCTCCCTCTCTCTCTCCTCAGCTTGTTTCTGCCGACTCTACAGCACCTGTGTCAGCTCTGAGCCCTCTCTGTCCTCATCACTCACATCGTGCCCCCTGTCTCCTCTCTCCTATCTCCTATGTCCTTGTTTCCTTCATCCTCCCTCCTTCAAAATGTCCTCCTCAAGGTTCACTCGGCCCCATGGGAAATTGAGCCACAGACTACACCTGCAAATTCACGGATGTTTGTCATAACTCATTGATATATTATTTATTGGGGTAAAATAAAGTTTTCTAGCATAATTTTTGAACTTTTTAAAATGTGGAATACAATCTTAACTTTCATTCATAAGATCACCATTCCTCTAGTATGTGACCAGGTCATAGACAGTAAATGGACATAGCTAACCCTCTGTATTCCAAATAGGAAGTGATCATGGGTGCACTTCCGGCTCCATCGACTCCATTTCACTTTATATAGAAAAACTGTCGACCCTCTCTCTGTAACCGCTGCTGTCAGGCTCATCATTTTGCTCTTAAAATGTTCAGATTAACTTGCTCTATGTGATTTAGGTATTTTTATTTTGCTATTGTGTCCATAAATCAAGATATGGACACCTTCTTTCCCAGAGGTCACTCTCGCTAGCATTAGCAACAGGTTTGACTGAAATTCTCCCCTCTAACTGCAAGTCTTGATGAGCTTCAATTGCCTGGAGCAGAACGCTGTGGGGGGCGTCACGCTCAATTAGTCCACTTATTTATACAGTCTATGGACCAGCTTCATAAAATCAAACTTTATGAATGATAAACATAAACATTAAATAAAACACATTATGAATATATATTATTTCTGAGACTATATGAATTCTAATTACTTCTTTAGGCCTCCTCTCATAATTACCTTTGATATATTTTGTTCTGATGATTATATTGAGACCTGAATAATAAAATAGTTGATTAATGGAAAAATCTCAAAGGACTCGGAGGATACCAAGAAACTCAAGAAACCAAGAAAGACCCTACATGGTTTGGGAATTGAAACTATAACCCTGTTGCTAGAATCCACAGGATATGTACAGTATGTATATAAAGACTGTAAAGATTGTGATCTACCTTGTAAATAAAGACAGAAATGAATTAATTAAATTTAAAAAATCTAATCAAATAAAAATAAATAAATAAATAAATAAATAACAAAAAGGTTGAGTTAAATTGCAATAAGTGGGTCAAATATTCACAATGTCATTGATAAAGGCTAAACACCATGTGCTGCACTGGGACAGTAGTGATGGTGTAAAATGGTGGAGGTCAGACCAGTGCCCTTCACAAACTGCTGCGGAGGATGAAACTCTAAACCCCAGAAGAGAAAGAGAGAGAGAGAGAGAGAGAGAGAGGGAGAGAGAGGAGGAGGAGAGGGGGGAGAGAGAGAGAGGAGGAGAGGGGGAGAGAAAGAAGAGGAGAGAAAGAGAAAGAAAGAAAGAAAGAAAGAAAGAAAGAAAGAAAGAAAGAAAGAAAGAGGGGATAGGATGACAGTGGAGAAGACAGAGAGAGGAGGAGAGGAGAGGAGGAGAGGGGGAGAGAAAGAGAGAGAGAGAGAGAAGGAGAGGGGGAGGAGAGAGAGAGAGAGGAGGAGAGGGGGAGAGAAAGAAGAGGAGAGAAAGAGAAAGAAAGAAAGAGGGGTAAAGAGAGACAGGATGACAGTGGAGAAAACAGAGAGAGAGGAGATGAGGGGGACAGAAAGAAGAGAAGGAGAAGAGAAAGAAAGGAAGGAGGGGTGAACAGAGACAGAGAGGATGGGGGTAGAGAATAGAGAGAGAGAGGAGGAGGAGAAAGAAAGGGGAAGGGTAAAGAGAGGGTGAGAGAGAGCAGGAAGGAGAGAGAGGAGGGGGGAGAAAAGAAGAAAGAGAAAGAAGGGTAGGGGTGAAAAGAGAGAGAATGGGGAAAGAAGGAGAAGTGATGAGAGGGGAGCATAGAGAAAGAAGAGGAAGTGAGTTGAAGGGGGGGAGAGAGAAAGAAGGGCGGGCGGGGTGAAGTGGGGGAGAGAGAGAGAGAAAGAGGGGGAAGGGGGAGGAGTGACGAGAGAGAGGGGGAGTGAAAGTAGGAGGCAATGAGAAAAGGATCGAGAGAGGAGATACAAGGATAGAAAGAGAAGCAGAGAGAGAAGGGAGGGACGGAAAGGTGCGAGAGAGTGAAAAAAGATGAGAAAGAGAGGATTAAAGAGGAGAGGGAGAAAGAGAGAAAGAAAAAGGTGTGAGTTGAAGAGAGAGGAGAAAGGAGAAAAGAGGAAAGAGGGAGATGTCAAAGCAGTGAGAGGAGCAGTGGATAAAAAGGAGTGGCAGGGAGAAGAGAGGAGAGAGGGAGGAGATAGAAAAAGGAAGAGATACAAGGATAGAGACAGGAAAGAGAGAGAAGCAGATAGAGAGTGTAGGGAGAAGTGGAAAGGTGTGAGAGAGTGAAAGAAGAAGAGAAAGAGAGGATTATATAATGGGGATACATAGAGGAATTAAAGAGAGAGCGAGAGAGAGAATGAGGGAGGAACAGAGACAGAGAGTAAGTTAACTTGATGTGTTATTATTAGGATTCCAGAGGCAGTAGATGTGGTTTGTGTGAGTACTATTCCTGAACACTGAGAGCAGGACGAGCCCCTTATAGAGTCAGAGTGTGCGCTATTAATTATGTATCAGGAGAGACCCAGCTGTCCATTCACTCTCCCAAGGACTGAATGAACACAGGAACGAACAGGGAGGAACCACGAGCCATGGAAGACACGCAAACAACTCGTCTTTCGAAATTAAATGTTTGAAATGCGGCGCACAATTAGCTAATGTAGTCACAGATGTAGCAGAGGTAATGGCAGCATGCGTGTTTATGGAAAATAATTCAATTCAATGGGGATTTTTTATTCTTCCTACTCCCTCACCTCTTCCTCCTCCTTCCACCTCTACCATCCTTCTTCATTCTCTCTCTCTACTCTTCTTCTGTCTTCCCCCTCCGCTTCTGCCTCTCCCTCTCCACTCTCTTTCCTCTCCTCTCCCTCCTCCTCTATTCACACCCCTTACTTCTATCGCCCCATCCCTCCTTTTCCTCCTCTTCTGTCTCTTCACACTTCCCGTTCCTCTTCTGCCCCTCCCTCTCCTCTCTCCACCTCGCTCACCTTTCATTCTACTCCCTTACCTCCACCCCTTCTACCATCCCTCTCCCCTTCCCGCTCCCTCTCCTCGTCTTCTGTCTCCCCACCTTCCCCTCCCTCTCCACTCTCTTTCCTCCCTCTCCTCCTCTCTCACTTTTCATTCTACTCCCTCACCTCCTCGCCCTTCTGCTTCTACCGTCCCTTAGTCTCTCTCTTCCTCTTCTGTCCCTCCTTTTCTTCCTTTTCTACTCCTCCCTCTCTTTCCTCTCTCTCCACTCTCTTTCCTCCCTCTCCCCTTTCTCCCCCTCCCAGTCCTTACTTCTACCGCCCCTATCCCCTTCCCTCTCTCTCCTCCTCTTCTGTCCCTCCACACCTCCCCCTCCCTCTCTACTCTTTCCTTCATCTCTCTTCCTCTCTCCCCTTTCTTTCTACTCCGTCACCTCCTCGCCTTTCTGCTTCTACCATCCCTTTACCTCTCTCTGTCTTCCTCTTCTGTTCCCCTTCCCCTCCTTTTCTACCCCCTCTCTTTCCTTCTTCTCCCCTTTCTCCTCCTCCCTTTATCTCTTCCCTCACCCCTCCTCCCTCTCCTCCTCTTTGCCCTCTTTTCTCCTTCCCTCCTCTTTTATCTCCCTGCTCCGGTTCCCTCTCTTTTCCTTCCTCTATTTCCTCCCTCTCCCCTCATCTTCATTCTCTCCTTCTCTCTAGCTCCTGTCCATTTCTATTCTTCCCACTCCCCTGTTCTTTGCTCCCTTTCTCCTTTCCTCTCTCTCTCCTCCTCACTTGGAAAATAATTCAGAGGGGATTTTTCTGACGAGCATTGCAATTTTGCCTAGATTTGTGTATTGTGTTAAATTAGCAGTTGATCTTGATTAAAGGGCTCATATTACACTGTTTTCTGATCTGTGTTATAATGTTGTTTCCTCAGTTGTCTTTTGTTTCATTTGCACATGTTTAACACACAAACCTGCATTTTTAGGCTGAGTTCTTCTCTCAAACTGTCATGCGGTAATACAGGAAGTGCTCCACAGTGTTTGTGTCAATCTCACCGCTTCATGACATCACAAGGTGGAACAGAGCTTTTGGAGGTTTATAGATGTAGAGAGAATTACAATAAAAGATTACTCAAACGGGTGAATGAAACAAAACACAACTCCAGGTCTGTTTTTGATGAAGTAACAACATTATAACATAAGGTCAGAAGTGTCAGTTTTGGGTAATATGGGACCTTTAAGAGCAAACATGGAAACTGACCAAGCTGAAGTTGTGATTTAATTGTAGGCCTGAGCGATACGGCAAAATAAGGAATCATGTCTTTTTTCCTTGTATTGACCAAATGTGAGAAAGAAGGGAAATAAGGAGGGAGAGAAGCAGGAAGTGCTTATAGGAAGTGATCTTTTCTTACACACACACCGTCACTGTGTCTTTCAATTCATTTGCTGAACATAAACAATACACACTTTAAACTGTGCCATTTAATGCAGAAAATAGTTTTTTTTTTCCTCCAAAAAGTGAACTGGGCTCCAAATCACATGGTTTTATGAGGATGGCCCATAGTCTATATTTATGATGGACACAGCTAACCTGTTAGCCACCGCGTTCCACTTAGGTCCATCAACTCTGGCTTCAATTCACTTCCTATTGAAAAAAATGTAGCCCCTCTCTCCATAACTGCTACTTTCAGGCTTGTCATTTTGGCCTTAAAATATCTGTATTCTCCCGCTCTGCATAATCCTGGTATTTTTATTTTGCTTTTTTGCCCATAAATCATGATAGGAACATTGCCAACTGACAAATCAGGCACCTTTTTCCCCCAAGGTTGCTCCTGCTAGCGTCAACAACAAGTTTGATTGACAGCCTTGCTAAGTGCTAAACCAGCATGGGATGGGGCCTTACCCTCAACAGCCTCACTGCAGATTGGCTCTTTGGTTGCTATGACACTCGTGGTCAGGATTCCAAATATGGAACTCGGCTCCAAATTCTCCTCTATAATTGCTGGTATGAAGGAGCTTCAGATGTCTGCAGCTGAGTGCTATGTCCCTTAGTCCATTTCTTTAACCTCTATGTTTTGCCCTATAAACCTCTTTGTTGAAAGACCCAAGCTGCTGAGATGATACTTTGAAATGGATTTTGAATTGATTAAAACTTGATTAATTGCACAGGCCTACCTACTGTAACTGTTACTCCTGAATCATGACAGAATAAAACCGTTGCAGACATCTTTTAACATTTATTTGGGTCATTTTGGTTCCTTGGTTTTGTTGGTCCTCTCTCTCCTCTCACACACATGCAGTGGTCATCCTGTTATTGCTACTATTGCTGCGGCGCTCCGAGGAAAAGATTGTGTTTATTTTGGGAAGCGCAGATTTAAATCCTCGGTGTGATGTGGACTTGTAGTGAACGGGGTCATCGCTGTGTGCGCTTCGATCCATATTTGTGTGTGTTACATTCGTGTCTGTTTAAAGTATTTCCCCCATTGCCTTAATCCTCTGTATTTTGCCTTTCTTTATGAGTCATGCACTGGCAGTTCCAGCCTGGGTTGGACAATATCGTATTTTCGATAAATAGAGCTGCAAGAAAAATCTCAATCGAATCAAAATCACTATTTCAATGGTCACGAATCACAAAGATTCTAATTACTTCAGTTAATTTGCAAACTACTAATTTTCCAGTCTTGTTATCCCGTAGTTTAGACTTCTAAAAACATGTTCTGAAATGCGTGGGATTCCTGTACTAGACTAACAGAGATTTCAGTTTTATCTCCAGTGTTAAAGAAGACCTATTGTGCTTGTGTCTGCTCTATTATTATAATGATCCACACCTGTGGACGGTTATGTTAAAATCTGCACATTCTAAATCGCAATATATTCATTTAAAATAACTTAATTAAAAAAAAAAAAGTCTGCACACTTCCACATTAGAAACCTGCAGCACCCAATGGGAGCTGACATAAACGTCATCACAATACAGAATTGGCACCTCAGATGCGTAGCTGCAGATCACATTAGTGAGCTGTGGATTTTTTTCCCCATTTGTACCAAAATGACTCTTCCAAATCCTCCATATATAAGTAAGTACAGAGCAGTGGGTGTGTACTAGTGACAATGACAACAGGGACTGATCGGTAAAATGGTAAAATAAGCGATTAACGATTGCTCAAACGTGGATGAATACATTACATTTTACATTTACACTCCAAAAACTCCTTGGATGAGTAAATGGTGAGAGGAAAAAACTATAATATGGTTAAAAGAAAAGTCAGTTTTGCAGAATGGGTCTGCTTTAATGATTCTGGACATGTTTAAAATGTGAACTTTGACAGTTAATATAACAAAAAAATAAAATCTAATTGTAATCGCAATCACAATTAGGTATTTTCCCAAAATCGTTCAACCCTAAAAAGTAATGTCATTTTTTCATGGTTTAGTCTATGGTTTTCATGGTTTACTGAAGTGGTGTCAGAGCTTATTTCAATATAAATTATATGACAGTAATAGTTTAAATTAGCAGCTGGTATATCTTTTATGTATAGACATAGATTTTATCAAAAAAAAAGTTTAGCCATCAGGCAGAGTTACTCCATTCACAGTAAGAATGCATTTTCTCAAGATAAAATTCCAAAATAGATAAATTTAAGGCTAGTTTAAAGGAACATGTCTGGTGAAGCAAACACATCTCCATGGAAACAAACAGGCCAGAAAAGTTCATATTGCACCTTTAAGTCTGTGCTGTTTAGACCTGGTTTGCTGTGACCCTAAAGTGGTTTTCTGATAGAGGACAGCAGATCTGCACAGCGGTGGGCGTGGTGACGATTGCGTGAGTAACTTCTGCAGTTTTTTCTCAGACTGTGAGCTCAGCCTCTATAAATATTACAGGAACCACATCCACAGCAGAGAGAAAGAGAGAGAGAAATGTATGATGTCACCCGACGCACACCTCCCCCCGACTCACAGCTGTGCAGCCAGGGACCGGTCTCCACGGCAATGGACAGGTGTGACGACGAGGCGGTCTCCACAGCAACGGACAGGTGTGACGACAAGGCGGTCTCCATGGCAACGGACAGGTGTGACGACGAGGCGGTCTCCATGGCAACGGACAGGTGTGACGACAAGGCAGTCTCCCCGGCAATGTACAAGTAACGCAACAAGGGACCCGTCTCTAAGGCAAAGGACAGGTGAGGTGCCACAGCGATGAACAGGTGTGATCTTGGTGATGAGCTCATTAACATGTATTTAATAGAAAATCTTATGTCCAGACCGAAATGTAATAAAGTTCAGTTGTACAGTACAAGTACAGTTGTAAATATTCAAAGTACATTTTTAAATAATGATGTAAAATGTTTTAGGACTTGAGAAAAAATAAATTCTAAATGCTCAGATTTTTATACAGCTCTTTTCTACCTTGAGGACACTCAAAGCACTTTACATCAAGAAACTACTCACCCATCACACTTACATCCATACACCGGTGTACACAGACACTGGGGGAAAGGTGGATTAAGTGTCTTGCCTAAGAACACAATGACAGCGTTCATCTGTGGGAGCTGGACTTGCACTAATCAACCTGTGGGTCAGTGGACCGTTGAGAGTGGGATTCAAACCACCAACCTTTGGATCAGTGGACAAAAACTTGACCAACTGAGCTACTGTCGCCTAAAAGTATGCACTATTACTACTATTATCTTGCCACAACATGCCAATGTACAGCTCTGATCTCTACCATCACTCACACAAAAGATGGACTGTAAACTGCCCACTCAGATCAATACCGTACTTCAAATAAAAACATAAACGTTTTTATTATTCAATCAAAATAATCTAAATAAATCTAGATTTTTTCCAGGGCATTAAATATTCTGCCTTACATCCACCTCTACATTTCCACTCATTTAATCCTTCATGAAACTACAAACTACTCTTTAAGTGAACTTTTATCATGATGAAGGTGCCAGGGCGTTTCGAGCCAGTTTCTAATGAGAACACGATCACTCTGGTACAGCGTGTGGGCAGATTTGATCATAAAATAAAGTTTCAAAGAGGGATTTTTCTGAGTAGTGTTAAAGTCATCAGTGTCTATATATGTCACCGACGTAATTAGGTGGGAACATGAGTCAGAGTAAGCAGGGGAGAGGCAGAGCTGTGACAATAAAAAAGTACAGTTCTATGTTTGTCAAGGTGGGATAATGAATATGAATTATGTATTTCTCTAATATAATAACACTTCACTCCTCAGTCACGTACCAAAGTTGCCCTGGGGGATGGGGCAAATAAGAGTCAGATTTGTGGAAATTAATTTATTGCAGCTACATAACTTCAGCTTTTGTGATCAGTTGATTGTGACCATTCAAATTGCGATTTCAATTCATTTATGATGACACCTGCTGCTTTAAAGGGCCCATATTACGGCATTTTCTGATCTATGTTGTATTCTTATTTCCTCATCACACCTGGAGTTTCATTCACACGTTTAACACACAAACCCTGCATGTTTAGACTGAGTTCTTCACTCAAATGGAAGATGCTCTGTTCCACCTTGTGATGTCATGTGGTAATACAGGAAGTGCTCCACTGTGTTTTTAAAATCCACACACCTTCACTAGAATCATTTGGATGATTTCAGGTCTGGAATTGCCCAACACTATTGAACAAAACATAAAAGGTAGTTATTAACTTAAAAACTACCACTTTGTGACATCACAAGGTGGAACAGAGCATTTTGAGCTTTGGAAATGTTCCAGACTAATAATAAAGGTTTACTCATCCTGTGTGAATGAAACAAAACACAAATTCAGGTCTGTTTTTGATGAGGTAACAGCATTATAACATGGTTTAAAGCTCATAAGAGATGTTTGCCTTGAACAGTGGGTTTCAAAATGATGACCGTTATCATAGCAAGTAACAACAAAATACTATATCTTTCGAATGGGAAAAGTCCTCAAAATGTTGCACATAAGAGGAAGCTAATGCTAACCCAATTAGCAAATGATCGGTCAGTTTGCACTTTACGGTTGGTGAGGTAAAATAAATCTTCCGGCTACACTTCTATCCAAATGATTGAAAGATTAGGACCGTTGCCATAGTGACTAACAACAAAATATTATATGTTCTAAATGGGAAAAAAGTCCTCAAAATGTTGCATATAACAGGAAGCTAAAACCATGTAACGCTAACCCCATGAGAAAATTATTGGTCAATTGCCCTATATGGTTGGTGAGGTAAAATTCCGGCTATACGCATCCAAACGGTCCTAATGAAAGATTAGGACCGTTGCCATTGTGATTAACAACAAATCAACAAGAAGATAAAACTGTGTAACGCTAAACCCGTGAGAAAATGATCGGTCAGTTGCACTTTAAGACCGTTACTATAGCAATTAACAACAAACTATTACATCTTTGAATGTGAAAAAGCCGTCAAGATGTTGCATATAATGAGAAGCTAAAACCTAGTAATGCTAACCCCATGAGAGTATAGGGGTGACTTTGTGCATGTGCTGTAATCAGGTTAATCACATATACAGACCCACAGCCACGCGGAGCCCACTGGGAGGTGTCCCGTAGGACCTAAATGTGTCAGGAAGTCAGCGCTCGCCTCCTCCTTTCCTACGCCCTCGTTTCCATGGAGACTAAACAGAGGTGAGAAGAAATCCCTGAGTCTTGAAGATGAAACAACAATGCAGCAATACTTTGGCAGACAATATATCTTTATGTTTGAGGTTAATATATAGATCACTGTTAAACTTTCTTCCAGGTTTGCTATCAACAGAATGTCGGATTTTGGTTACATTTGTATATTTTATCTTCAAATCAGTGGTTCTTAACCTGGGTTCGATCGAACAGTCTCAGGGGTTCGGCGGAGGTCAAGACCCGACTCATATAGTTCGTGGACTGCGAGCGTCTCCAGACACTGGGCGTGTCCCAATTCGACAAATGCACCCTTTGATGTGCCTATCGAAGTACCCGCGCAACTTAAATGAGCTGTTCGAATGGCATAAAAACATAAAACGACATAAAAATGAAGAAAAGGAACAGACTTTGCTGTGAAAATGACATGAGAGTGGCCAAGGTGAAGCCACGCGTTTCTGAACTGGTCTCTCAAAGGCATCAGCAGAAGTCACACTGATTTGCAGTAAATATTCATTATTATTGTAGCCTGATGGAAATTAGGTGAGGGGTGTGTGTTAAAATGTTAAAAATAATAAATAGCATAAATACAATAAGTTCATTATTGGAATACATAAGGTTAAAAATTTAAATAATTTCAGTGTGGTAGTATTAAAAAAGGTAATGTCTTTGTAAAAAGGTATGTATGTAATTTGTTGTGAGTTCATACATTGTACTGGTTTTATTCTTTGAACACAGTGATGTAAATGCACAGTTCATTTTGTGCACCAGTAAAACATACTTATGTCTTGAATTTGAAGACATTTAGTTCTGCATTTATTTTATTTATTTAGTTATTTATAAGTGTAGAGCAATAGCTGTAATCTTTTCTGATTTCCCAATAGAAATAAACCTTAAATCACTTTCCCACACACTTTTGGGTCACGCTTCCTTAGATACAAAACTTAGATACAACAGAACAGAACAATGGCTAAAATACGACCACATAAGAGAACTTTGAGTGTCCACAAAACAATTGGACAGAAAGTGTGGTCCTTGCATTTACATTTCTTCTAATTATCAAAGGCCGTGTTAGAACGTCCACTTTATTCGCTACAGGGGGCACTATTTAGGGGTCATGCCATTTTTATTGGTGTCCGAAATTTCCCACAATGCATCTTGAAAAGTAGTGGGCATGAGTGGTCACTAGGGGGTCAATATAGACCACAATGCATTGCGAGAGTTGGAAAATCAACAGCGCACTGCAGACTTTAACTGAACATAACTAAATGACAGATAAAAGAGCTGTTTCATTGCACTGTTGATCCCTGATTATGAATAAAACACCCGTTATTGTATAAAGTTGCTAGCGTTAGCCACTTACCTTAGCTTGAGCTGTTAACAGACTGATAATTTCAACATTTCAGTTACAAAAAAATTAATAATCAAGTCAGTTTACGTGAGATCCAGCTTGAACAAAAACTTGTATTTGGGTGCCAGTCGAATGTGATCATTATTTATGACAGAAATCAAGTTTTACCAAAGTTTACCAAGAGTCATGTGACCTGAATGTAGATTTCTCTGTGAATGAGGCACTACAGCACTAAAGAGCACAGGTCTATGTAGTGAATGAGGGGTTAGGGGCTGGAGGAGACATTCGGACGCAGCCAGTGTTTTACAACTCAGCACACCTTCCGGTAATTTTGAATTTCTTAGTTTCAACTTTTGTTCACAATCTGCCTTGACTTGACTGGTGTTAAACTATGATTTTTACCATGGGCATTATCCCACCAAACAAAGTAATAATTAGAAACAAAAACATAGTAACATGTCAAATGTAGTTTCAGATTAAGTTACAATAATTCTTCCAAATGAATAGACAAATATGAGTCACGTACAGTGTAATAAAGCCCTATAATGAGGCTGTATATAGAGTAATGTGTCAGATGTAGGTGAGAGATGGCCCCACAGCGCTGGCACCTCAGGGAGCAGCAAAGCATCATGGGAGTTGAGTAGGTCATCATTAATGCACAGAGCAGCTTTCTCCATAGACCCGAGCTGTGTTTGTGTTACAGCGTAAATGTACAGCACAACGTCACGGATAAAATGTCACACAGAACAAGGAGAGGCAGAGAGAGGATTCTGATAAAAGGCAGGAATAAAAATAACTTTACGGAGGAGGAAACAGGAGAGAGGAGAAAGGGTCACGGGGAAGGACTATTTGACTTTGAAATAACTTCTTAAAAGGGCGTTTCCGCTCTTAAAGGAAGACTATGGGTGCGCTCTTATTGAATTAAAAAAGTAACTACAATCCCAACTGAACCTGCAGGTTAAGGCACTGGCAACTGCCAGTGCCTTAACCTGCATAAAACTAGACTTCAGCCTCTACTTTGAAACCTTTAAATCCACTCTATCACTCAGCCTTCCATTCCATAACAGGTGATGAATTTAAAACGCATCACTGTACACTCTGAAAAAGTAGGTTGGCCATCGCTATCTGCCAGACGAGAACAACACTGTATAAACCAGGGTGCTTATACTGTCAATCAAACCTGTTGCTAACGCTAGCGGGAGAGACCTCAGGGAAAGAAGGCACCTGGTTCATCTGTTATTGATGTTCATATATTGATTTATGGACACAGTAGCAAAATAAAATCCCAGGATCATGTAGAGCGAGTTAATGAGAACATTTTAAGACCAAAATGATGAGGTTGGTTGCAGCAGTTACAGAGAGAGGGGTTGAGAGTTGATGGAGAGAGAAGTGCGCCCATGATCACTTAATATTTAGAACACGGCAGCTAGCACTATATATATATATATATATATATATATATATATATATATATATATATATATATATATATATATATATATATATATATATATATATATATATATATATATATATATATATATATATATATATATATATATATATATATATATACATACACACACACACACACACACACACACACACACACAGTCTATGGGTGGGCCATATAGCACAAATGATATTGAAAAAGATGCTATGAACTTATAAATGCTATGAACAATAAATAAATACATTTGGCAGCGTTATCTTCCAAACAATCTAAGTAGAACATTTTTGTTGCTGGGTCTGCAAAATTACTACGTGTCTCTTCCCACTCTTCACCCCCATTTCACACTCCTTACAATCTTGTATTTAAACTATTGTAAAAAAAAAAAAATGTAATCTTCTTTTCTATTTATATTTTTCCATCAATATTTGAGAGAAAATCTCGTTGTTTATTAAAAGATGAGATGCTCAGAGTGAAGGCAGGGACACAGAGAGGAGAGAGGGACAGGAAGGAGCTGAAGACAGCAGATCACATGACACGAAACCGGAGAACAGCGGAACAGACGGGAATATGCAGAATATAGAGGAGCGGAAGAGAGGAAAAGGAGAAGAGGAGGGAGGTAAGAGAGGGGGGAGGAGAGACAAGGAGGAAAGAGAGAGAAGACACCTCATACAAGGAAGGTGAAAAGAGAGAGGGAGAATATAAGAGCGGAAGAGAGGAAGAGAAGGGAGGAGAGAGAGTGAGAAGACAGCTCATACAAGGAAGGAGGAAAGAGAGGGAGAATATAAGAGTGGAAGAGAGGAGAGAGAGAGGAGAGAGAGGAAGGGAAGAAGGAGAGTAACAGAAAGAAAGAGAGAGAGAGGGGAGGGAGAGAAAGAGAAGAAAGAAAGAGAACAAGAGAAGAGAGAGGGAAAGGAGAGGGGTAAAGAAGAAATGAGGAGGGAGTACAGAGACAGAGAAAGGGGGGGTAAAGAAGAGAGTAGGAGGGAGGAGAGAGAGAAATTACAAAAGGGTACAACAGTGTAGAGGAAGAGTTTAGGAGAGATGGGGAGCCAGAAGGAGAGAGAGAGAGAGCAAGAAAGGAGAGGAAATTGACAGGGTGAGAGAAACAGGAAAGGGTAGGAGAGGTGGTAAGAAACAGAGATAAGAGCGAAAAGATACAAAAAGAATAGAGAAACAACAGGGGGAGAAAGAGAGAGAGGGGTGACAAAGAAGAGAGGAAGAGATAGAGGGGAATAGAAAAAGGAGAAGGGGGTGGGATGAGAAAAAGGGAGGGGAGAGAGTAAGTGAGTGAGAGAGAGGAGAGCGAGAGAAGCAGTCCTTTCTAATCTTTATGTAACAAAGGGAGCAGAAAAGAACTTTATTTTCATCAATGATTCATTTTCAAACCAGAATTTACTGTAAGACGTCTCTGCACACAAAGCCTTTGGGAATTTATGCTTTTGGAGAACAGGCAAGGCCAGACGAGCCTTTGTGCCATTCCACAAGTTCAAAGTTAGATATGCACTATGATGTTTTGATGAATAAATATTTCATAATTGTCTTTAACTACAATACATCTAAAAATGCTTAAAAGATACATAATGTGCAAGTGTGCATTTTTTTAGCATTGTAAAAATGTTATTAGTGTTAGGGGAAAATTTATATCACAATTCTTGGAGCCAGATTATTATTTCAATTTTATCATCTTTCATGTGATCTTAGTATGTTTATATTGCCATGAAGAGGTAACAAATGTCATCTGCTTCATCTCAAAGTCCACAGTTCATTGCAATTGGTCAAATCCACCTGTCACTCACTCAGGGCATTTATAGGCTCACCAACAGGAGGAGGGAGTAGGAAAAATATGTTTAAGCTTAGAGCTGCATTCAAGAGAAAATTACGAAATCACAATATGTAAATTTTGCCAAAACTGCAGACTGTCACAAGAATGAGACTGTGATACAATTTTGATCATACTGGCTAGTCCTACGTCTTATAAGCTTGTTCCCTCATTGAAAACATACCTGGACTTGTATTTTTTCATTCACATTTGTTTGATGAATCCTGTTTAGTAAGTCTGCGTCCTCTAAACACTGAAAAACACAATTTAGATTTTTTTTTCCAGGATTGTTACATTACAGGTAAAAGCCCGAATGTCTCTTGCTCTGCTTTCAAGTCAATGATTTTCAAGTCTGAGCATTTCCACCATAAAATCATGTTCATTATAACTGCATGGTTTGTTAGCATGTCTGTGAGGGAGACAGGACCAATGAGGTGAATCCAGGACTAATGCACATTTTTGCATAATACAGGACTTTTAAAAATCAATACAAGTGCGAGACAGCAGATAGTAACCGCACAGAGTAAATGTTGAACAAATCAGGTCAAGATGCATGTGGTGTTGGACAGACAGCAGTGCAACGAGTGTGAACCAATCCACATCATCCTCATGTAATTATTGTAATGGACCACGCAATGTTCAGTGACCTTCAGTGTACAAAGACAGAGGGCGCCATAGGGACAATCTATGGCATGTTCATAGAAGGACACAGAGGCGATGATGTGGTTATTATGATGGAGTACATGGACCAGAGCAGTTCAAATGTCACTATTAAACATATTAGTGCTGCATGAATGATAAGAATGGAATCAAAATTGCAATTTGAAAGGGTAAGGTCAAGATTGTGTCATCAGATTGAGCGTTGAGCGACCAATTTTAAAATGGCTGAGCAATTTTGGAAAATAGGGTAAAAAAGGCTTTTAGATTTGTTGTACCACATCGTGTAGCCTGAATGTCAGAAAAAAGTTTAATTGATATGACAAAAGAATTTAATAACATTTCCCCTTGAACTGATCAATCATGATGTTCAATCCACCTTCAAATCTGATTTATTTTTGTCCCAGTTTTTTTTCCCACCACATGATTTTTTTTTTTTCATTTTGGATGGATTTTGGTTATTATTTTGGAACTTTACTCTGAGCAAGCTTTCATCTCCACAAACCCGACACTTGGCCTGAAGACCTCCTCATGCTTGTCTCCATGGAAACGAGGAGCAACCTATGCTATGATATTGCACAGGTAAAATGTATCTGTCGCCATGGAGAATGTTCTGTACAGCAGCCTTTTATTTCGATGGAATCATGCAGAAAGTTACGCGATGTTGCTTTAAATAAAGGCTAAATCAAAACTTGTCAATAGAGAACACATAATAGAATATCTTATGTCCATGGAGTAGGTTTATGCTATCTTAAACCTTGACATGACAACGATGGTTAGCTGCATGTTACTACTCCAGCTTTCATTTTTATTTAGTCTAATTGTTTCCTCCTGTACTGTATAATGCAGGAAAAGACTAAAAAAAAAGTTTCATATCATTGGTGGTAACTACTATCTTACATAAACACATCCCAATGTATAGTAGATATTGTCCGTGTGACGGATGAGCTCCCCCTGTTGTGTTATAGAACTACACAAACCCGAGTACAGGGAAATGGATGGTCCCAGTGATGAATGGGCCCCACTGACTCAGCTCCTCTGTAGAAGTGGACCACAGATAACTCACGTATGCACACGGACATGCACACTCAGGCTAAACACTGCACAGGCACCACACTGGAATAAGGACAAGTGATAGAAGAGACGATGAGGGACAAGAAATATTTAGTTTTTAAGATTTACTTAATAGACCTGGATTATTTGACGGGTTTTCATTTTTTTTCTCAATTCAAGCAAGAGTATTGGCCACTGGGGTACGAAAGGTGCACTTAAATTAAGATTGCAAGTTTAAACCAGTCAGGAATCTTCAAACTAGCCAATAAGATAGATTCATTAGCCATTTAGATCTAACTGAAAACAACATTCAAAATAAAAATTCTGAAAAATCCTTAAAACTTAACACAATCTAATCTAATCAATATAAAATAATATGTTTATCTCCATATATATTTAAGCTATCTTTACGTTCAGCTCAATTAAAAAATGTAATAATGTAAATGAAAAATGAACTGCCTACATCTTTAGAGACTAGAAACGTCCCTTTAGCAGAGGAGGTGTGTGTGTCTAATGAAGACGAGATACTCTGGCTCTGTTTCAAACTCTGTGAAGGACTTCTTTATGGTCCTGTGTGACTGAAGCCAACACTAAGCAGCTGCAGACAGGTTCCTCTAGAATACAGCTCAGTGCCAAACTTGCAATCAAACTACCTCAAAATTTAAAAGTTCACCCTGTAACTTTTCAGGTGACAGGTTGTGCGGGTGGGGGGTGGGTGAACAGCTTGAATCATTTGAGAGCCTGTTACCTTGCATTTATTCAGTTACAGGTGTTTTATTGTTGTCCTTTTGAAGATAGGTGCTTTTATTTTTTTATTATCGAATGAATGATGGCTAGTGTAGTGTTTTGAGGCTTTGCTAAACCTGTAAAGTGTAATACAAATGCAAGATTAGTTGTCATAAGGGACGAGAGCTGCAGCGGAGTCAGAGCAGGCACGTGCATTCTGTGGCTACATTGCAAATAACTTAAAGAGCCTATATTAGACTATTTTACTTGGCCTATGCTACAATGTTGTTTCCTCATCATAAAAATACCTGGAGTTGTGTTTTGTTTCATTCACACATGTTTAACACATAAATCATGCATATTTAGGTTGAGTTCTTCTCTCAAAAAGAAAACATTGTTCCACCTTGTGATGTCATGTGGTGATACAGGAAGTGCTCCACTATGTTTTTAAACTCCATACACCTTCAGTAGACTTAAGCACTAGGCTTAAAGCACAAGAGTCAATATGGTGTAGTATAACACTTTTAAATTATATTCCGTAAGTTAAACTCACCTCACACAACCTCGCACTAGTCTCCGCTTTAGTCAGTGATCAACCGATTAAAGACTTATTTTCAAAAGGCAAGAACTGGGTGACAGTAACTGAATGCATAGTTTCGGGTCAATCCTGCTACCCATAATCCACCATGAGAGCCACAGAGGTACAGTTGTATTCTCCCTCCCTCCTTCAGTTCTCTACTCTGACCTCCTCACTTCTGTCTCTTTCTATGTCCCGCCCCCTTTCTCTCCTTCTCTTATCTCTCATCTCTCCTCTCTTGTGTATCTCTCCTCTTTTCTTTTTTTCATTTCTTTCTCTATCTGCCCCTTGCGCCCTCACCTTTTCTCTCTGTACCCCACTCTCTCTCTTTCTTTTCTTCTCTCTCTTTCACTCTCTCTCTAGTTCGCTCCTAATCTGACCCTCTCCTGTTCCTGTTTCTCTGCCTCTCCTCTCTCTTCCTCGTCTCCCCCTCGCCTTTTCTCTCTCCCCTCCCTGTCACCCCTCCCCAACCCTCCTGTCTCTTTCTATCTCTTCTCTCCTTCTCTTTCCCCCCTCTTCCTCTCCTTCTATCTTGTCTCTCCCTCTCTCTCCCCCCTCTCCCTCTCTTTCTATCTTGTCTCTCCCTCTCTCCCCCCTCTCCTTCTATCTTGTCTCTCCCTCTCTCTCCCCCCTCTCCCTCTCTTTCTATCTTGGCTCTCCCTCTCTCCCCCCTCTCCTTCTATCTTGTCTCTCCCTCTCTCTCCCCCCTCTCCCTCTCCTTCTATCTTGTCTCTCCCTCTCTCTCCCCCCTCTCCCTCTCCTTCTATCTTGTCTCTCCCTCTCTCTCCTCCCTCTCCCTCTCTTTCTATCTTGCCTCTCCCTCTCTCTCCCTCCTCTCCCTCTCTCTCCCTTCCTTCTCTGTTGGTTGTGCTGCTGATGTTATAGACAGTGAGCGACAGGGGGTTAGTCTCTCTCCGAGGTTCTGACAGGCTGAATTTCATGGAGCAGATGAAGCATTTTGAAGTTTTTAAATCCCGTTAAGGGTCCAGCCGGGACTTAGCTTCTGACGCAGCCTCCTCCACCGCCGCACATTCAATATTCTCTGGGAAAGTACGGTTCAAAATGTCTCCATACATTTTTATTGCCTCCCAAAAAGCGTTAGGTGTTGAGATTTCAAAGCAGGGTTTGGGTGATGGGTCCGAAAAAGTCAGAGGAAAGTCAAAACTACTTTCAAATTTTAACACTAAAGTAGCAGTTACGGACCAAAACTCAGAAATTACTTTTTTTCCATATATTTCTTTAAATGTGTATGAAAAGAGAAAGGAAGAGGAGAGTATCTACAAAAATACAGGGAGTCTAATTCATAAACTGTATATAAAAATGGACATAGCTAACCCACTAGCTGCCTCGTTCCAAATAGGAAGTGAGCACTTCCGGTTCCATCGGCTCTGGCTCTAATTCACTTTCTACTGACAAACTCTCGCCCCTCTCTTTGTAACTGCTGCTGTCAGACTCGTCACTTGAACACTTAAAAAATACCTGGTGAATGAACATTTATAACACAAAATCAGGTGCCTTCTTTCCCAGAGGTCGCTCCTGCTAGCATTAGCAACAGGTTTGATAGACAGCAATGCTAAGTGCCTGCTACCTGCTAAACTAGCAGTGCCGGTGGGAAGGGGCATTCCTTTCAACAGCCTCGTTCCAGATTGGCTCTTTGGTTGCTACAATACTCACGATCGGAAATTCAAATGTGGAACTCGGCTCAAAATTCACCCTTATAACTGCTAGCCTCGATGAGCTTCATTTGGCTGGAACCTCCTTACCGAGAAGAGGTGACAGGATAACCACTCTGCCACAGTAACACAATTTTAAACAAATAAACAATTTTAAATAAATAAATACACAAGAGAAGAGTAAGCAAGTACAGAACAGTGGCTGTGTATTGACCTTATTCTTATTTATCTTATTTGTTCCGGTTCCGGTTAAGCGAGAATCCCATTCATTTCAATGGAGAATTTGGGAAAGGTTTTGCCACTAAAATCTGACATAAAGTAGGTTCATGTGTGTAAAACATTCAATGTTCACGTGACCAAAAAGTCAAAACTGCTCAGATTCTCTGGGAGGCTTTAAAACGGCTCTGTAGTCCCAATACAGTTTATTAGCTGTAAAGATCAGCAGCTACATGCAAAATAATACAACCCGAAAGACAATGGCACCTCCCACGGCAACTTCCATAATAAGGGAAATAGGGGGTAGGTGAAAACAGGATTTTTCAGAGCAATGATGCCTCAAACATAATATTAAGATTACGCAAACATGCATGAAGCATTAGAACATGGGTAAAAGCTCTTATATCTCTAAAAATCCCTCCCATTGTTGCTGTAGTCATCACATACACTTCCTCCCTGGTCTCCCCCATGGACAGGACCAGGGGCACAAATTGGCGCCCAGCTGAGCTAAACACGCAGGGTGCTGGGAGGCAGATGGCTCTGGCAAAGGCTCAGCCCAGAATGACTTTAGTAGCTACGGTTAAGACATGAGCATACACGCTAACGCTACATACGAACTAGCGCTAATATCGCAGGAAGGGCTAAGTGCTTTGAGCTGTATTTAGCCACATGGGGACAGTTTGATCCCAATAAAGAGACCCACTCTTTATCAGGTTTAGTCAAGGGAAGGACAATATGGGATTTTTATATTCAAAATAAGATCAACTTTCCATGTTGAAAATGTAACTTCACTGAGTAACTTTACCAGACAAAGGGTCTGTCACCTGCTTGTCTCCATAGAGATTTATTTACTTGACTGTATTGTTCCACAGTAAATTCAGATAAACAGCTGATCCCTGGCCTGAAAAGTTACGTAGTGGATCTTTAATCTCTTATGTATAAAGCAGAGGTACCCATTTTAATGTGATAATTTTATTGTGTCGCAACAGGAGCCAAAATCAAGATTCAGGCCACTAAAAATTAGCCCAAAATCCTTCTAAAGTGCAATAAATTTGAAAATGCAAATTGGATGTTTACAATTTCAAAAAGTAACTTGCAAAGAACAAAATAACTATGTAGTAAATTTCTGCAATCTTTTTCCAAAATGCATGTTTAACAGTTCATATTTCTGTATACTGTACTCGTAGACAGTGGTGGAAGTACTACATTTTGTTGCTTAACTACAAGTACAGTTACCAGAGCAAAAAAATACTTAAGTAAAAGTACCACATGAAAAAATCTACTTTAGTAAAAGTATTAAAGTACCAGTTTAAAAATGTGCTTAAAGTATTTTCCACATATTTTGAGGTCTTATAAGGCTGCAAATGTAGTGATTTTAATACAGATTTGTGCCTAATTTTGTTCAACAGAAACAACTAAATCAAAAGTTTTTTCAGCTGTTTTTATTTGTATATTTTTACTCAAATTATGAATGTGATAAAGATAAACCCTCAGACTTTTCAGCAGGTCTCAAACAATAAAAAAACCTTTTACTTTTCAGTCCAGTTAAAAAATGTAGTGGAGTAGAAAGTACATTACATTACATTCCACCACTGCTCCTAGATGTGTTTAAAATGTGTTCTGTGAAATTAATCTTTATTTAAAAAAGAAAAAAAAAACATAAATTATCTAAATCTACTGCAATGAAATGTTTTCCCGTTTTTAATTATTCAACTCTTTCATATAGGTAGTTTTAGTAGTTTTGGTGGTGTAGATAGGTCAGCCCTGTAGTTCAGCAGATCCAGACGAGGCAGGGGGGGAGGAGGAAGCAGGGGAGAAGGCTAATTAAACATTATTTTGGGGTCATTTGTTATTTCTCTCTCTGTTTTTGACCAAATCCTTAAGCAGAACATACCACACTGAACCACGGTTAGGCAAAGCTGGCATTAATTCCACTCTAGTTCTCTCTTGGCTCTGGAGCTAACTGTTCATATGTCACATGAGTGCAGAGAATACAGTCTTGTAATTCCATTGTAGTCAGTAATATAATAATTAAAAACTCTAGACTAATTATGTGCCGTAAATGTACTTTTGACTTGCTGTATAGTCAGTCACTTTAAAAACACAGTGGAACACTTCCTGTTTTACCACATGACATCACAAAGTGGAACACAGTGTTTTCTGTTTGAGAACTCTGTCTAAATGTGCAGGGTTTGTGTGAATGAAACGAAACACAACTCCAGGTCTGTTTGTGACGAGGAAACAACATTATAAAATAGATCAGAAAAATAGGGTAATATGGAAATTGTATATTGTCATCTTATTTTAAAAGAAAAAAAACACACTAAAAAAGTCAATACGTCAATAAGTATGATATTATCCATTTATCTATTTTATCCAAACTCCATACAGAAAGGTAACACACTGTCTGGGATTAGGAATTGAACCTCAGACCTTTTGGCTACGAGGCAACTATTCCAGTCTCATCATCTCTCTACTCTTATTTCTCTGACATTCAGCTGTTCACTTCATGCTCTACTTTCCATCAGATCAACCCACTTTCTCGCTCTCTCTCCTTTCTTCTTCCTCCCTTTTCTCTCCTTTCTGTCTCTTACTCCCTCTTACTCCTCTATTTCCCTCTCTTTCTCTCCATCTCCCTGTCTCTCTTCCTCATATACTCTCTCTCTTTTATCTATCTCTCTTCTTCCCCGTCATCCTTCTCTCCCACAAGCAAACTCTATGTCCTCTCTTTCTCTCATTACCTTCACCTCTCTCTCTTCCTCTCCTCCTCTCTCACACACTCTCCTTCCTCTGCCCCTTTCTCTCTCTCCCATTCCCCCTCATCACTCTCTCCTCCTTCTCCTCTCTTTCTGTTCAGCTTTCTCTCCTCCTCGCTCTCACACACTCTCCTTTCTCTGCCCCATTCTCTCTCTCCCATGCCTCCTCACCCCTCTCTCTCCTCTTCTTCCTCCCTCTCACACGCTCTCCTCTCTCTGCCCCCTTTCTCTCTCTCCCATCCCTCTCCCATCTCCCCTCCTCCTCTGTCTCTCTTCATCCTCACCCCTCTCTCTCTTACATAACTGTACAGAGATAAGATATGGGATCAGAAAATGAACCAATCAGGTGCCATTTTTCTTCACCTTCCTCCCACCGTTACCCCACCAGAAGAATGTTACAGTGAGGGCTTTATTTGTCTTCTTCGCATGAATCAGTGACGGTTGTGTTGCATTATACATGTTGTGAGGTCATGTTTACATTGTGTAATTGGATTGTAGCAAGAGACCGCGTTGTCTGGAGCTGTAATGAGAAAAGCTTGAGGGTTAGTACTGCGTAAACAAAACACTTTATTCACAAATGAGAAAAATAAAAGAACTAAAATATGACACCAAAGAAAATACTATCATTCTGTTTTGTTTGTTTCTTTTTGCTTCCAACTATAGTAAATGGTAAACGGTCACATATTTATATAGCACTTTTTATAGCACTTATATTCACGTTCATGCGCCTGCGTACACAGACACCAGGGACGAGGTGGGTTAAGTGTCTTGCCCAAGGACACGATGGCGGTATTCATCTATGGGAGCAGGAATCACACCGCTAATCTGTGGGTTTGACTGCTCTACCAATGATGTTTATGTCGAAAGCGGGATTCAAACCACCAACCTTTGGATTAATGGACAAACAGTACCAACTAAGCTACTGTCATCTGTATAAAAAGTATTATTTGCAATTTATGTTTACAACCAAATCAATCAATCTGAGCAGTTCTTACTGGAAGATAGGTGGTTAGACCCCAACTACGACTATAGTGAATTCTGTAGTTGTGTCACTGAGCTAGACACTTCACCCTATGCATGTCCGAATATGATGAGTGATCAGAGAGGTTGCTGGCGTGGACGTATTTTACAGGAAATATCACTATAAATATTTAAACTACCTCCCGCCTCGATCATTTGTAATCATCAAAGATCAGCTCGGGGCTTTTTAATCAGGTCCACAGCCAATCATCAGTCACAAAAAGCGACAGTAGCTGAGTTGGTTGAGTTGAGTGTTTGTCCGCTGATCATAAGGTTGGCGGTGCGATTCCAGCTTCAAAAAGATGAATGCTGTTGTTGTGTTCTTGAGCAACACACTTAACGCCCTGTGGTGAGTGGTTCCTTGATGTAAAGCGCTTTGAGTGCCGTGAAGGTGGAAAAGCGTTGTACCCTTTAGCAAGAAATTTGGCTACTTTTGTGTTAAATTGTATTTGTTTTTAAAAAGACAAATTTAAATTGAATCGTAAATGATCATTAACGAATATGAGAATTATAATTGTTAGATTTTTTGTCATATTGCCCAGTTCTACTCATGCCATGCACAATATCCCTAAAGCATTGATAATCCTCGTAAAACCTGTTCAGCTTCTAAATGTGCAATATTGTAAAAAAAAAAGAACATGATCTGAAACAAATACCCCCCCTAAAATATTGTTCCAGACAGTTATCTTTTATTTTGTCATCATTTGTAAATTGATATATTTATTATGACAGGCCTATATCATCACAGCTGAATAATGAACTGCTGTAGTGCTTTTTGATGAACTTTGTTGGATCTGAGTCTGTATAAAGAGGACACAGAGGTGAGAACAGAACAAAAGGCTGTTGTTGTTTTGGAAGGTAGGTCTCCATGTCTGTGTGTGTGTGTGTGTGCGTGTGTGTGGGGGGGTGTGTGTGCGTGTGTGTGTGTAAAACAGTTAAAAATAGCCGTGTTGTGTCTGACTGGAACAGGTGTCCAAACAGCACAAAACACCAAGGCTAACTACAGCGAGCCCTCCTCTGATCCAGCATCAGTGAGAAACTATGAGCTGAATAGTACATGGCAGGTTAGGTCAAACACCAAAGAACGCAACAAATACATGATTAATATACTTTTGTCGTGTCCATGTGCAAGACACTTCTCCGGAACTAGCACATGTTTTTGAGATGTATAGCTACCAGACAGACAAGCAAATGTAAGCTAATTATTGCATAACAAATACTATATTCATCTATTTGAATCCTGGTCTTGTCTGTTCCCCTCATCTCTGCAACTGCCTCTCTCACATTGAATTGGACAGTGTCAGAACAGCTCACCTCCTCCCTCTCTCTCCTTCAACCCTTTCTCTCTGTCTTTCTCTCTCTCTTCACTTCTCGCTATCTCGCTTCACATTCCCTCTCTCTCTCTTTATCTCTCTTCACTCCTCCCTCCCTCTCCCTCCCTCTCTTTTCTTCTCTCTCTCTTTACTTCCCCTCTCTCTCCCTGTGTTTCTCTCTCTTATCACTTCTCCTCTCCCTCACACTCTCTCTTTTCACTCCCCACTCTCTTCCTCCCTCTCTCTCTTCACTTTCCCCCTCTTTCTTTCTCTCTTCACTTCCCCTCTCTCTCCCTTCCTCTCTCTCTCCACTCCCCCTTCTCTCTCTCTCCCTCCTTCCCTCTCTCTTTCTGACTCCTCTCCCTCTCTCACTCCTCTACCTCTCTCTTCACTTCCCCTCTCTGTCGCTGCTGCTCTCTCTTCACTCCCCATCTCTCTTTTTTCTTTCTTTCTTCTCTTCCCATTTCTCTGTCACCCCCCCCTCTCTTCACTTCCCCTCTCTCTCCCTTCCTCCCTCTCTTCACATCCCCTCTCCCTCTCTCCCTCCCTCTCTCATATCCCCCTCTCCGTCTCACATCTCATTTGTCTCACGCAGACAGAAAAAGGCCCCACATCTCTGAGGGCTGTATTAGAGGCATTATACTCTGTAATGGGTTGACATGTTAATCTGCGCCTCTATTCTCTCAGCTAATGAAAATATCCATGGTAATCTGCGCGGGTGTGCGTGGGGTAACAGTGAACGCCGCACGCTTCCAGACGCCGCTGAACTCAACGAAACTCATGAGGAGACAACAAGGCTATTTACTCAAAACACTCGAGAAATATGTTCAATTTGAAATCACATGGGATGACAGCGGAGTGACTGAAAATCGTTTTGTTCTATGAAAATGGTATTTATGTTTACTACTGTGTATGTATAGAAGTTTACAAGTTATTATTTTACTATGTTAAAGGTGGTATATTAGGAAAAATTGACTCTCACGAGCTAAGCCATGTTATAATGCTGTTACTACATCAAAAACAGACCTGGAGTTGTGTTTTGTTTCATTCACACATGTTTGAGTAACTCTTTATTATTAGTCTGTCTACAACTCTAAAGCTCAAAATGCTCTGTTCCACCTTGTGATGTCATAGAGTGGACCTGAAGTGTGCATGTTCTCCTATCTCCTCCTCTCAGTAAAGATGTCGTGGGTTAGACTCCTTAGTTATAAAACACCTAAATAAGTTATTCAAATTTCTTGCAAAGCTAACCATATTTCGCAATGGAATTTAACTTTTAACTTAAACTACCCACAAACCAGACCTGAGTCTCATAGTCTCCAGTGTAGAATATTCTTGTTGCTTCGGTCATGTGCTCTGTCTCCCTGTGTTATCCCTGTACAGTCTGTTTGTATGGGTGAGTGTGTGGGCATTTAAACTGCACACTGGGACCTGACAGTTCTGGGTCAGAGCAACCGAGTCAGAGCTACAGCAGCAGAAGCACCTCTGAACGCAACACCAGTGTTAGTGTGAAACAGACGAAGAGGAGGAGATAAGAACAGAGGGAAACTACCAGTTCTCACATCACTACACAACTCAGGAACAAGGGAAAAATGTAATACTACAACTGAGAAAAGCAGATCTATTGCGCTTGTGTCTGCGATATAGTTATAATCTATGGCACCCATGGATCCTTATGTTATAATGTGCACATTTTAAATCGAAAGATGGAAGAAATAAGTCCACTGATTTTCCCGTTAGAAAACTGCGGTACCCAGTCGGAGCTGACGTTACTGTAATCATCATAACAAAGAGCTGTGTAGCTGTCGGCCCCTCTTATGGACAGCTGCACATCACACTAGCAAGTCGCTGATTTTTTTTTTTCATTTGTACCAAAATTAGTACGAGATGCTGCCGAATCCTACATGTATCATGGTTTAAGACAATAAAACTGAAGAACACAGTAAGAACAGAGCAGTGGAGTTAATCGGCAAAACTGAGTCTTGAAAATAAGTGATCAAAGATAACTAAAACGCGCACAAATCACTCCAAAAACAACTTCAAGAGGGTAAATGAGAAGGAACCAACTATCCCATGGTTAAAAGCTCTGAAAAGTCAATTTTGCATAATAGGTCTGCTTTAAAGGGGGACTAGTAATATATAATTTAAAATAAGGGAGTCCAATACCTGCTTGTCTATATGGAGATGCTATTGCTTTGCCTGAAATGTTCCACTGTATTGGATTTAATGTATCTATCTCCATGGAGAAAAGCAGGTGATGCCAGTAGGACAAATCTGTGAAGAGGTCACTGAACCCACAGAAAGAATGCATGTTTTTGTAGCAATAAAAGCACAGTTAACTGAATATATGCAAGCTGGAATGTTCTACACTATGGCATTAGGCTAATCTTCTGACCTTGCATGTTTAAAATGTGTGTTAACAGCTGAAGAAATATCCTTAAACACAAACATTCTTTCTTAATTTGAGCGGGGTCGTCTCTCCACAGATATGACCTATAATTTGATGTAGTGTGTCCATGGAGATAGAGAAGTTTAATGCCATACTCAAATTACAGGTAAAGTAATGGTAAATGGTCAGATTTTTATATAGTGCTTTTCCACCTTCAAGTCACTCAAAGCACTTTACATCAGGGAACCACTCACACACACACATTCATACACCAGTGCACACAGACACCTCCCACTAGAAAAGTTACATGGTGCAACTTTAAATAAGAAAACATAAAATCACGTCAAAGTTTGAGATCAGTCAAAATGATGGAAAAAATCTTTATCCCATATTGCATAGCTCAACATTTTGATAAGTCAACTCATAATGGAAGCAATTTTTTCCCCACAAGGAAACTCAATTTTATATTTGTATTAGCAGTAAAGCTCTCATCCATCTCCTCTCAGGACCCTGGCTCTGGTTTTGGCTGGAGTGAGGGCGAAGCAGCAGAGGTGGGACAAGCCTCAAAGCTGACAGGACACAGTGCTTTTGCTGTGAGGTTGGGGGTTTATTGTCATTGTGATGTTGTTGTTGTATGTTTTATAGTCCCGGCGCAAACACAAGCGTACCTCCAGGGTGATGTGCTGCTGAGCCAGACTTCAGCCTAATTACATTGGACACATGTGGGAGAGAGTTAACCACCTGCTACAACAGTGTGTTCACAGGAGGCAGGCCAGAGATTGTCAATATTCAAGGGTCTATAATTAGCTAAATGAACTCTTTGGAGCTGTTAGCATGATAGCTAACTAAATAATGAACAGTGGTTTTTAATAATATTTGTTCTTTTATAATTATCTGTTTGAGGGTAATTAGGTTTAAGTTCTTTTTTAAAGGTCCTATACTACACTATTACCTCCTCAAAAACATACCTAGTTGCCCCAAAATGTCTGCCCTAACTAACTTTAAAATTCATAAATAAATGTAAAACCCTCCAACAAAGTCTATGTTAAGACATCAGCCCCCTAAAATAGTCTACTAAGCTCCTCCATGTTTTTAAAGTCCATTCACCGTCACTAAACCTGATCATAAAATCCTCAAACTGTCTCCACTGCAGTTTAGAAAATAAACATTAAAGAACCATAACAATCATCATAAAACCTCACATTCCCATTGCGATAATTCATTCTGAACTGTTGCTTCACTTTTCTCCATTGCATCACAGCCCTCCCTTTACAGCAGTGGAAACACTCACTGGGTTCAAACAAACATGGAGCCAACAATAAAAGGCTCAAGAGCAAATCCACAGCAAATGTTTCTAAATCCTCACACCCAGGTCTGTCTGAGGCACATTCTGAACGCAGTCCTGGAGTCTTAGCTAAAGGGCCCATGTTACGATATATTCTGATCTATTTTATAATGTTGTTTCCTTATCATAAACAAACCTGGAGTTGTATTTTGTTTCATTCACACAACACACAAACCCTGAGTTATTCTTTCAAACAGAAAACCACATGACATCCACTTGTAGTAATACAGGAAGTGCTCCACTGTGTTTTTAAACTCCATACACCTTCATTAGAATCAATTGGATCATTTCAGGGTGTGGAAGTGCCAATCTCTACTGAAATAAAGGTAAAATGTAGCTGTTAACTGAAAAATACTGCTTCATGACATCACAAGGTGGAACAGTGCATTTTGAGCTCTGGGGATGTAGACAGACTAATAATAAAGGATTACTCAGACATGTGTGAATGAAACAAAACACAACTCCAGGTATGTTTTTGAGGAGGTAACAGCATTATAACATGGCTTAACACACACAACAGTCAATTTTGTATAATACAGGGCATTTAAACCTGGTTTAGTTCTGTTCTAAACAATACTGGTTCCTTGGATCTATTTTGTTCATAGCTAGTCTTGAGTTTTTAAATGTCCAAATAAATAAATAAATAATCACCCAAATAGTATTTTGTGTGAACATTTTTATGCAAACCACTTGGCCTCATAATGTAATGGAAACTGAATTGCGTAATAAAATTGCAATAGTTACTCAAGAACATTTCAAAGTTACTTGCTACTTTCCATTTCAGAATTTGCCAATGTCACACCACTGCAGAATCTGAAGGGATCGTAAGAAATACAGAAATGTGGAATGTACGGTTGTTAAAGTATTGAAAATCAGATACTAATCGACAGTAGTAACGAAACTAGAAACTCATTTGAGCAGGTATCGATACTCAAAAGTCACATTCACGGGACAGAAATGAATGTCTCCTTAATAGTTTTAGAATGATCTTGAGCTGTATCAGAACAAGTATAAGACACATAGACTAGTATACACCCATGGACCACTATGAACCTACTGGACACTGAGGATTACACAGATATAAGACTGCATGGTAATATGAAAGAAAATACTACGATTTCAGGTTGAATATCTCATTCTATTGTATAAAGAAAGTGTTTTTATTACTATTGTGGTATCGAAATCGGTATTGTGTATCGAGTGTATTCCTTAGTATCAAAATCTAGTTGGAAAATTTTGTGTTACGACAACACTACTGAACTTTTTCAACTACTGTGAAAACCGATTGAGATTGTTAGCCTGCCTTCTACCGTTTTAAGCAATGTCCTGTAGTTTTTCCTCGATTCTGACCCATTTTTGCCGTAGACCAAATCTAACGAGTACACTTCTGGCTGTAGTCCTCCTCTCTTCTCCTCTCTTCTTCTTCTTCTCTCTCTTTCCTGTGCTATAAACCCACAAAAATACTCCCCTCTGTCTCCACAGTAGACAGTTGATTGTATTCATGTGTCTGCGGCTCCCTGAAGTGAACCTTGGTATAACTAATACTCACATTATCACTGGAATAAAACATCGCCACGGCGCTCAAACAAGAAAAAAAAACCAAGCTTGACAGGCTCTCTATCCGTACACTGCAAAAACAATGCCTACATGAACTAAAACAACAGGGGTTAAGGTTCAATACTGCATCAAAACAATATCATACACATACATTTCAGAGATAGTTTTTAAATGGCAAAAATCCACTTCCAACGATTAATGATGTGTTTGAGGCGACAGCAGCTCAGTTTGTAGAGTATTTACCCCCTGATCTGAAGGTTGGTGGTTCAAATCCCATTTTTGATGCGATTCCAGCTCCCACAGATGAATACTGTTGTTGTGTCCTTGGGCAAGAATAGACATCATGGCCAAAATAATTGCTATTAACGTTAATATCACGATAATTATTAAAGTTGCTGAAAAATGTTATGCATAGGAATCATTATAATTTTTACATTATGAATAAGTTCTTTATTTAAAGAGATCATCACGGAGAATTTTTTTTTTTTTTCTTGTCCCATCCCCAGTGTCTGTGTACCCTGGTGTATGAAAGTGTGTGTGAATGGGTGAGTGGTTCCTTGGTGTAAAGCGCTTTGAGTGGCTTGAAGGCGGAAAAGAGCTGTATAAAAATGTGACCATGTGCCATTTTAATCAAATTTTAAACAAGATTGAGATTCCGGCTTTTCTAATTTGTGTAGAGTCTTTTGTCAGGCCCACAACCGATCCTCTGTCAGTAAAAGCATGTGGTTTAGAGCTATCAGACTGGAATCGAAACTGCAATTTCCTCCACAAACAACAAAATCTCCTGTCTTATTCTGCATATAAAACTTCAAACCCTGTAGTTTAGATGTGTACAAACAGGTTCTGAAATGTATCAGGTGCTCTCCATGTGTCTCCATGGGGTCTTATTCTGCATAAAAACTGCTAAACCTGTAGTTCAGTTTAGGTCTGTACAAATATGTTTTGAAATGTGATTTTTGTATTCATTTGTCAGTTCGTATTTCAGCCATTTTGTCAGTTCTTCTAGACGCATTTAAAATATGAACACTGAACAGAATCTCAAATGTAATCACAATCGTAACTAGATATTTTTCTCAAATTGTGCAACCCTAGTATCTTGTTGTACGAACATGTTCATATTTCAGTTTCATATTCAAATCAGACCTATTCTGCAAAATTGCGAAAATGCAAAGTTGTATTTGGAGTGATTCGTGCATGTTTGAGTAATCTTGAATCCAATTTTATTTTGTTAATCTGTGATACACGTAGGATTTGGTACATAAAAAAAATATATAAATCTGCTGCTCGCTAGTGTGATCTGCAGCTATTCATAGGAGGAGCCGACAGCTACACAGCTCTTGAGATGACATTTATGGCGACGTCAGATCCCATTGACCACTGCAGTTTTCTAAGCCGGAAGTCAGTGTACTCGTTTCTTTTATCAAATCGTTTTAGATGAATATTGTGATTTAAAATGATCTGCAGCTGTCAAAGATTATAACTATATCGCAGACGCACAATATGTTTTGCTATGTACATAATGTTCCTGAAGCATGTGCACTGAACTCTGAACAAAATCCTACTTTTGAAATATATTTAAAATACTTTTTTGCATAATCGCACAGCTCTAACATTACTATGAACAACTACTTTAACTTCAGCAGCCAGTTCTTCACTTATGTAGACCTCCTTTTTTTGCAGTGCACTTCTCTCCATCCCGTTCTCCCGATGGCACACTAGCAGATGTATGTGCCTCGAGCGATGTGCATAGGCCGCCATTTTTTCACTCCTCCTCTCATTCTCTCTCTCCTCACCCTCTTACTCTCTTTCTTTTAACCCCTTCTCTTTCTCTCTTTCCCACTGCCTTTAATTGTCTCTCTCTTCTGTCTCTCTTTCTCCCTTTTTTCTCCTCACCCTCCCTTTCCCTCTTTATCCATCATCTATCCATTTGTCTCTCTCTTTCTTACTCTCTTTCTTCTCTGCCTCCTCTCTTTATCTCTTTCTCCTTCATTTTCCTTGTCTGTCTTACCTTCCTCCATCTTTCTTCCTCTTTCTCATTCTCACTCATCCCTGTCTCGATCTCCTCTCCCCCTCTCTCATCCCTTTCTTTCTTTCCTCTCTCTGTTCCTGTCTCCATCCTCCCTATCTCACCCCATCCCTCTTCTCTTTTCCTCTCTCACCCCTCTCTTCTATTGTATTGTTTTATCATGTTTTTGCATGTTTTTTTGTTTTGTTTTTTTTTTACAAACATAGCACTTTATATTGCCTTTGTAAAGCACTTTCGGCAGCTGTTTTAATATATATAAATAATTTGACGTGACTCTCTCTTTCTCTCTTTTACTCCTCTTTCCTTCTGTCTCTCTCCCTCCGTCCCTCCTCTCTGCTCTCTCTCAGTCTTCTCTACTCTCTCGCTCTGCCCCCCCTTTACCCATCTTTCTCCTTGTCTCTCACCCCTCTTTCACCCTCTTTTCCTCCTGTCTCCCTTCTCTCTCTGTCATTCTCCTCTTCTTCTTCTTGCCTCTCTCACCCCCATCCCCTCTCTTTTCCTGTCTTTCACCCCTCCTTCTCTCCCTCTCTCTATTTCATCTCTTTTCCTCCCTCTCTCCTCTAATTCTCCTTGTCTTTCTCTCTCCTTCACTCTCTCTTTGCCCACTCCTCCTAACTCTCTCTCTTTCTCTCGCACACACAGGGGTGACATCATGGCACGCATTTAGATCAGAAGGTCAAAGGGTAACGCCGCTCGATGTTGTGGAGATGCTCTGCTGCTGCTGACTCTGACAGATTACAGGAGGAGAGAAGAATCCAGCGTATGTAAACAAGAATGCTATGCTAGTTATTTATTAATGCTAACCCAACACACAATATTAGAAAAACATGAAGTATGGAAGACTATCTCGCAATGGTGAAGATACAGAATAACAGAAACTGACTTTGACTGGCTTTGGGTTGTCAAAAGTATCGAAAATCACATACTAAAACTAATATTGAAACTAGGTACTCATTTGAGCAAGTATCGATACAGCAGAAAAACAAATTAACAGGACAAGATTTGAGCTTTCCTGGACAATTTTAGTAAGATTTTATCAACATGAATATAAGACCTCATGCTAAAATAAAGACTGTACTGTTATTTTGTATATGAAATTTACTTTCCATTACTAAAATTTTAGTATCGTGACAGTACTACTTTGACTAGAACCAAATTTGTGTAGATACTCTGGCCACTGACTGGAGCGCTGTTAGCATGCTTGTTTTCTGCACTGCTGTCTTAAAGTTGACAAAAGAGCTTATAAACTTATCTCTGTGAATAATTAGGATGCTAGGAATGCATTAGAAAAGTGAAGGTTAAGTTCAAATTGTTGCCTGTTATTTAAAATGAACACATTATCACATTTTTAAGATGCTTTTAATCTTATGTTGCTATGATAAAGAGCCAACATAATGGTGGTGCCCCTTCATTATTCAGTGAGGAAGGACGACTGGGGTTTCCAGATATTTAGAAAAAGTCACAAATAAAAGTCACAAAAAAGAAGCAACTGAACGTCATGTGCTTCCAATGAACAAAGGCTAATGAGATGCGCATATTGTTATCACATAATTAACATATTTAAAGCTTTAAAAGCGTGTGTTTCAGTCACGACTGGGTTTATTCATGTGAAAAATAACTGCCAGAAAGATAAAAATAACTTACCCCCAAAAATCAATCAAGTTTATATGAGCCACAGGTCCTTGGTTTGAGTCCCAATTAGAAATATCAAATTTACAGATAAGCACTGCAAATGCATTTGTGGCTTTTGTTTTCATAATATCATTTAAACATGTCCACTAGGCATGGGACAATACTGAAAATTTGTGTCACGATTATCATGGCCACAATGATTGAGATTAATGATTATATCACGATAATTCTAAGTTATGTTCCATATTTAAACAGCTGTTATAGTGCTGTGCTTTGTTATAAGTCAAAACAATGATCTAGAAGAGAACATTATGGAGAAGTAGGTTTGTTCCATCTGCTGTCCCTGTGCAAATCCTGTGCATTTGAGAACATGTATAGATCTAAACTAAAAGGTTGTACAAAAAGGATTTAAAATATTTCAGTCTTTACTAATTGCAACTGCGGTCATGTTTCAATTGCAGCCCTTATCAGTGGGCAACTGGCTTTACCATTTTAATCTACTGCCACCACCAGTCCACTCCAATCCACTTTATTTGTATAGCACATTTCATACACAGGCAGTTTGTGCTGCACAGTAACTGAAGACATGCTCTGTGCATCAAAGAAAAACTCTCAACCTTTTTTCAGTCTTATGTAAAAATTAGTGGATGGCGGCAGCTCAGTTGGTAGAGAGTTTGTCCAGTGATCAATGCTGTTGTCCCTGGGCAAGACACTTAACCCATCTTGCCTCAGTGTCAGCATACACTGGTGTGTGGGTGAGTGGTTCCTTGATGTAAAGTGCTTTGAGTGCCTTCAAGGTGGAAAAGTGCAATATAAAAATGTGACCATTTGCCATTTACCAACTACTGTTAGTACTATCCAGAGAGGTGTGAGAAAACAGCATCTTCCCCAGTGAAAAGGCAGATTCAACTGTCCAGTCACTTTCAAAACTGCAACTAACTAACTCACTACACACATTTGCTTTTCTGCTATGGCCAATCTAAATGCCTGTAATAAAATAATTAGTCGGCTAATGAGAAATTTGGTCAACAAAGACACTACCGTCGAGATAATCAACTAAATAACTAAAGGACTAAAGCCCTGAAAGTATTACTAATAAACAAAAAGAATTTAGAAAAGAATAATTTATCAATTCACCAATGTACCACCTCAGTCAGCCCCGTGTCATCTCTCTGTGTGTAAAGTAAATGCTGAGCTCTGCGGTACACAGGGAGGCAGAGCACACATATAGTTTATCATGAGGTGATTTGAGTTCCCCAGAGAAACAGTAGCTCAGTCGGGTGAAAATGAAGAGTCCAGCCCAAGGAAAGATTTAGACCTACAGATCCCAGTGCTCCTGTACGTCCCTCACCCCAGACACGTCCTCCAGCTCCTCCGGTGTGACTCCAAGGAGTTCTCAGGCCAGCAGAAAGAAATAGTCCCTCCTATGTGTCCTGGGTCTTCCCCAGGGTCTCGTTCCAGTGAGACGTTCCCGGAACACCTCCCTAGGTGGGCTTGAAAGGCCCATATGATGTTATTTTCTGATTTATGTTATACTGCTGTTTGCTCATCACAAACATACCCAGAGTTGTGTTTTGTTTCATTCACACATGTTTAACACACAAACCCTGCATATTTAGGCTGAGTTCTTCACTAAAAAATGGAAAACACACTGTTCCACCTTGTGATGTCATGTGGAAGTACATGAAGTGCTCCACTGTGTTTTTAAACTCCATAAATCTTCACTAGAATAATTTGGATCACTTCAGCCGTACCAATCTCAACTGAACTAAAGGTAAAAAGTAGCTGTTGAAAGCTACAGCTTCATAACATCTCAAGGTGGAACAGAGACGTTTGAGCTTTGGAGATATAGACAGACTAATAATAAAGAGTTACTCAAATGTGTGTGAATGAAACAAAACACAACTCCCAAGTTTTTGAGGAGGTAACAGCATTCTTTCTTGGCTTACAGCTCACAAGAGTCCACTTTGCATAATATAGGACCTTTAAAGCTATCAGTTGGTGTTTTAGTTATGACACACAATGGTAGCGCTGTGCAATTAGGCCCGTGTTTTGAAGTTGAAGATATATTGGTGAAGATACAGATGTCAAAAATATAAATGATAAACAGTAATATCTTTTTCTTTAACTGTAAGGCATACGGCACAAGTCCAAGACAAATTTCCCCAAGGGGACAATAAAATATATTACATTGCAGTGTATTGTAATATTGAACCTAATTTATCCCACAGACACAATAACCCTAAAGCAGGATTATCCCAAAGAAACTATGAGCAGCAATAAAAAAATAAATAGCAGAATGAAACACTTTAGTAGTTCATTTGTAACTTTAATGAGTCCTAGAAGTTACTGTTTCAACCTTTATCAGCTCAAATCGCATTGTAGCACTGAAAAATAACAAAAAGCTCCCCACTAGTACAAAGAATGTACCCGAGATAAAAACTGACCATAGACTGTATTTATAAATGGACATAGCTAATGTGCTAGCCGCTAGGGTAGGAAGTGAGCATGGGCGCACTCACGGCTTCATCAACTCTGGCTCCAATTCACTTTACATTGAGAAACTGTTGCCCCTCTCTCTGTAACTGCTGCTGTCAGGCTCGTCATTTTGGTCTTAAAATGTTTGTATTAACCCGCTCTACATGATCCTGGTGTTTTTATGTTGTTATCGTGTCCATAAATCAAGATATGAACATTAATAGTAGACAAATCCGGTGCCTTCTTTCCCTGAGTTTGCTCCTCCTAGCATTAGCCACAGGTTTGATTGACAGAGTTGCTGAACGTCCGCTCCCTGCTAAACCACCGGTGCAGGCGGGAAGGGGCGTTACCTTCAACAGCCTCGCTCTGGATTGGCTCTTTTGGTTGCTATGATACTCGTGGTCGGAATTCCAAATATGGAACGTGGCTCCAAATTCACCCCTATAGCTCCTAGCCTCCTGAGCTTCATTTGACTGGAGCCGAACGCTATGGGTGACGTCGCATTCACTTAGTCCACTTCTTTATACAGTCTATGATACAACTAACCTCCAAAAACTACTGATCAATCCTGCATTTATGGAAGCATCAGTCAGTATATAGTATGAAACAGGTCTTAATCAAATTTGACTTGTGATCAAATTGTTACAGATCAGCTATAACCATGATCCGTTCACTCCATACTCAGCGATAGTAAGTTACATCTAAAGCCACAGCTGCCCTGGGTCGACTGACAGAAGCGAGGTTGCCAATCTGTGCCATCTGCCTCTCTGACCACCACCAATAACTCACACACACACATCTCCTCCAAATATTTTCTAGCCAGCCAAAGCCACAGACTATTACACTTTACAAAGAATTATGGTCTGGAGTTGTGCCCATCTCCATGAATTCTAATAGGCATGACTGACAGCTGGATTAACCAATGAGAAAAACACATGGTCCACATCTTTTCCCCTGACATAACACTGGATCTTACTATCTCCTATTTTCAGTTTGATATTATGTTGGTTTTGCATCGTATGTTTAGCAATATTGTGGAAAGGCTCAAACTGTACCCTATGGTGCAATTACTGTCATGTAGCAAAGATTAAGAAGCATTGTTCTATAAAGTAATTTACAAAAAGATTAATAACCACTCGAACTATTGTACATAAGCCAACACCAGCTCTTCAAGGACAGCTCATAACAACCAGGATTAGACTGTAAAATAACAATCAGAACTAAGTCTGTCCTGATCACAAATTTGGAAGTATGATATACTGCTGAAGAAAATATGGACGCTAAACGATAATATTGAAATTAACCCCTTAAAAACTGCTGTATATGTGAAATATTGTTAAATACATACATAAATAGCAGAATTAAACACTTAAGTAGTCAGTTAGGAAGCACCGATACCGATACTAGTATATAATATCAGCAATAGCAATGATACTGAAAAATTAGCTGGATTGGGTATCAGTGAAGTCAATATCCTGGTTGGAACTTTAATTGGATGTAATAAGATTATTTACAGGCTAATTTTGGCCTAGAACATCTCATAAGATTTGAGTTTTTATTAAATAACAGTTGAATAACACAATTGGATCTCTTGCGTAATAAGTGAACTGTGTTTTAAGGAAGCAAGTGCCATCCCTACACTGGTATTGGTTAATATCGGGTATCGGTAAAGTCCAGGTATCAATACTGGAATCGGAACGGGAAAGTAGTAGTTAGTTTGAATTCATAATTAATCATAAAAGTTATTTATTTAAAACTCTACAGCTCAAATCTGCTGTAGTACAGAGAAATAACAAAAAGTTCCTCACTAGTTTAAGGCAAAAGTTCCCATGATGACTATTTACCCCCCAAAGATAATTGGTCAATCTATCATATATTGAACGATAAGTCGATATAGTAATTATTGTGACAGGCCTAATCAGAACAACCCACATTTACTGCAAATGTATAAATATTGAAATCCAAAGTTTAGCCTTTAATCTCCCATGTGTAAGTCCATGCTCTTACCTGAGGCAGTGAGGCGTTGATCTGTCTCTGTAACATGTCCCTCTCGTGTAGTGCCCCCTGCAGTTTGCTCTGGGACTGGATCAGTGTCTCCTGCGTCTCTCGGAGCGACTCCAGCAGCTTGTCGCGCTCGTCCAGCATATTCACCATGAGCTGTTCAAAGTTTGCCTCCTGCTCCGAGCCGTTCTGGACCCCTCCAGGGCCTCGCGGAGGGGCACCCGAGTCCCCTTCACTGATGGTGGGCATCACTTCGCACATCATCTTCCCTCCTCTTCCACGGTTCTACGGCTGCGCTACAGGGCCAGTGTCACTATGGAGACGACAGCACGGGTAAGCATTAGTGTCCAAGATATAAAGTCTACTAGGAGTGCGCAATATATTGAAAAAATATCGATATAGCAATATTGGCTGACGCGATAATCGATACTGTAACAAAATTTAAATATGAAACTGCAAAAAGTTCTCCATTTTACAAAAGTAAAATGGACAAAACGATTGTGTTCATGATTTTCCTAATGTCCAACATTAGACTGGTTGGTCTTGGTTTTGTTTTTATTTTACCCCAATTGGACAAGTAAATGAAGGCATGTGCATTTTTTATTTAATTTAACTGAACGTACTGTGCCAAAAATTATATTAAAATATCGCTACAACATTATCTCATATCGTGCGACCTAAGTGTACACAATCATAAGAAAATACAAATTATAATCTGGGCTCTCAGTAACTGATATATGATTTTTTATTTTTTTCATATCACCCATTCCCTGTAAACATGTTCACCACTCCTTATGCCTGCATTGGACATTTGAGGTTTAATATCAACTTTCACCCAAGTAAATTTCACCCAATGTAATCAGCGTATTCAAAAAATAAATGCTGTTAATTGGGAATGGCTTATATATGGGTTAAAATGAGCCTTACTTCTTCCCACTCCATTTTGAGCATCAATCTTTCATTTGTATGAGTCAGTCTTAGACTCAAATAGAACAGAAGTGTCAATCTGTACCAAACAGAACATAATATTATCATAAAATCATCTATATACAACAATATATTCATACAGGCAAGTAGGGTAAAGTGTTTTGCATAAGGACACAACATCAGTTTCTATGCCAGCAGCACAGACTGAACACTCAGGGGAGCACGCAATAGACTCTACCAACAGAGCAAATAGTTTATGGCACCCACCTGAAGGATTTTCAATCTATTCTAGTGAATCAGTGATTCTCAAAATTTTCCACATCATAGCCAGAACTAAACCAGGACTAAACCCAAACTAAACCCACTCAGAATGTGGGTATAGAAGGATATATAACGCAGGTCTATACCAGGACTGAACCACAAAATGGTTACATGAATTAATATACGACTCTAAACTGCACCAAATGAGCCAAAATTGCAGAGGTCCCTGACAACCTCCAGTGGAAGCCTATGTACCACCAAAGATATCTGTGCCACCTTATGACAACCACTGTTCATGCCCCTTTTCACTATACCTTCAATGAAACATAAAGATTAGATAAAAACCACGAAGAATGCATGACGTTTGAAGATAAAATGTGACATAGTAATTTCACTTATCTTTAGTCACATGTTGTACTAAGCAGATTGTCTGTACGCAAATAGTCCAGAAAACCAACACAAGCCTTTACGTTTTCCATCTATTGCACGATCAATCCAAACTGAAGCTAATTAATGTGAAAAGGCCTATCACACACTTGCAATAACTGCTATAAGAAGGCCTATAAACGCCGCGTGGCAACCAGAATCCTGCATATGCGCGCTCATTCCCAACAGACCCCACAGACTGTAGCTACATGCACGCGTACAGCTTTACACGGCCTTACCTTATCAAAGTGATGCGAATGGCGAAGCGATGTTTGACCTTACATCCATATTATCCGGCATCGGCTCAGCCCTTGTGCAAATTATCGGCCCAACCCGGCGCGCCATGGACTACCACATGTACCAACCCCGGTGCGAGTTGATTGACAGCTCACTCGAGGATGGAGGATATAGGATCAGAGGGGTGGTGGCCGAAGACGCGACAGTAGAAGCACATTTGGAGGTAGAAAAATTACCCAACGCACGATAGATTCAAGTGGGGACGAGCAGGGGTAGTCACCGGGCTTTCGCGTCTGATCAGCATTCCGTCTTTACATCTCCATATTCGCACACCGACTCCTTTCCTCTCCTCCTCCTCTTCCTCTCTCTCGCTTGGTGACACTGTGCGCTCTGTGTGGCAGCGAGGCAGTCACTCCTCCCGCCTATTAGCGCTTGCAGCATATGCGCCTGCGAACCAGAGCAGAAACAGGAACACCAAGATGATATTTAATACAATGAGACCCCCATGTTATATGTGCACAAGCAAAAGCACACCCAAATGCAATCGTGAAAGCAGTTATGATACGGAATGCATCCTTATAATGTCCTGCATCAGCACCACGGAGTAGAGCGTGCAGAGGTGTCAACTTCAGAGACACGTTTAGGGGCGTAGTCACCATTTTATGAAGTAGCGTAGACCTATAATGCTCATTTTCTATAGGTCTGTTTCAGTAATACCTCATGCCCATACCACTGAATGCACGCGGATCTTTGTGCAATCAGGCTGCGGATCGAAGCACACATTTCGCTTTAAACAGTGGTATTTAACAGGTTATTTATTTATAAGGAACTGTATATAGAGTAGAATTCATGCCATTGCGAAAAGCGCCATCATACAGCATAAGAACAATAATAATACGCATGCAAGATAAACACTGGCTACTATAAACTATAACTGGAAAAACTAATTTGACTATAATCTCAAGCAAGCTGCTGGCATGCACGTGAGTAGTAGTAGTTGTAGTAGCACAACTTTATTAGGCATATGGGGTTTATGACGTGGTTCGTAAAATTTGGATAGTAGTTTGTCGCCATCTGGTGGATAAAACGCAAATTACATGTGGATTGTTTTAATTGGAAACTGGCTTGGAGTTAACTTTGGCTTTTACTTTAATTGGAAGCTGTTATTTATTTTAGTACCTGACCTACCCTTGACTGGATTACATAAAATTGATCAAATGTAGGTCTACATTTAAGTAGTTTAGTTTAGTTTACTGACCTTGCCACACATGATGAGTGCAAACTGAAGTCACGTGACGGGGTCAATTGGGGAGATGACAAATTGGCGGCCAAAAAAACCCCACCAAAAGCACATTTAGAACTGTGTTAAGTGATCAAAACCGTATCCAAACATCCACAAATTACATTAGCAATCACTTTACGTATTTTAAATATAAACTAGCTGTACAAATTGAGTTTAAGATGATTTTAGTGCAGCTAGCTAGTGAAAATTGGCTACCTTTGACAATTTTGCATAATTGCGAAGTAAATCATCGTTCTTACTAGTTTTCTTCTTCAGAATCCTGTATTATATTTCACGAACATTACAATTTTCCAATATTCAAACAATTAGATAGAATTTTGTCAACAGAGGGCAATAAAACTGTAAAACTTGTTCGAGGAAAAGTACAACTCTCGCGATACTTCGGACTTCGCGTTAGTCCATGATGGCTGAAGATCCTGGCGGTACACTTTTTAAATTCTCTATCATTTTTCTTTCTTTCTCTCTTTTCCTGCTTGCCATACAGACATGGCAGGACTCACAGCCCCACTAAGTATTCACAGATTAATCCCCTTATCGACATGCCCAAGAAAGGAAACAGAAAACGGCTGAAATTTAGGGCGGGGGACGTGTGCTCCGAATCAGGTACGAGACTTCATATTAGCATAGGGAAGCTAACATGCTAACTTACCCGGTTCTATCATAAGATCCAAGTTTGTTTGAATTTGAAAAGATTGTCAATGAAAATTACGGTTACAGGGTGTATATTGTTGTCTTCTTGACTCTGCATACTTATAAAGTAGTATGTGGTGAAATATGCGTTAATTGAAGCCCGTTGCCTAACCTGTTTTACCTGACTAGATCATGATCAGATAATTATTTACTCAGGCAAAAGTTGTTTTCCGTTTATTATATTGACCATTCTGTGTATTTATACATTGACGACCTGCAGTGAATTAGAGATTAAATGATTGCCTGTATATGTATGTAATTTTGTTTATATTAATCGCTGTTTTTATTGTAGTCTCAGTTGCTGATTACGCCGATGCTGATCCAGCCGTAGTGAAGTCTGGAAGAGTGAAGAAGGCTGTTGTCAATGCTGTGGAAAAAGAAGGCAAGTATCTATGTATAGAAATGCTATAAAAATCTTGTTGGCATACAAGGATTCATTTCCAGATGTTTCAAATTGCAACATGTTCAATTCAGTATAACCTGCTGGTTTACTTGATTGTTGATTATCTAGTCATGGAAGCTATTACAAAATAGCTTTGTCATACAATCTGTTATGAGTAAGTTGGCATTAGACTGGAGGCTAATTGACCATTCTGTTCTTGCATACAAAAAAGGGTTAAGTGGTTCAGAAAAAAAAACATTATTATTATTCTATATGAGATTGTTATTTATTTTACACAGTCATGATATTGCCAAGCAAAGACATGTACACATACATTTACTGATATAATAACTAATAATTCAGATAAATTGCTGTTCAAACAGTCTTTTTGAAAAAAATGGGTCATGGCTCATCTATGTTGTACAAATAGCTGCTGAGTCATTATTGGTCTTGTTTTTCAGTGAAATTCCTGTGTGGTCTGGAGGCTTCTCAGGGCACAGTGGACGAGGTGCTCACATCCGCTGTCTGTGTGAATGGAGACGCTCTGGAAAGTGGCGAGGAGCCAGACCTAGATGAGGAGAATCAGTCTAAAGCTGCCCACAAGAAGAAAAACAAGAGGAGGAAAGGTATTAGACTTAGTTTCACTTTCGACACACTGTCTATTTGAGAGCAACCAATATGTTCATGGGCAATGCTTATTATTTAGAATCCAGAGAAATAGATGAGCTTTGACAATATTTTTCAGTCCATATGTAGGGCCCCATTTTAATTATTTTGCCAATATTGTATACATTGAATTTATTACAAACCCATTCAGAGCCATGTTTTACTTTAAGCTTGACAAGAGAGCAATGCAAGTCACATTCTGTGCAGTAGTACCCTATTTACACATCCGTGTTCAAATAATGCTTTATGCAGTCAGCTGATTAGCCCAAAGCAAAATGCTGGAGATTTAGGACAAATAGCCCGATTGGCTAAAAAGTAAAAATCTATGCCAGTCTATTTAGGGCTGCACAAAATAATTCAAAATGATCTTAAACTCAATATCCACAACTTGAATGTTCCATTTTAAATATATGATTAAAATATTTATATTTTATTTACCTTAAATGCATACTTTCTCCAGAGAACGGTGAGAGTGGCGATGGACAGGAGTACCCAGTGGACATTTGGCTGGTGCTGTCCTCCTACATTCGTCCTGAAGATGTTTGCAGATTCGCTCTGATCTGTAGAAATGCCTGGATTGTCACCTGCACTGCTGCTTTTTGGAGCAGACTTTACAAAAGGTAGATAATAAGTAACATTTATTAATTTAAAAAAGTATCTAATTTCAAACTAGTATATAGTTGAATTTGACCTGTTTTCGCTGTCCCAGCATAACCCTGATTCTTGACATGCATGTCTCAAATACACAACTTTTAGATGCTGTAGGGAAGTGGGAGAGGGCAGCCTCTTCCCTTTGGGACTGGACTTGGTGAACTCAGAGCGGGATAAAGTCCCAGTTTTTCAGACCAGTTCTATCAGTTGAAAATGGCAACTGGATGGGAGCCAAAACGTTTTGATCACAAAAGCAGTGTTTAGATGACCACTGCTGAAACAGTCTCTACATTAGTGAGACAATTTAGGGACTGCCTTTTTAAAATCAAACCAAGATTTCTTAAAATAAATTTTACATTTGTTTGTAGTGCCCAAAATAAAACAACAGTCACCTCTTTTCACAAAATTGTTGATTTAACCAACAGAAAGTTAGAAAATCAAACAATGAAAGCAAAACATACAAACAAGATAAAGTCCAGTGTTACTGTTCATTCTTATTGAGTCACTTGTATGTAGGTATAACTTGAGTGCATTTTTTTATGACCTTCTCCTCTCTGTATGCTCTCTCTGTTGCAGGCACTACAATGTGGACGCAGATTTGCCGCTACGTCTCCAACCTGATTCTGTGGAGAAGATGAGATGTTTACGAGCACGTGTGATTCGCTCGCTCTTTCATTTGTATGAGCCATTCACATTACGGGTTTCTCAAGTCCCATCCCTCCCAGAGACCACGCCCTCAACTCTGCTCAACTCTAAAGTAAGTCAGAACACTTTGGTTAGTGTGTGGTTACATTCATGGTTTAACATACTGAAAATGCCTCCTAGACCACTTATTATACATCTTGATTTCCATGGAGTCCCCATTTTTAAAACTTTTTTTAGTGTATACTTGACACTTTTAAATGATGAAATGACTACAGACAAGTTCTTTGTAATTGATCATTTTTAATGTAATGGGTTACAGAAATCAAATGTATGTTTAAAAATAAATGACTTTATTAACAATTGCAGACTGATGCATGCACTGTATTTTGTGTTTGCAGTGTTTACTATTCTGGGTCCAAAAGTTATCAGGGACTCGGCCTGAGCCTCTTTGGGAATTCAACTTCAAGTTTGTGAAGCAGGTAAAATGGTCAAGACCACTGAAATTAACTAATGAACAATTTGAATTTATATATATTTATACGCTGTATATTATATTCAAATGGCAGTGAGCAGTTACATTTTTTTTACATTGTGTTGATGTCATTGCTCCAGTACTTCTAGTTGATCCTTGCGGTAGTTGATTTACGTTCTCTTCAACCGATGCAACATTTTTTTGTGGTATTTTTAAAGAAGCAAATCATTAACATGTGTGCCTCTTGTCTCCAGCAGGGGCATTATAAAAATGGTCGCGCCAAAGTCCTGTGTTTGCCCCAACAATATGAAGACGTGCACAGGAACCCAGACTCCGACTGTTACATGCTCCAAGTCACAACTTTAAACTTCATCTTCATCCCTGTCGTCATGGGGATGACCCTCACTCTGGTCAGTGTGAATATTTGCTCACCAGAGAGCAGGGCTTTCACAGAGTTTATCTGGATCTCATTTTATAAACTTGAATCAATTTAGTCTTTTTGTGATATAATGAATAATCTAATAATATTTTAATTAGGTATGAGAGAAGAACTTGAATTAAAGCAGACGTATTCTGCAAAATTGACTTCAGAACTTTTAACCATGTTATAGTTGTTTCCTTCTCATTTACCCTCTTGAAGTTGTTTTTGGAGTGATTTTTGTATGTTTGAGCAATCTTTAATCTCTTATTTTCAAGATGCCATATTGCTGATAATCCCCATTTTCACTGCCTCTGGACTAAGCCCACTGCTCTGTACTTATTTGGTCTTCAATTTTATTTCCTTAATCGATGTTAGGTGTAGGATTTAGCAGCGCCACGTAGTCAATTTTGTACAAACGAAGAAAAATCTGCTACTTGCTAGTTTGATGTGCAGCTGTTCATATGAGGGGCTGACAGCTACATGGCCCTGTGTTGTGATGACGTTTACAGCGATGTCCGGTCCCATTGGGTTCCACATTTTTCTAACACAGAAGTCAATGGACTTGTTTCTTTTAATGTTCTGATTTAAAATGTGCAAATTATAACATAATGAGCCACAGGTGTCAGATTCTAACTATATAGTAGACAGCAGGACGATATGGCAATTTTTATCACAATATAAAAGATACACATCCAAAAACACTGTTGACAATGCACTTAAAGTTGCTTAACTTTAACCTTAATATTTGCACTTACTTGTTTTGGGTTATATAAGTTATAGCTACAAGTTTTGCTTCCACTTCTCACATCTTATCCATTTCATTATTGGTGCTTTTGAGCCTCCACAGCCAAATGCATGAACATGGTATTATTGATTTAATTTTGTGTGTGATCTCTTCTTCCTTTTTAGTTCACACTCAACGTCAGCACGGACATGCGCCATCACAGGGTGCGTTTGGTGTTCCAGGACTCTCCTCTGCCCCGGGGCAAGAAGCGGGCAGAGCAGGGGGACACTCAGGTGGTGCTCGACCCTGTTCACAGTGTGCGGCTCATGGATTGGTGGCATCCGCAGTACCCATTCTCCTCTCATGGATAAAACAAAATCACAAGGCTCCCATATTATGCTTAAACCAGGTTTTAGTTATAATCTTGGACATTAATGACATTGCATTTGTGTTTTAACTTTTTTCAGATAAATTAATATACATATTATAGGGCTGAGTGATTGGGAAAGAATATTTGATTGAAGGTTTTCTGTCAAATGCTGCAGTTGGGTTTGTCATGTTTTTTAAATCGACATGGTGCACTTTTTAAACATGTCTAGCAGCGCTTACATTTGAGAAAATACTTTTTTGTATTTAGGTGTTAATATTTCAATCTAATGCATTTGAGAACATGTTTGAGGTTAAAACTACAGGGTTATCAGATTTTATTTGCACAGGGGAACCCAATGAGAGCATTTGAGCTTTTTTTTTTCATGGGGGCCTTGTTTAAAATACAATACAACCAAAAAATATAGTCTGTGTAAAATATTAATGAATCATACTAGGCTCCAATGGAAGAAATAGAGTTCTAGTTGGGCATTAATGACTACTGCCAATTCAATTATTCCTATAATCTTTCAGCCCTAAGATGTATGAAAATAGTCTTATTTTGCTGTACTTTTCACTTTACATTGCCAGGGTTGTGTCAGTACTCCCTCTACTGGTAACAGTGGGGATTAACACTGAAAATCTATGATGTAATTTGGCATAATCTGGGATCTTTCAGATAGAAACAGCAGTATTATTGGTTAAAACAAAATGGTGCAAATATTCTTTCAGTGAATTCATCTGTACATTGTTAATGTCTTGTAGTGATTAGGAAAACTTTGTTGTGCTCAACAGCAAGTAGGACACTATGGACATATTAAGGCCCTGGCTACTTATACAATATCATTACACAACTGCCTTTCTTCTGAGCTATATTTCCTGCTAGACTTAACTATTTCACGAATGAAGAACAATTTTATTATGTGAAATTTACACTTCAGGCACAAGATGGCAGCAAACACTTTGAGGGAATTATACATTTATGAAGCGAGCCAATTCAGTGAACTAGAACTAAATGTATTTGTGAAGACTCAGATTAAGTGTCCTCATTTTTGTTGGCTAATTACCATATAACGCGGTATAGTTTTAAGAAAAACATGCTTTTTAAATTTTTTTGTGAATCAATTTAATCTGGAAACAAACAGAAAATGGAGTTAAATAGTTGTAATTTGATGTATTTGTTGCCAGGGTCGTATCTAATTTAGAATCTGTCCAACACAATTCACTTCTATATGTTCTGGTGCTGTCACTTAATAGTTTAACCTGGTCTGTGAGAGACGACTACTTGAGAAACATTCTTCAGCTTTAGAGATTTTATTTTTATTTATCATGTGTAAATCTGTTGTATTATGTTAAATTTGTATACATTTGTGAATCATCTACATATCCTAACCTGAGCTTGGCACTGCCTTTAGATTCAATCAAAATAGATCAGTGGGTCTCAACTAGTGGGCAGAGACACAAATTGTGTATTTTGTTGCATATTTGAACTCAAGATATTTTAATTCTGTGCTAATTTCAAGGTGAATCATACAAGTCTACCTCCTTACACCAGTTTCTATAATCATTTAAAGGTGCTGCATGTAACTTTCCCCCTGCTAGTCATCTGGTGGCATCACCCGAATGAATATAGATAAGTTTAATGCCATCATCTCAAGTTACAGAGCACATATTTTAATATTGTTTTGTCGTGGTTCTTCAAGATGGAACCCTCCCATTTACTTGGTACTTGTGACTGGGATAAAGAGTATACTGATTCATCAAGTCTTCATTATAATGGGGTGTAGACATAATTATGTTGGTTAACCAGAACTAAACCAAGTCTTAAGGAGCTTCACCGAACCAAGATAAACCAGGACGAAAGCTTAACTGAATTAGGTCTAAACCAGGACTAAAGCATAACTGACCTAGAAGTAAACCAGGACTAAAGCATAACCAGATTATGACTGAACCGGGACTAAAGGATAAGTGGGCTAGGTCTAAACCCGGACTAAAATGTCCCAGCAACAGTCTGCATTTACAGTAGCAGGAATCAATCAATCATCAATCCAGAACTTGCATAACCTGTACTGCAACTTGAGAACCTCTGATCTATTTTATTTTTGTTTTTGCATTTTCTCATATAGATTTATTTAATATATTTTGTAGCTTTAATGAATTATGTGAACACAGACGGGGCCAAAGAGGCGATTACCTCAAATGCATTCATAATAACTATAATACTAATATCGAATTCTCATTTAAATTCACTTCACTTTGTTTTTCGCCTGCCTTCCACTGCCACCTGTGTCAATCTTCGATGCCTACAAGTGTTTCATGACTTTTGAATGTAACAATTATATAATTTCACTACAATTATGATTTTAATTTGAGCACACCTAATTGGTCTCTTAAAATCAAATTGTACCTGATTTGAACATGGTGAAGAATCATTTCTGGAGGTGTTGTGAGATATTTGGACACTTGTTGCAGCAGATTTGTTGTGAATGGAAGTAGATAACCGAGTCTAGTTTCTATATTAGCCAAGACTAGAACTGATGAATTCGTGCACTGAATAAAACCAAACTAGACATTTACAAGTCTCCTGGAGAGTATATTTACAATTTGTGACATTTATTTTTTATGTTTTCTACTCCATAACGATGATGCCCAGTTAGTAATTAAAACAAGACACTCTGTTTAAATGTCCTCTATAATAAATTGACTCCTGCTTTTGAGTAATCCTTTATTAGTCTGTCTACATCTCCAAAGCTTAAAATGCTCTGTTCCACCTTGTGATGTTATGAAGTGGTAGTTTTCAAGTTAACAGCTCCTTTTACCTTTTGTTCAGTAAAGATTGGCAGTTGCAGGACTGAATCCTCCAGATGATTCAAGTGAAGGTGTGTGGAGTTTAAAACACAGTGGAGCATTTCCTGTATTACCACATGACATCAGAAGGTGGAACAGTTGTGTGTTTTCTGCTTGAGTGAAGAACTTGGTTTAAATACGCAGGGTTTGTGTGTTAAACATGTGTGAATGAAACAAAACTCCAAGTCTGTTTGTGATGAGCAAACAACATAACATATATCAGAGAAAATACCGAAATATAGGTTCTTTAAGCACATAGCAGGATACTGAAAAAAGTGGGACATTTCCTGGTTCGTTTTAGGATGGTATAGATCTATATACAAAAGTTACATATATGTCAGATTAATCTTGTATAAATATTTTCTTGTCTGATTTTCTCCATGAGAAAACTATTCATTTCTTATCAGGTTTGCTAATAACATCTGGTCTTTGAGGCATGCACTTTTTAAAATGTTTGTACCATTTTATGTAACAATTCTTACATCCAGTTGGTAGAGTGTTTGTCCTCCGATCTGAGGGTCGGCGGTTCGAATCCCGCTCTCAACATAAAAAAAAGAATAATTGGTAGAGCGGCTGCTGTGACTCCAGCTGTAGCTCAGGTGTCCTTTGGCAAGACACTTAACCCACCTCACCCCTACTTAAGTAAATGTATTAAAGTACTTGTTTAAAAATGTACTTAAAGAGTAAAACGTAAAAGTATTTATCAGAGATTTTGAGATCTAATAAAGCTTCAAATGTAGTGATTTTGATACAAATTTATTCTGAATTTTGTTTAACAGAAACAATTGAACAGTTATATAAATATATTTTGTAAGTAGGCCAAACCAGTAAATAATTTATAAAGACTTGTTTATTTTGATAAATTTTGATAAATGAATAACCACATGCCGCAAGAATGATCAGGAAACCACCAATTCAATCTCACCTCTTCCTCTGGCATTTCGAAGAACTTTTCCAAACTTAGTCACTGCGTCATGCGCCTGAAATAGACTACAAACGCGTGACTACATTACCCGTGATGCACCTCTGCCGCTTCTCCATTGGCGGTGGCGCAGGTGACCGAGGACGCACCGCACTGTTCTCATCTGAGCGAGCAGCAAAACGAAAACACACTCTGCTGCGACGTGTCTGCGGTCTGCTGGATTGTAAAAACGCGGAGCTTACGGAAAGAAGAGGTTTTAGAGGTTTCCGAAGACGCGGTTTACAGATAACGTTTGTAAACTTGTATTTTTTTTAATTTTTTTTTTTACGCGCGACGCAGAACCAACGTGGACACGCACTTTTGGTGAAGTTGCCTCTGCTCTGCTCTGCTCGTCTGACCTTCAGCAGCGGTAAGTGGTATTTCCCCAAAGACACAAGTTTGACAGCTGCATGTCACGTTCAAGGATAAAGATTTTATTTACTTTTTATAGCGCAGAGCAGTGTGGTTTCAACAAATGTGTAAGATATGTGGTCTACTCCATTCAGTGGAGTGAAGAGTGCACTGAGTGTTACATGGGAGAAAATAAACAGCCACTTCATTAGAAAATGCACCAACACCACCACCACAAGAGCAGCTCAGGACACTACTCTGCTGTACATCTCCATCTCAAAGCCTCTAACTACTAGTGACGTTCAGATCTTCACCAGAGAAGAGAAATGGTTTGAGAGGAGAGTTAAAGAAGCTGTTTTTGTAAGGAAAGACAATTCTTCGTTCAACAGGAATGGGGGGCCTTAGACATACATAACTCTAAGCAAACAACAGGAACTAAAGAGAACAATAGTAGGGCCATTAAAGGTTAAATAGGGCAATTAAGGCTGAAACTGTAAACAATAGCTGTTTACAGTTTCAGTGTCGTTAGCTCCTCTCTTCAGATAGATATAAGGCAGTGTCCAGCAGTAATCTGACCAGAAGTGAAGAAGTGGCTTGGATGAGCAGCAAAACGTCTTCACTCCTCCAACTTTTTGTCCAGTTGACAGATTTAACTTCGTTTTTTGCTATAGATCAGACCTGGATGACTGAGAGATTACACAGACAACTTTATATAGTCTAGTTGGCTATAGGCGCAGTTTTAAAATTCAGAGATGCAGCGGCCCCAGTCTAGATAAAAAACAACGTTAAAGATACACTGTGTAACTTTTCTCATATAGTTTCCATCCTGTTTGCCTTCGTAGAGATAACAGCCCATTGCTTTGCCTTGAATGTCCCACCGTATGGCATTAAACACATCTGATTTGCATTTATTCAGTTACAGGTGTTATTATTGTGCAAAAGTACCACAGAAAACATGTATTTTCACTGTGAGCGGGAGCGCCTTTCCACTGATCTGACCCGTAACTTGGCTTGGCAATGTTACTTGCTTGTTTTCATGGAAATAGAAATATTTAATGCCATACTGTGGAACACGCCAGGCAAAGCAATAACATCTTTAACCTCATCTGGGAACAAACAGGTGATGAACTTCCACCAGAAAAGTTGCATAGTGCATCTTTACATACATAAAAATGCAGTAAAACAAATAAATAATTACATTTTTCACTTAAGATCCTTGAAGGCACCACAGCATAGCAGAAGTTTGCAATATTAGTGCAGTGGCATGGATATAATTTACAATATAATAAAATGCAACATAGTTTTAACCACTTTGACACTGAATAATAATAAATAAAAAAAAACAATAAAATGTGCTCTATATGTTACAAAAAATAAATGTGGCTATGTTATTTTTAAAGTATTGTATTGGGTTAGGCTAGTATCTTGGATAGCACTATGTGTTACAGTCAATATACAGAAAATGAATCTTTAAATGCCATTCTTTTGCAATATATATGTTACTAGTCCACTGATTTAGTCTTGAACACATTTATTAAACCAATCACTGCGTTTTATGTTCTGAACTTCACAAACTCTCCCTCCTCTCGCTCTTCTCCATCCGGTACATGTGCGGCCAGTCTGTTCTGTTCCATTTATACTCGGTACTTAAAGCTGGTGTCAGTAACAGGAACACCATGGCCCCTGAGGGAATGGGACTACTCTCAATGCTACTGTTACTGATGATACCACTACTTCTGCTACAATTACTACTATACGGTTACTATTATTACTACAACGACTTCTAACAGGTTATATTGGGCTACTACTGACCTGACGTTATGTTTTCTATGCTTTTCAACTACCACTGCTACTACTACAGCTACTACTAGAGCTACAATTACTACATCTATTGCCGCTTCTGATAAAAAACAATAAAACATGTTGAAATCACAATGGAACAGGTCCTGGAAGTGCTGTAAAAATAATTTAGCTGCAAAATGGTAAATTATGTTGAAGTTAATTTTATTCTAAGTAATTTTAAAAGTATTTGATTGGACTTGAAAACTGCGGTGTTAAATATGCCATAGTTAGAAGATAGCTATAAATCTTAACAAGGATAAAACAGGAGCAAAGAGTACACCTTTCATGATAACACATTTTTAAGGGTGATATATTGCTGAAGTTAATACAGACGATAAACGATAATATTGAAACCAAACCAACTGTTCCAAATATTGTTGAGCTGAATAAATAAATAGCTGAATATAACACTTAACAGTAATTAGTTTGTGTAATTTTAGTTCAAATAACCAAAAAGGTCCCACTACTACAAAGTAAAAGCCCCCACGATAAATACTAACCCCCAAAAATGATTGTTCCATTTATAATATATTGAACGATTAGTCGATATAGTGATTATAGTGGCAGGTCGACGAAAGAGAGACTAAAAAAAATTGGTTTGAACTTGAACTAAACCAGGAGACATGGACTTGTCACATGGAGGAGCCAAACATTGCAACACATTTAGTTTCTTGTCACGCTCACTGTTAGTGTTGTCACGATACTGAAATTTTAAACTCAATTTTGGTATGAAGGAAATCTTTCGATACCGATCGCGATATCAATGAAGGTAAAAAAGGCTCTTCTTATGTAATAGGATGCAATTTTCATGTACAAAATAAAAGTACTTCCTTTATTTTCATATTTTTAACGTGAGGTCTTTATATTTGTGCTGATGAAGCTCAAAATGACACTAAAACTGATCAGGGAAGCGCAAGTTTTGTCCTGTTAATGTGATTTTTTTTGCATAGTTGCTCAAATTAGTATCAAGTTTCAGTATTTGTTTTAGTATCATTTAGCATCTGACAGTATTTCTTCTGACATTTGACAACCCTGCTCAGTATACAAATATGTTCTGATATATTGTGCAACTATTATACTGAAGACACAAATTATTTTCCCAAAGTTACGTGTACATTTTCATATGAAGTGAAGTTGTTGTAGTGTTTGCCTTGCTAACAGCTGCTGATGCTTCACTGTAGAAGCTCAATGTGCTCATGTGTAAATATTGAATATGTCGCTAACTGTGTCGCTTGTAGTTGTAATCCATAGCATTTTCCACACGCAACGGTTACAGCTTCTTGTTATGGGCTCCATTTTGAGGACTTTGCGGGCGACAGTAGCTCAGTTGGTAGAGTGTTTGTCCACTGATCCACAGGTTGCCGGTGCGATTCCATCTCCCACAGATTAATGCTGTTGTTACATTTGTGCTCTGGTGTGTGAATGTGTGTGTGAATGGATGAGTGGTTCCATGACATGAAGCGCTTTAAGTTGGCCTTGAAGGTGGAAATGCGCTGTATAAAAATATGAGCATTTACCATTCAAAAGATATGGCATTTTGTTTTAAATTGTTAATTTCTATGGCAACAGTTCAAATTTTTTATCATTCTCTAATCTGTGACTAGGTTTGCGACGAACTGCATTTTAATTGATGAATGTACTTGAATGTGTGTACTTTTGTAATGTTTTTACTATGATAATAATGAACTGTATTGGTCTACGTAAGGCATACATAGTGAATACCGTGACACTGAGTATAAGTCGCACTGGAGTATAAGTCGCACTGGAGTATAAGTCGCACTGGAGTATAAGTCGCACTGGAGTATAAGTCGCACTGGAGTATAAGTCGCACTGGAGTATAAGTATAAGTTGCACCAACCAAAAATACATAATAATGAAGGAAAAAAATATATTTCACATATACATTAAAATAAGACGACCTTCATTGAACAAAAATATTACCAACAACATCAGTAATATAAAAATACATTTGTGTGTTTTAAGGATTACTACTGTGTACAACCATAGTTTTTCCATGAAATATGCAAAAAAAAAAAAAAAAAAAAAATTCTGTAACTAACTAGATACTAGCAAAGGTTCTGTAACTTTCTGAAATTCAATTTGATTCAAGTTTATTTATATAGTGCATTTAAAACAATGTCGGCTGACAAAAGTGCTTCACGTAAAACAAAAAAATGCAACAAACATGTAGATAACACAATACTAAGGAAAAAAAAAAAACTACTGAAATGAACAAAATCTTATTGAGGAAGGCATATCCAGTTTCCTACACACTTTTGGCACATGTAGACATATGAAATTGGTTGTTGAATTGGTGGAAATGGCATCTTTAAGTTTATAGTAAAACAAAAGCGAAAGGTTGTAGGAGTGAAGAGCAGCCAAACGTCTTCACTCCTACAACGATTTTCCAGTTGACCGATCCGAATATTTTAAATGTTTTCGTACTTGCACGATTGAGGGATTATACAGACATGTTTAAGTTTCTATATCAAAAACCATCCATCCATGCTGCCGCTGCCAGTGCCACTCATAACCTTCAGCTAACCTCACGTCTAAGGCGGAGCTGGCCTACATTCCTCTGGCTGGATGACAGCTAAAAGAAAATGCTTTTTCAAATGAAGTGTGCCTTGTTTTTAGTATAAACAGGTAGTAAGGTAGAGAAAGTGTGCGCTCCTGTCTTATATGGATGTGTGTTTCTTGTATTGTTCAAATATTTATGGGAAAAAACTGAGTACAGAACAAATGCAGTAGTACTCCACCTGCTACTGCACTGCGGAGTGAAGCCGTCAGAGTTGGTTAGTTAGTGCATTACGAGCCCCCTTATTCCTTAAACAGTGGCCCTTTTATGTCTAAATAAAATAAAGTGAATACAGGCAAAACAAATACATTTTTACCCCAGTTCAAGCGCCCCCTATTGGTAGCTTTTCAATTATGCACGAGCAAGAATAACATTTGACCGGTTTATCCGCTTTTTCAGTTATGAAAACAAAAATCGACTTAAACACAGAAAAAAAGACGTCAATGGTGCAAGGTTGTCCCTCACTTACCGTGTGCGTTCTGAGAATTCTAATTATTCACCATGATGAGTTTATGAGCACTTTTCACAATGACGTGCAGTGGAGCGGAGTTTTGCCGTCGCCGTAATGTTAACAATGGCTAGCATGCGAACGTGCACTTCCTGGTTATCGGACAATGAAGCAGTTTATGATTTGATACCAACAGGACACAGCGGACTTATTTTGATCTCAAGAGCTGCTTAAACATTATATCTGTGCTGAGACAAAACACATTTTGCTCAAATACATGGGAAAAAATGGTGTGTTTTCCATTTATATACATATAGTTATTGGCCTAAAATGTTTAAATCCCATTACAAAAGTTCAAACCCATTCTTGCCTCTGGGGTGAGGGAGTGCAGAGTCAAGGTCAGGGGTCAGTAAACAACATGAGTTCGCTGTCAGCAGAGGTCAGAGGTCATCAAAATGTGGTGCTTATTCTCACTTTCTCCCATAGTGTAAACAGGACAGGTGTAGGGCTGGGTAGTATTAAAAAAATAAAATAAAATTCAGATCATTTATGATTTTTTTGGATCCTTTTTTGGCTTTACGATAAGATTTAAGTTGTAAAAGGTAGAGTTTATTTATTTATCGTTTCAAATCATTTTATTTTGCAGCTTTTTCACAGTTTCTTATTATCTTGAGGCCATATATGTGATGTGATATTTTCGTGCATGCATTATATAAATCCTATGTTACGGGCTCAGCTTCACTATAAACTCTAGGGTGGTCCTTGCTCATACACACAGAAACAATCACTTTCCCTCATATGTTTTGAACCTTTATTTTTAGCATATTTTCATGTGTAATAGGAGCTGTTTGTTTTTGACCGGAGCTTGTTTGACATGTGGCAGTTTACGTAATCATACTGACACTACTAAAGGATGTTATGTTTACTGATACATCTGCTACTACTACTATACTACTACTACTACTACTACTACTGTTATACTTGAATTTGACTTGACTTTTTTATAGACGCAAACTAACTGGTTAAGTGTTTAATTATGATATTTATTTATTGCAGTCTGTATAATATGGTTAAAAACAAATTTAGCATTGCTTTTGGGATATTTCTACTTCAGAAACTATCGTCTGTCGCCTATAGTTTCTTCAGCTATATATCGAATCAAGAAGGGATGGATTCATATTGTGACAACAGTAAAATACATTTGGCTTTTGGAAATATTACAATACTAAGAGGAAACTACAAGTCTCCTGTGATTTTTTCAAATGGCACTTATCTGTTTTTGCAAATGAACTCTTTCCAGGAATCAGTTTTACTACATAAAAACACTTTAACCTGTATGATATCGTTTTTGTAGATGTCCATCAATGTGCATCATTGGTAGTTTTTGAAAAAAACAGAGAACTTATCTTATTTCTACATTTGCCACTATTCAAATTTCAGGTTTCAGATTTAGTCGTTTAGTCGATTAATCGGTCGATACTGTCATAATCAACCACAGTTTTCATTAAGATTTTAAGAATTCAAACGGGACAGCAGCAGGATGTGTATGTTAGATTTGAAAGATTTTAATCTGCATTTAATGTCATATAAATACAAATTTCTACATTTCTGTATAAATAGTCTGATTAATATTGCAGTTTTAGTGTTTTGAGTCACTTTTGGTCAGATGCTTAGATCGTAAAGATGCTGAAAAGTTTTTAGAGCTTTAGCCACACCTGCTTTTGAACTGCAGAACTTTTTTTTTTATTTCTTTAATGTGTTTAGTCAACTACAGGCCTAATGAACATGATTACCACTATTGTTATCGGTTCTATGGTTTTAAATAGCTTCTTTTTTTTTTACTTCTGTACAGTGAAACCAATAGGCTACTTTCTGTCCAATTGTATCTCTATGAGCTTTTTACAGATACTTCTATAAATAAAATATTACTTTTGAAATGCCTAAATAATAATAGTTCAAATTATGACCCAAATGTGTTTTTTTGTTTGTTTTTTTCTTTTAGCCCTATAGTAGCTGCAGGTGATGCCGTGTTATTGAGCAGTTCCTTCCTCTTCATTTGTCCGTGTGAGAGTTGAGATGCTTTAGGGGCCTTTGTCCAAACAGTATCAGCGCGGTTTAACTCACGTGTAACTCCTGAGCTGTGGCTAACGCTGTGGCCATACGGAGCCTCCTCCCATGACTTTAATGTGTGACCTGAACAAACATGACTACAACCCCCCCTGTGCGGTCAAGGGCACGACGAGGAAAAAAACACTACAACCCTCATTAGGTTTGTGATGTTTTAATAACAGGTTTCGGTTCAAAGTTCAACTAACAAAGAAATTTAAGTATTAACTGTCAAACTAATACAAGAATCACATATAGACCATATTTGTACAGACCTAGTTTTATGCTGAAGACAGGATGTGGTGTTGTTTGTGGAGAAAACGATGGTACTTTTCCAGTGTTTGCGTGCGTCCTTCTGTGCACCAACATCTTGAAAATAATGACAAAAATATTGAGTTGCATTTTTTGCTAGAAGCACAAAGTAGCAGTAGTTTTTCTAATAGTATGTGATTTTCTCGACTGTATCTATTCAGGGAAGGGCAAACTTTGGCCTATTTAGTATGTATTTGTTTCAGTATCAGTACTTCCTCAAATCATTTTCATTATTATCTTGTAGTTTTAGTATCAATGTATGTTTTTTTCTGTCCTGTTGTCTCCCTTTTGTTTAGCAATTAAATGTACTTTTGCAATTCATACATTTCTGAAGTGCTAAACTAATACAAACATGTCAGAACGTTTTTGTAAAGACAAGAAAAGGCAAGTTTATTTGTACAGCACAATTGGTACACAAAGTAATTTAAAGTGCTTTACAGAATAAGAAAGACATTAAAATCACAATACAAAAAATCAAAATATAAATAATCACCATAAAATTAACATCAAAAGAGAAGAGTGCAGAGATAAACAGAACCAGTTGGAGTCTGGATTTAAACATTGTCAAAGTAGAGGCCTGTCTCACATCTTCATGAAGACTGTTCCAGGTTATAGCTGCAGAAAACTGAAACACTGAGTCCTGATGTTTTGTCCTGACTCTGGGCACCAGCAGGAGGTCGGTCCCTAAACCAGGACTACACCAGAACTGAACCAGGACTACATCAGAACTACAGCAGAAGGCCGGTCCTCGAGGTCCTCAGAGTGTGAGATGGTAAAGCTTTATTCTAACTATGACTGCAGGATTAATCGCAATGTAATTCAAATAGCAAATAGGGAATTGTAATGTAGAAGACAAAATACAATTTGGTGTAAAACCTGCTCACCCTGTAGTTTAAACGTCTTCAGTCGTTTTCTGAAACAGTGTGATTCTTGTATTGGTTCAACAGGTCAGATTGAAGTTGAACAGTTGAACATGTTTAAACTGTGCACTTGCAGCAGACTCTTGCTTCTTACACATAAACTGCAAATCAAATTCTATTCCCAAAATTTGTCTTAAGAATTGCATTTAGATTTTTCTACAAATTAGTTCAAAGTCTAAACTTCAGCATTAACAGATGTTTGTATAAAGACGCCTTGCAAAATGAAATAAACCCCCATATTTCACAACAAACATAATTTTTTTAAACCATTTGCAATTTTTTTTTCCCTTCTCAAGAACTTAAACATGTTGTGATTTGTTGATAAATGAAAAGAGGGGTTTCTTGTAAATAGGATGTTTGCATGTGATGTTGACCCATGATGTAGCGGAGGTGGGGGGCGGGACCTTTTTAAAACTTGTGCTGAATGCGTGACTTCACTTCCTCATTTGAATCGTTTCATTTCCTATTTTGACAGAGTTTAACGATGTCATTTGTTTAAGACACACAGATGTTGTCGACCGGCCTATGCAGGAGAGTAACACTTGTTCTATGGAGCTTACTGGCGCATCCTTATCCAATTGTTTTATGTAACTATTGTTGATTCTGCAGGTAACTACGGAGCAGCTTTGCATGAATTAAAGTTCAAATATGATGAGATGCCACTAAATAGTCTCATTACAGCCAATTAAAGGCCAGCTGATATTATGAATCTGATACGCAATCCAGTAAATCTTCCCAGTTTTCATTACCCACTGCTCTTTATTTTGTTCTCCAATTAAATTTTCTGAAATGAGACATATTGTGCTTCTGTCTGTTATATAGTTAGATAATCTATAATCTACACCCATGGATCATTTTGTTATAATTTGCACATTTTAAATCACAATATTCATCTAAAACGACTTAACAAAACAAACAAGTACGCTGACGTTTGGGCTACAAAACTGCGGTGCCCAATGGGAGCTGAGGTCGGCCATGTGGCTGTCGGCATCTCTTATGGAAAGCTGGAGATGATTAATGAGAAGGAAACAACTATAACAGGGTTAAAAGCTCTGAAATGTCGATTTTGCTTTCATCAGTGATACATGTAGGATTCTGCTGTGTTGTGTAGCCATTTCGGCACAAAATGGCACCTTTCCAACCCAGATACCAGCAGATTTGTTTCTTTTATTAAGTCGTTTTAGATGAATACTGTGATTTAAAATGTGCAAAATACAATAATGATAAATGTAGAGATCAAATTTCCAGTAGGATATCTAAATGTGTTTTGTCTGTAAATGTAGACTTTAATGTAAGCAGCTCTCATAAGGACTTGCATGTCTTATCTTTTCCTCCATCTCCTGGATTCCTTCGTCTGTACTCATTCACTGACTTTCACCTGAGCAGAAAAACAATGCCGCCGAGCTGGTTTGTGAACACGGCACCGCAATTTACAGGAAAAAATGTGTTTTACATTCCAATGACAGTTACTTGTAAACTGTTAAAGGGCCACAGTGTAACTTTTGTGGTGGACGGGCCAACACCTCCTTTTCTCCATGGAGACGCTATTGCTTCGCCTGATATATTTAACAGTACGCTATTAAACTCATCAATCCCCATGGACAAACGTAGATGACACCGCCAGGCCAAGTTACTGGTCAGATCTGTGGAGAAGCCTTCATGATCATACAGGAATAGTTTGTTTTTAGGGGTATTTTCTTGCAATAAAACACTCAGAATTGAATTAATGTAAGATGGTTTAATGTCATATAACGGAACATTCCAGGTAGCTGAAATGTTATTCAGTGTGGTAGTAAAATCATGCTTCCTTTGTAATTGTGATTTCTAGGAAGGCTCATTCTATTGTAGTTTGGTAACGTAGCAAAAGGTCACGGTTTGTAGTCGATATACAAAACAAACCAGTTACTGAAGGTCATCATTTAAAGTCTCAGCAAAAATCTAACTTCTCACAGTGTTTTTTTTAAACACCCTTAATATTGACTGGGTGGTACAGTTGGGAATGGGTCTATTTGCTTTGTCGATCTGTTGAGCCAAGTTACAGAAAAATATACACTTTCACTACATACAGTCTGATTTTGTAATAACGAGAGGTGAAATTATGTGGGATTTCAAATTTTCTAAATAAGTATTTGTTTCTGTGTAAACTCTGCACACCTGACTGAGCGACAGGTGCGTTGGAGGAAACGCACTTGGCTGAAAGGTTAAGAAAACTCCCGCATACTCTCACTCTTGGTTCACTTTTAGTATTAGTATTATTATGTTTCAGTCCCTCTGACCTTCCTCGAGTATCAGGGGGACCTCAGACCAGAGGAAGGTCAGAGGGACCAAAATGTTGTACTAATAAATGTGAATCAGAGTGAGACAATGTGTGGGAGTGTAAAAAAAAACAAATTTATTATTATTATTATTATTATTATGTATAAAAATATAAATACAAACATTTGAAGTTGAAAGTAAAATTACTGGTGGAACAATTAGATTAAACTGACACAATTTTTCGCAGTGGCCCCATTTAAATTCTCTCTTGAGCGTCGCCTCTTTTCATTGTCATATTACTGCAAATGCTGCTTTGGCTAATGACTATCCCACCTCCACAAACCTCCTCTGATTGGCCAGACTGGACATTGCCCATTGTTTCCGACCAATCAGAGGTGGTCTTTGTCTTTGTTTCCGCCCCCGGACCAAAATAACCCAGTCATAAATACAGAGGGGTACTATGAGCTTTGTGTACAAACAAGGGCAGGCTTGTGAGGCTGCAGTGTCCAGTGTGATAGGGCACGAGGACGAATGGGACTTAGATACCACTGTGAGACACCAGAAGGGACGTGAACGGACGCACTGTCAACATTACATTTACTTTTAAGTAGGAAGTTTGACATTAATGCTAAATGATCTTGGAAAAATATCAAATGACTATAATTAGCTTAAACAAATTCACAAAAGAAAACCACACAATCAGGAAACAGAAGCGCACAAAAACTCAAGGGCAACAGTTTACAGTGAAAGGGAACATATTACGCAATGTTCTGATCTATATTATAATGTTTCCTCATCACAAATGCACCTGGAGTTGTTTCGTTTCGGTTCCACCTTGTGATGTCATCATGTGGTTATACAGGAAGTGCTCCACTGTGTTTTTAAAGTCCATACACTTTCACTAGAATCATTTGGATCCTTTCAGCCCCGGGACTGCCAATCTCTACTGAACAAAAGGTAAGAAAACAGAAAAACTACTGCTTCATGACATCACAAGGTGGAGCAGAGCATTTTGAGGTTTTGGGATGTAGACAGACTAATAATAAAGAGTTACTCAAACATGTGTGAATGAAACAAAACACAACTCCAGGTGCGTTTTTGAGGAGGTAACAACATTATAACATGGCTTAAAGCTCTCAAGAGTCAATTTTGTGTAATATAGGACCTTTCAGCAGGTAAAGTGCAGGCAAAAGGCAAAGTGCTGCGGTGTGAAGTCGTCTAAGACTTTTTAAAGAGGCCATTGACTGTTGGAATAAGAGTTTTTGAATGCGTTGGATCTACATCTGTCAGGGGCTTGAACTCTGAGTGCAGGGGGTGGGCAGGGCGTGATGTTATTTTCCTGGCTTTAGTCTCAGACCTTGTTTTAAACCGCTCAGAGATGCCATTTCATGATCTTTCCACACCCTTTGATGAGTTCGGCTGTTTTGTTCTCTGCAGTGGACATTCTACTCCTCAATAATTGCCATATGCAATTACAGCCTTAGGACATGATGACAGTGTTCACTGGTTGGACCGGGCAATTAAGATTAATACGTTTTTGTTTTTTTTCTTTCCTTTGGGGGATCTACCACCTGCTTGTCTCCATGGTGATGTTTTTACTTTGCCTGGAAATTTCCACAGTATGGCTTTAAAGGCAAGTTTACAGATAGCACAATTGGTACACAAAGTAAATCAAAGTGTTTTAAAGGATAAGAAAGACAGAAAAACTGAAAACTGAAACGCTGATTCCCCATGTTTAGTCCTGACTCTGGGCACAGGTTGGAGGCCAGTCCCAAACCAGGACTACATCAGGACTACAGCAGGAGTTGGGTCCCTGAAGTCCTCAGAGTGTGAGATGGTTCATGTGGCTCTAACATGTGGGAGATGTTCTTTGGTGCTGGTCCATGGAGAGACTTGTTCACACAGAGCTGCTTTAAAGTCTATTCTCTGAGCCACAGGAGCCAGAGACCTGAGCAATGGACACATGTGTGAAATACTTCCTGGTTCTAGTCAGGACCCGAGCAGCAGTGTTCTGGATGTACTGCAGTTATTGATTTAAAAAAAAAAACATACAATGAAAACATGCATTTTGCTCTAAGTGGGGTCACCTCTCTGTACAGATCTGACCTGTAACTAGGCCTAGTGTTGTCACCTACTTGTACAACACTGTGTAACATTTCAAAGTATTCACATGTCCCTGGAGACAAGCAGGCAACAGATCCTCCACCAGAAAAGTTCAATAGTGCACTTTTAAATATCTCTATATCACTCAGTAGTTTAAAGTTGACAAAAAGGTCACTCATAATTTATCTGAAGTTGAGCTGCTGTCTTTAATCTTGAGTTGATCTAATACTTGACAGAATGACAGTTTACATTGTCAGGCTCATGATTCAGGATTTATAACAAAACTAAATAAACAGTTTCCAGTTGGCAGCATGAAGCACGCTACATCAGGGAAATGTAGTTTTTAAGAACGCTGAGCAAACATGTTTGAACAGAGCAGACGGCCATGTTTGTTTAGGATATTAGTTGCGTTATATAGGTCAAGTGTTGCACTACAGGTGGAGAAGGCCATACTGTATATTACTCACTTATTTTAAACTGGGATAATCTGGGTCCAACTTTAAAGGTCTTTATTATGGGGTATTTGGACATATTATTTCTACTATTACTACTTACTTACTACATTACATTTGTTTATTTAGCACATTTCAGACACTTCAGCTCTGACCAAGTGCTCCACATAAAAGTCAAGTTCATTCACACATGTTTGAGTAACACTTTATTATTAGTCTGTAACATCTCCACAGCTCATAATGCTCTGTTCCACCTTGTGATGTCATGAAGTGGTAGTTTTGAAGTGAATAGCAACTTTTTACTTTTAGTTCGGTCGAGATTGGTATTTCTAGGGCTGAAATTATCCAACTGACTCTAGTGAAGGTGTATGTTTAAAGTTTAAAGCTTAAAAACACATTTGAGCACTTCCTGTATTACCACATGACATCACAAGGTGGAACAGAGCATTTTGAGCTTTGAATATTGCACAAAATTGGAAAGCAGCTTTAGGCGTCTGATAAAGCGCTATGTAAGACTGATGCAGTAGTAGTAAGCACAGTAGTAGTATTAGTCACAGTAGTAGTAGTAGTAATAGTAATTGTCACAGTAGCATTAGTGTTATGATGAGCTGTTTTCATATAGGCCTGTTTGTTATCACAGCTCGTCTCTATCACTCATGTGGATGCCGTGTTTGCATCATAATACAAGAGTCATATTTGAAGTACACATATTATAAGTCACACTCTAGCATTTCCACGTGTGTGAAACATACATGTTTTTGACGGGTGCTTTGCAGAAATGAAAATCTGTTGTTTATGCTTTAAATATACTTGTGCTGGCATCAGGCTTGTCTTCTTCCTGAAAATCTCTTCCTGGACTTTTCTTGTGGTTGATGAGCTGCCACACTGTCATAATATTCTGACTCAGGATTTCTGTGTTGCCAATTGGAAAGTACAAGATCAGTCTGGAGTTTCTATATTTAGATGTTTGTGTAAGTATTTTAGTTGTAAACAATTTAAGATGCAATATTGTCCTCCTGGGGAAATAGGTCTATGAGTCTCTGTGTGTCAGGACCCTTCTCCCGATCTTCAGCTGTACTCATGGTCAGGACAAGCAGAGAGGTTAACTTCAAACTGTAATTGCTATTTCAATGGACACAGTGGTGGTCTTTTTCAGGTCCTAGATTGTGATGATGTCCTGCTCCCAGATGGGGTCAAGAGATAGATTTCCCTGATTACATTGTACTTTCCCATGAAATATCCAAAAGGTAAATTAACAAATGTTGAACCTGAACATTTCTATTAGTGACTAGACCCAAAAACTCAAAAAAACTGCATTTTAACATTATTAATTGTAGCTGCCTCCATCTGTATTAAACATTTTGGGCATATACAATGTTTTGATGTCATATGAAATCCAGCAATTGACAAATCGCAAAGGCTGCATTTTTTAAGTACCATATTTTCCTTCATAAACAACAAACTCTCCTGTCTTATTTTCCATGAAAACTGCTAACCCCGTAGTTTAGATGAGTACAAATGTGCAATTTGTGTATTTAAATGTGAACTTTGAACTGAATCCATATGATTAAACCATGAATTGCAAATCTAACCCTGTTTCCCAAATTGTTCTTTCGTAGTCAGGAGAACCTTTCAGTGTATTTAGCATGTTTTGTTGTTTTTTTTTTTTTTTTTTTTTAACCTGAATAAAACAGTTAACAGCCCAAGAATAGAACAAGGGGCTTCTTGCTGTGAGGCTAAATGCTAACCACGTGGTACGTACGCTTTGATTGTGAATAAGAAGTTACACATGAATAAGCACCCATAAATTACAACAAGCTCAGTAGCTCAGCCCTCAAACAGAGCACTAAGATCAGTTGCTCCAGGCAGGTTTCAGCCCAGTGATTTTGCAGGTTTGGTCAAATGCAGAGGATACATTTAACCTCTTCCAAATGCATCTATACCAGATTTTACTTTTATTTATTTTATTTATACAGGGAGAGCCCAATGAGAACACCCAGATTCTTCTTTTCAAGTCCATTTAAATCAATAAAAATAGGAGCAGAGTGAGCTTAAATATTTGTTACCAGATTATTTAAATTCATTAGTAGCATCAAAGTATCCAGTTTTGAAATATATTCTATTTTTGTGAAGGACATTTTCTCAACCGCGTGCAGAATCACCCTTGGGATCCCCATCAGTTTTAACCTTTGCACCTTTTTACCAGACGTTTGGTGGAGACATGACTCATGCCTCACATGTGCGCTGTGTGACTGTGGGCAGCAGATTAAAGAAGTACATTACTGCTAATTCACTTCAGAAGACGAAGTACAGGGGAATTCTGCTGACACTATTACTGTGACTCAGATATATTTCACAAGGAATTTCTGTATTATTTATAGGAGTTGTGCATAACATTTCTACAGGATGGTTTGTCACTTCCTTGTTTCCATGGAGATGTTATTGCTTTGCCTAGAATGTTCCAAAGTGGAGAGATTTGCACTTTTTAGCCCATCGACTGTCGGCCTTAAATCTCCAGCACAGGCCGAAATTTTGTTCAGTGCAAATTGATAACTGCAGAAAACGTGACTACAGCGCTCGTACATGTTTGTGGTTAAAAAAAACGGGGTTGTGAGTGAGTTTGTAGTAAATTTAAATTGCATAATCTGGTGGAAATAATGAAAATTGTCCCCACGTATCGTCCCAAAAACATCAACAGAGCTTATCAAATAATTAGTATCAGCATCAGCCATGAAAAAACCTATATCGGTTGATCTCTATTCCAAAGTATGCATTTTTCCTGCCTATTGCCATGGAGACAAGCAGGTGACACCACAAGGCCAAGTTACAGGTCAGGTCTGTGGAGAGGTGACCACACTCACACACAGAATGCATGTTTTTCACGTTATTTATCATAAGAATAAAAACCTTTTTAATTGGTTTATGTGCAAAATACATAATTTTATACAATACCAGACAAAGCTGTTACATCATAGAGACAAATTGTCATCTGGAAAGTTACATTGTGCACCTTTAAAGAAAATTGTTGTCTTAAAGTTTATTTTTCCAATCAGATTTTTAACATTTATTATATTTTTAAGTCTGTGGATGTTGGTCTATCTGAAATACTGAAATACTGAACATTACTTGTGTCATGCTGTGTCATACTGGCTAAGTTAAACTATTTTGAGCCTCTTCTTGAGCATCATTTGTCATAAAATAACGCACTTGTCTACATTTTTAGCTGCAGACTCCCCACTTCTCTATTATTGTTCCCAGCATTTTGTGTCTTTTATGTCTGTGGTGAGCAGGGGGCAGGACGGAGGGAGGGGTTTAAAGTTGTGGGCAAATAGAAAAGTCTTCGCTGGACACACAGACCTCTCTTATGTTGCCAAGTGCAGCAGTGGTCAGGCTAATTTAGTGGAAGAGAGAGAGAGAGAGAGAGAGAAAGAGAGGAGGAGAGGAAAAGAGAGAGAGGGAGGGCAAGCCACTGACACCAAGAAAGAAACATACAAGCCGGAATAGGAACTTATGAAGAGGAACATTCGGATACTGGCTGGATATCAAACTCGTGTGGGTATTTCTGCGGGCCGATTTTAATTTCACTTGGATACAGCATGTTGTCCTTGGGATAGGTAGGGATTATTTGGTAAGAATCATGATTTTTGTATTTCACACTGTCACATTTGTTTTGGTCTTCATGTAGACTTGGTTTGGTCCTGTTGTAGTCTTGGAGTCAGTATCCCTGTACCCTCGACTTAGACTTCATTTGTTTTGATCCATGAGGGAAATTACTTGGACAAGTAATTGAAAAAAACAAAATGCGATAGTAATAATATTTAAATAATTGTGGTATGAATTTGTTTTAAAAAAAAAACAAAAACAAAAAACAGAAGCTAGAAATAAAAAATATTGCTACCAGTTATAGTTTTATATAGCACTTTTCTATCTTCAAGTTACTTTACATCAAGGAACCCATTCACACACACACATTCATACAACAGTGTACACATACACTGGGGGTGAGGAGGGTTAAGCATTTTGCCCAAGGACACAACAACAAGAGCATTCATCTGTGGGAGTTGGAATCGCACCACCAACCTGTGGGTCTGTAGATCTGACCGCTCAACCAAAAGATGTTTATGTCAAGAGTGAGATTTGAACCAGCAACCTTTGGATCAGTGGACAAACGCTCTACAAACCTATTGTAATCAGAAGAGAAATTAATGAATGTCAGACCTCATGAATATTTGTGCATTGTGAGAAGGTTCATTATAATGTGATATTCCTGATCATTTTTTTTGTTGTTTCAGACCAAGGTTTAGTTTGTTTTGATATGTTCCTCAGAGTAGCGCTGTTCCTCAGAGTGGTCACGTGCTGCCTCTGAGTAAGACCACTAGTGAGCAGTCGAAAGTGTCAGGTATGAAAACAAACTGAACCTTGATCTGAAAAAAGAACCTATTAAAATAAAATATCAGAAAACCAGATGAGCCTTATTGGACCAGGATATAGTCAAGTGAATAAGCAATTAGAACAGTTTAGTGCTTATCTTGGTACTGGATTAATAAAATATCATAGAATTTACCCCAGAACTATGAGATTTTTCAAGCCATTGTATCTCATAATTTCACGAGTATTTTGATTTAAGTAAACCCTCTGATTCATACTATATCGCCATTATCTCTGTTGTCAATTATGGGAGAATGCTTGTGTATTCAGCTAGGAATGACAACTATTTTAAGTCGGAATTGGCGATTTTTTTCTCAGACAAGAGCGTTTATTTACCTCCCTTTATATGTTTCACATCCTGTAGTGGTGTAGTGATGGTGTATTGATGGTGTAGTGATGGTGTAGTGATGGTGCAGTGATGGTGTAGTGATGGTGTAGTGATGGTGCAGTGATGGTGTAGTGATGGTGCAGTGATGGTGCAGTGATGGTGTAGTGATGGTGCAGTGATGGTGTAGTGATGGTGCAGTGATGGTGCAGTGATGGTGCAGTGATGGTGCAGTGATGGTGTAGTGATGGTGTAGTGATGGTGCAGTGATGGTGCAGTGATGGTGTAGTGATGGTGTAGTGATGGTGCAGTGATGGTGTAGTGATGGTGTAGTGATGGTGTAGTGATGGTGTAGTGATGGTGCAGTGATGGTGTAGTGATGGTGTAGTGATGGTGTAGTGATGGTGCAGTGATGGTGCAGTGATGGTGCAGTGATGGTGCAGTGATGGTGCAGTGATGGTGTAGTGATGGTGTAGTGATGGTGCAGTGATGGTGCAGTGATGGTGTAGTGATGGTGTAGTGATGGTGTAGTGATGGTGTAGTGATGGTGCAGTGATGGTGTAGTGATGGTGTAGTGATGGTGCAGTGATGGTGTAGTGATGGTGCAGTGATGGTGCAGTGATGGTGTAGTGATGGTGTAGTGATGGTGTAGTGATGGTGTAGTGATGGTGTAGTGATGGTGCAGTGATGGTGCAGTGATGGTGCTGTAAGGCTGCATTACCTGATTTTGCCAGACAGTAGGAGAAGCTTACGTCCCCTACTGTCTGACACCTTCCCCAGGACTGCATCCAATGTGTGTGATAAGATGTAGGCTCCCTCGTCACGGTTCATGCTCCTTTTCAAGATCCACAAACAAGATAAATAGTAATAAGGGAGCGTATACTTTATCACACACATGGCATGCAGTCCTGCAGAAGGTGTCAGACAGTAGGGGGCGTGAGCGTAAAGCAGCCTGCGTCACTATGTCATCATGTAATGCTTCTGTTGCAGGAACTGAAATATGTAAAACAGATAAACACAAGCCTGAACCTTTAACGGAGAACTATTTCATTTCATTTAACTTGGTGGTACTTTCATTGAACTTTGTTGTTGTGTCATGGAGCAAAACACCCCCATCTATTATAAATATTGAGACGTTGCACCAATTGTGATGAGATACAGATTTTTCTTGACATGTTTTTGGATATAGAGTAGAAAGTAGAAAACTCCGATCACTCACAAAAACAAAATCCTTTCAGTTTACTACTACTACTATTACTACTACATTACTACTAAAAAGCAAGTGCCAAGTTGTTCTCCAAAAATGATGTCTTCTGTCTATATGATCTGCACAGTATATGGGTCTAACCAGGCTATAAACACTTTAAAGGTTCACTTTGTAACTTTCTTGTTGGAAATTTTCTACTATTAATCTCATCCAGCCTGCATCTATTTAGTTACAGTTGTTACTATGGATCATACTTGTACGGCTGAAGGATTACACAGACACATTATACCTGTTCTTACTGCTCCAAAATACCTTAAAAAATACGTATTCTATCTGTGAGTTACTGTGACACCTCTCCACAGATCTGACCTGTAACTAGGCCTGGCGTTGTCACATGCTTTTCTCCATAGACATAGATAAGTTTAATGCTAGTTTAATTTTCTGTGGAACTTTCTAGGCAAAGTAATACATCTTCACAGGGACAATGTCCAACTGCTCTTACTGGAAATTAGCTTCAAATCACAGCCCCCGTATGTCCCTGGATTACCGGCATAGGAAGTTCATTCAGCGTTATGAAAATGGCCGAAAAAAAAGAGGAACGGTGTCATGGTGGGGAGGGTTGATGATTGGGCTTTTTATTTTGGCTTTTGTGAAATTTGAGTGTGTTTTAAATAAGAAGAAACCTGTCTGTTTGATGCACTGTTTCATATAAGTGAGAAACATGGCACCTACCCAACGCATGCATGGTATGTGCTACAAACTAAAGATAATGAAGATATGATGCTATTTTTAAGAAACAGATACTTAAAAAGCACATTTGCACACTGATTTTTCTCAGATATTGCCATAGAAAGAACCCAATATATACCATATCGATTTAATTGTTTTATCCAACTGCATCACTGTCTATTTAAAAAAATTCACCCAAACTATGTCATTTTATTGCTTTATATTTTGCAAATTTTATGCTGATTAAATTATGATCTTGTTTTTAACTGTTTTGAAATGCGATACATTGCTGGAGTAAATATCGACTATAAACGACAATATGAAAAACTGTTATGCCACTGACATGAAAACCCTGAAGCAGAATTTCCCCCAAAAAACTCATCTATATGTACAGTATTTTTAATGAACATGAGCTGCTATAAGTAAATGAAACACTGAATGTGTCACAGAAGTTATTTATTCAACAGCTACAGCTCAAATCTTCAGAAAAGTTTAAAAAAAAAAAAAACCTTCCTCTTCAGTTCCTTTGCTTAAATCTCTAACCAGCCAGTGTAATTTTGAACCATTTTGAATGTAAGAACTTCATATTGTTTTTGTCTCTTCCTCATACTCCTCCTCCTCTTCCTCTCCAGTGATTTCAGTGGACCGTCCTGGACCCATGATGTAGTCAGCAGCTCAGGCTCCGCCCCCTCTGCTCCATTTGTGTCATATTCTCTCACAGGTAACACACGTCTATCACGCACACAGCTCGCATCGTTCTATTTATTTCTCTGTAGGATTGTGGCTTGTGACAGTTGGCTGGAGGACACTTTCCGCTATAAATCACATTTCTGTTACACTAAAATGAAATTAATATTGAAACCTTTTTATTTGTTTTTAATAAGAACATTGGAAATTGAACAGAGGCCTGTCTTGATAATCACTATAGAGACTTATCGGTCAATATTTGAAAGCTGGAACAAAATTTTTTGGGTCTCAGAATTTATCTTGTGTACGTTTTCTTTGCAGTAGTGGGGAGCCATAGAATGTATATATATAAATGGACATAGCTAACCTGCTAGCCACAACGTTCCAAATGGGAAGTGAGCATGAGTGCACTTCCGGCTCCATCGCCTCCATGACTGCTGCCGTCAGCCTTGTTATTTTGGTCTTAAAATGTTCGTATTAACCCGCTCTACATGATGTTCATATTTTTTATTTTGCTATTTTGTCTGTACATCAAGATATGAACATTAGTCGCAGACAAAACAGGTGCCTTCTTTCCCCGAGTTCGCTCCCGCCAGCGTTGGCAACAAGTTTGATTGACAGTGTTGCTAAGCGCTTGCTCCCTGCTAAACCAGTGGTACGGGCGGGAAGGGGCAATACCATCAACAGCTTCACTTTGGATTGGCTCTTTGGTTGCTATGATACTCATGCTCAGAATTCCAAATGTGGAACTCAGCTGCAAATTTGTCATTATAACTGCTCTAGCCTCCATGAGCTTCATTTGACTGGAGCCGAACGCTATGGGCGACGTCACACTCACTTAGTCGACTTCTTTATACAGTTGCCTGATTTGTCTGTTATTAATATTCATATTCATCTTGATTTACAGACACAATAGTGAAAAGAAACATACCAGGATCATGTAGAGCAGGTTAATACGAACATTTTAAGACCAAAATGACAAGGCTCACAGCAGCAGTTATAGAGAGAGGAGTGACAGTTTTTCAATAGAAAGTGAACTGGAGCTGGAGTGGATGGAAGTGCACCCATGCTCACTTCCTATTTGGAACGCGGCGACTAGCACGTTAGCTATGTCCATTTATATATACAGTCATGATCGTGACCTAATATTTTTGTTTATATATTTTTCCTTCTTTTTCTGTAAGACTTGCTAAACTAAATCAAAATTCTCAAGGAATTTTCAAGTATTATCTTAGTCACGTTTGACAGTTGCATAGATCAGTTATTATTATCATATTTAGAGTGTTCTTGAAATATGTGAAATAATTTCGCACTTTAACTTGGTTGTTAAGTTTGATTATTGTTACGTTGAGAACTGTTTTGTTTTGAGTTGCCAAATCATTTATTTAGGAAAAATGTTGAAACGCATGATTTGTTATGGTCTTCCGGTTTCCCTGATTTCCACATGAACCGTTTGGGTGTGAGGAGGATACAGCTGCTTGTGTGAGAGCAAAGAGGAACGAGCCATACTTGAAATGCCAGCAATATTACATAACAGGCTAACTTTACCCCACAACCAACTCTGCTGTAAGAAAATCCCATAATGATTTAATGGCTGATTATGTCAGTTATGCACAATGAGACAATTTGGATGGGTAAGTGTACTCATGTTTGCATTGTGTGGTGAACGGGCTGTTCCTGAAAAGAAGACGAGATGTGAGAGCGGGAGTTATTTTAGTCAGAGCCGATAAGATCTTGCAGAAAGGCCAAGCCGCTGCATAGTGACTGAGACAGAGGTTGGTGGGTGCAGACTATGGAAAGTATGAAATTATAAATATCGGGATATGATTTTGTAAGTTATAGTTTTGATTATAGTTAAATATGTGTGTAACTCTTCTGGGCACCTGCTGGTCTCCTTGGGGATGTTATTACTTTGCTTGTCTTTATGGAGATGCTATACTGTAGAACATTACAAGCAAAGTTACAGGTAAGGTCTGTGTAGAGGTGATCCAGCTCACACTAAATGTCCATTCCCACACACCCCTTTTCCTCGCCCACTGCTCTGAACTGACTTCAGTGTGAAAATTCCAGTCCTGCTCAAACACACAGGGTTAAAAAAATGTTGTGTTGCCAATGACATTTTTCACTGTACATGAAACGCTTCTGCTTGATACAGCGAAATGCAACTGTGAAAATCAATTCTGCTATTTGTGACTTAAAGGAACCGTATGTAAGCTTTACATTTTAAATTCCATAAACGTGACTGTCTGCCTCCCCAGATACAAGGTCAAACACAGCTCTAATGTTTATTTAGTCTTAATTACTAAAACATTAGACATGATGGCCACGTTGTTTATGTTGTAATTTCTTAAGATGATTCTCCAAGCAGAAAGCGGAATGAGTCTCACGCGATTCTTTTATTTGGGTTGCCATTTTTAAAGCTGAAGTCCAGTCAGTTTAAACCTAAAATGCCTCTCTCTGATCTGAATCGTCACACTAAACCCCAGCTCCTGCCGATAACCATGACTCATTGCTAATGTAGCCTTTGCAGCTCAGTGGAGGTTGTGAACTTTCACCTGAAAATCTGCATATGTGTCCTCTATCTCCAGGTTTCGGCACTGGCACAGGTTCTGTTGTGATTATAACCTTTCTTTTAAAACTATTGTTCATTTAATGCACTTGTTTACATTATTATAAGTCATTTCAGACCAGTTCTGCTTATAATGCTAATATTGAACAAAATGTAAACATAAAAAATGATGATAATGAGGATCTACGTATGTGATTTTAACTACTAAAAAAAAAGATAAAGCCTTATATATCTTCTATAATCAAACGACTTTAGCTTCCATCTTCACAGCAGGCTCTCCTCTGTTGTCAGCTATGTCCTGTTTGTGTTGTCCCCCAGTTGGCACACCTCCTCACACTTTTAGCTCGGTGGTTTAAAGGCCTCTCAGTCACGTCTAAAAATAATCACAGCAACAAATTAACAGCGTGTTTCTCCGTCCCGGCGCCAGCTACGCTTCACTGGAGAATGCAGTCGCTGGAGGAGTCAATACGGGCACGGCTAATGCTGTTACGATATCATCTCTAAAGTGTCATGGCCTTCTGCTTATTTCTTCTGGTTCCTCTGGATTGTCGACACAGACGGGGCAGAATAAACTACTATTGTTGTATTATTTTAACTGATTCTGTTTTCATACCTGAGAGTTTCAACTGCTCGCTCATGCTCTTCCTCAAAGTGGTCACGTGATGTTGTTGTGGTGTGTCCAGGTCAGCTCATTTAAACAGGTTCCAGTCAAATGAAGCTCATCGAGGCGAGCAGTTATGGGCTGAATTAGGAGCCGAGTTCCATATTAGGATTTCCGACCACGAGTATCATAGCAACCAAAGAGCGAAGCTGTTGAAGGTAACACCTCTTCCTGCCCGCACCTCTGGTTTAGCAGGGAGTGGGTGCTTAGCAACTCTGTCCATCGAACCTGTTACTAACGCAAGTGGAAGTAACCTCAGGGAAAGTCTGTTATTAATGTTCAAATCCTGAATTACAGACACAATAGCGAAAAAAAAAAACCAGGATCATGACCTACCCATGAAGGCAGGGCGATAAACCGGGACGAGGGGGTGTTTTTACTCTCACACACCTGGGATAATGTTATGAAAAAGTTGAACAACATCACGTGACCACTCTGAGGAATACGCTAGTGCGCAGTCCAAACTGTCAGGTATGAAAACAAATTAAACCAAGGCCTGAGAAAAGAATCACTTAAAATAAATTAACGGAAGACCAGATGAACCTCCTTGGGCTGTTATTGTTGCAAATGGAAGGGCATCTGGTATAATGCCTATGCCAAGTGAGAGTGATATGCAAGAAATTAATTGTGATGGTGACTGGACTAGTGGGATTGAAGTAATACTAGAATGCAGTAATGGCGTTATTGGAAGCTGTAGTAGTCGCAGTGAAACATACAGTTGTTTTCTACTATTAGTACTTCATTCTACTAAGTAAAGTACCTGGGAGTGGTAAGGTGGCATACTAGTTAGCAAGTGTGCCCACAGCAAGAAGGTCCCTACATTCAATTGGACCAAGAGGCACTTTTCAGGTTGGGGTTTGCACGTTCTTCCCGTGTCTGTAGAGATTCCTAAACAGTCTACACAAAGGTTAAGATCTAGTTATACTCACCCTTTGTACAGTTAAACATCTCGACTGCAGCCTTTTCGTGACTAATCGGTGTCACAATCCGCTGGCGACCTTTGCCCTCTCTTCCTCCTCTCTTCCTCCTCCTCTTCCTCCCACTGCAGTCTTTGAAGACATTTGTGACATCACCGCGGCGATGCACAATACCCGTCTGTATGCTGGCCCCACGTCACTCCGGTACGCTGCAGAGAAGGGCCTGTCCGCTAGCACTGTGTCACCCTCCGAGCAGGAACAGGAAGTGATGTCGTGAGGCTGGTGATGTCATCTGGTCGGTGGTTGTCTACTAGCGCCTGTTATTTGCTAATTTGAGGTTTTCCAGCCTTCAGTTGTGCTGTATACTCATCAAAAACGTACCTGGAGTTCTGTTTTGTTTCAAACATGCATTGTTTTCGTTATTGCCTATATTCTACTGGTGGTGGTCGGAGATTGGCAGCCTTGTTTTCACCAGTCTACCCCAGGGCAGCTGTGACTTCTAGGGATGTAATATAATAAATACAAATACAAATAAATCAATACAACCCTCACAAAACTATATATGTATGTGCTTCTATACGCACTTGTTACTACTCCAACGGGTTAATTATTGCAGATACACGAAGAAAACAGCCTAACTCTGCTCTACTCATGGGTTTCAGTAACACAAATTAGGACTGTTACCATAGCAATTAACAATTTAATACTGCTCAAATTTCCACACGCAGCTATCTGACTTTGACGCAATTGCAACTATATTTAGCCCTCTCCTTTTCCTTTTATGCTCAGAAATAAAACATGAATTGTAATTTTAGACGTTAACTTAATCAAGTGTTCAAAATAGTTTATAATGTAGAAAATGGATTTATCATTTTATTTAACCAGGAAAGTCCCACTGAAATTTGGTATCTCGTTTCTAAGGGAACACATAACCTCCTTGATTTGTCTTGTTTTAACATAATGAAGCATTTCTTTGAGGGTGGGGCTAAAAGTGGAGGAATCAAGGAGCTGAGGAGGCGAGTTTTGAGAAATGGGACACGGCCTGTTTGAGTGTGTGTGTCAGAGTGTAGTCACAGAAAGAGGATATAGAGAGAGGAGCTTTTTGTAAGTGACAAGGAACAACGTCACCAGCGGAGCAGAGGGGGGTCTTCCTACATGTGTCGCAACAAAACGAGAACTCAGTATTTCTTAATAGTCAAGGGTTTAAACGGCAAACTCTGCTTTTGGAGTCTTGTAAATTAGGGAGGGGAATCGCAGGGTCCCTCAACGATTTGATATGATACAAGATACATGACTCACGATACAATAACAAGGAGGAGCGACGGTTTTTCAATGTAGAGTGAATTGAAGCCAGAGTCGATGGAGATGATACATCCATTTTAATAATCAAAACAGTGAATATATCAGATGTTCTGGTGTTTATTTAGAGGAAGGAAACAGACTTGTAGCACGGTTGTTTTTTTAAAATGTTTCCTTAAGCGATCGAGTCTTAAAACAGGTTTCTCAAATATTACCTAAGAGGCTTCTAAACATGGATCGCGTGCATTGACAGTCGTATGTACATGGAAAACACAGACATAAAGGGATTACATCACAAGGCACTTCTGCACGATACTCACCTTGTTCCAGAAGTGGCCGTTGGGCGCCGCTATGGTCATTCGGGTTGCATTATTTTTGCAGCAAATAAGTTCTATAGAGATTACAGAGCTGTTTTAAAGCCTCCCAGAGAGTGAGGGCAGTGTTGACTTGTTAGTGCACGTACACCTGCCACGAGAAAAAAATTTGAAGTTCGATATATTGCTAAAGTAAATATAGATGATAAACGATAATATTGAAACAAATTTATGCCACTGACACAATAACCCGAGAGCAGATTTAAACCACAGAAACTATTCTAAATCTACAATATTGTTAAAAAAAAATATATGAGCTGCATTAAATAAACAGCAGAATGAAACACTTAAGTTGTTAGTTTGCATCTGTAATGAGTCATAGAAGTTTTTAATTCAACGTTTTATGGTTTAAATCTTATTATAAAGTAAAAAAATAACAAAAATGTCCCAGTAGTGCAAAGAAATTGTAAACAGGATAAATATTGACGCCAACAAAATATTGTTCCACATTGTTTTACACAAATTAGCATACATTACATCAGATTTTAGCGGCAAAACTTTTCTCAAATTATCCATTGAAATGAATGGGATTCCCGTTTAACCGGAAGTGCGACCATAAAGAAGTAATAGCATTTAATTTTACTCAAGTGGGTGGGGCCAAATAAGGTCAACACGGCAAATCCTCCAAATAACAGATGGGTTCCAGGTGCTGTATATGGGCCCTCTGCTCCTGAAAACCCAAACTGCACCTACAAGACTACACCAGCAGGGGGAGTTCATGCAAAAACAACTATTTATGCAGGAAAAAAGAATGAGGAATGACTTTATCGTTGAGTATATGAATGGTGACACAACATCCTTTGGGGCTGGATATGGTTGGGCTTTTTCTATGCAGTAGTGAGGAGATTTTTGCCATTTTTATGTGATACGATAGATTTGAGCTCTAGAAGGTAGAATAAGTAACTGCTATGGTTACGTATCCGTTCATTCTTCTATTTTTGTTGCAGCTCAGGCTTTTTAATGATACTGTCTGTTTAAAAAATGATGTGTCCTTGGGCGTTTTGAAATGAAATCTATTATTATTGTTATTAAATGACTTGTCGACTGAGGCGCATTGACGCGATTGACTGAGTAAACGACTGCAGCCTACAGTTAGACTGACGGCCTCATGGCTGGTGGAGTTGTTGTGTTGCAGATGAGGACTGATGCTGGAATGTCTGTTGTATGTGCAGATCTTTGGGGGGGGGGGTCCGAGACACAAAGCCCTCAGTGTCTCTAACTCTCCCTCTCTCTGTCACTGTCACTCTGTCTCTCTTTCTCTCTGTCACTGTCTTTCTCTGTCATTCTCACTCTTTCATTTTTTCTCTTTTTGTCTCTCTCTCTTTCCCTTCCCCTCTCTTTTGCACTGTATCTCCCTCTTTCTCTTTGTTTTTCTCCCTCCCTCTCTTTCTCTCTGTCGCTCTCTCTCTCTCCCCTCTCTCCCTCTTTCTCTCTGTCCCTCCGTCTCTGGTACTCTCGCTCTTTCTGTCAGTCTCCCCCGCTTCTTTTTGCCACTCGCTCTCCCCCCTCTCTCACTCTTTCTCTCTCTCTCCCTCCCTCCAAATGACTCTCTTTCTCCCCCGCTCTCTCCCTCTTCCTCTTTGTCTTTCTCTCTCTATCCCTCCCTCCCTCTCTTTTGCTTTCTCTTGCCCTCTCTCCCTCTTTGTCTTTCTCCCTCCCTCTCTCTTCCTCTTTGTCACTCTCTCCCCTTTCTTCCTTTTTCTCTCTGCCACTCTCTCCCCTCTTTTTCTTTGTCACTGTCTCTTTTTTCTTCCTTCCTTTCTTTTTCTTTCCCTTTGTCTCTCTTTCTCTCTGTTGCTCCCCCCCTCCATCTTTCTCTCTCTCCTTCTTTCTGTCTCTCTGTTTCTCTCTGTGTGGAGCTGAGCTGTGTCCCGGTACAACAGCTCCCAGTGCATGTCCAATGGGGCATCATGTCTTATTGTACCCCCCACACAAAGAACGCTTCTCCTCTGCCTCTAACTCTCCCTCCCTTTTTCTCTCTGTCGCTCTTTGCCGCTCTCTCTCTAACTCTCTCTCATACGCTCTCATCCCTCTCTCTCTCTCTCTCGCTCTTTCTCTCCCCATTTTTCTGTCTTTCTCTCTCTTTGTCTGCTTCTCTCTTTTATGCTCTCTCCTCTCTCTCCTCCCTCTCTCTCGCTTTCTTTTTCCCTCTTTTCTCACCCTCTCTGTTCCCTCTCTCTCATCCCTCTCTCTCTTTCTCTCCCCTTTTCTCTCTCTTTCGCCCTCTTTCTCTGCTTCTCTCTTACTCTCCTCTTTTTTTGTCTTGTCTTTTTTCTCTCATTCTCACCTTCCCTGTTCAGTCTCTTTTATCCCTCTCTCTCGCTGTTTCTCTCTGCTTTTTTCTCTCTTTCACCCTATTTCCTTGCTTCTCTCACTTACGCTCTCTCCTCTCTCTGTCCCCTCCCTCTCTCTTTCTCTCCTCTTTTTTGCCCTGTCTTTTTTCTCTCATTCTCACCCTCTCAGTTCCCTCTCTCTCGTCCCTCTCTCCCCTCCCTGTCTCTTTTTCTCTCCCCTTTTTCTCACTTTGTCACCCTCTCTGTCCCCTCTCTCTCCCTCTTTCTTGATGTCACTTTCTCTCTCTCCATCTCTCTTTCTCTCTCCTCATGGACCAATGTTTATAAAGGAGGCCAATGGCACGATTTGATTGGCTGAAAAGGGTCACATGATTGATTGTTTAATAATGAAGTGAGTTGATCCCAAAATTAGACGTCTCTTGCAGTTCTTTTCCTGTTAAACAACTACTGCCAAGTACTGTACTTCAATTTCCTCTTGCAGTACTTTCATTTGAGTACAGAGACAAAATACAACACACAAAAGCATTGATACTGAACTTGAGCTCACTTGAGTTGAAAATGCCATTCTATTGTCTAAAAATGTTTGAAAATCATTAATGGGATATTGTGCTGGTTAATGATTATTGTGTTTTTGACTCTTTAAATTGATTCCAAAGAAATAAACATCAGCACTGAGTATACTATTTCCTTAGTATGGAGTTTGAGTTTGAAATTGTAGTTTATTTCTTTGTGTATCTTTATTTGTACAGCCCAATGAGAGCACACAGACTCTTTTTCATGATCGAAACTGTTAAAATACAGAACAATACAAAACAAAAAAACTGAAAATTGTGCATAAGTCCAATTAAAACGTTAGAAACAGGAACAGGTGTGATTATAAATGTTTATCACTGCATGCCCATATTAAAGTGCATTAGTGGCACCAGTATATCCAGTTTTGCTTGTTTTTGAAATATATTCCATTTTTAGAAAGCAAAAAATGATGAGTAAAACTTGTATACATGGATTAAATTAGCACACTGGTTGTCTCTGTGTTTTCACAAAATCACTTTAGGTTACTATGAATGAAAAGCTCTTTATAAATAAAGTTTGATTTGATTTGACAGTAGTAACAGCTGTAGTAGTGGCAGTAGTAGCAGTAGTATATATAGGCTAACATTTTTGAATTGTTTAAACAGGTAAGTAGTGGTTTAATTTAGTTTAAAGAGCAATAAGAGTTAATGTTGTTAGTTTAAATCTCATGTAATTGATACTTTTAACTATTAAAACTTTGTGGCTTTGTTTTAGGCGTCTTATGGGAAATTGAACCCACTGCTTCTTGCAACACTTTACCAGTTAAACGATTGTTGAGTTTTGTACTTCCATTTCCTCTTGCAGTGTTTTCATGTAAGCACAGAGCTTTTGCATCTACTGAAAGACAAAATACAACGTACAGAACTGTAAACTGTTTAAGATGATTAGTTTTGTTTTTTAAGAGAAACGCTGGGTACTGTTTCATTTTTTTTTTTTTTTTTTTTTTTTATACCAGTACATTTCTATTCGATACCGGTTCCTGAACGGTTCCTTATTCAGTGCCTGTGTTGTTTTTTTTGTGTAAATTAGTGGCCAGTAATATTTTTGAACCCTTGAATAATGTTATTACTATGTTATGTCATATTTTAAAACGTAGTACTAGGCTGGCGCTGCTTCTGATTGGTCATTTTTTACAGTCAATCTCTGTTTTAGCCAATCACTGTCTCTAATTCCTCGCTTTGGTCTTGTTTACTTCCCAAAACAAAGGAAAAACATTGCAGCTCCTCTGAATGAGACGAGAGAGTCACAGTAAATCAACAACAGTAACTGTAACGGCCTTACAGCAGAGGAAAGAGTTATTAGTTAGATTATTCATTACTGGTAATTACTTACTTATTCCCAACACAGTTTACTACACCGCATTTACTTGGGAATTACGCTTTTGCCAGGGCATTGTAGTTTAGTTTATGTCTGTTTGGCTTCACCTGTGGATACAAATTGCAGTTGTTTCTTCATCTCTTCTGTTTTACCAGCGCTTGGGACACATATAGACCTATGTTAAACTTAAAGCTGTTTGTGTCATTGATTTGTGCTAATTCACTTGGACATTTACGACCAAGGAACCGAAAGTTGGCACTGAATGAACTGTGTTTTTCGGTACCAGCACTTACTGAACCTTTGCAGTCAGTTTTTTAACTCGGGACCTTTTGTTTTTCGGTGCCCAGCCCTATTTAAGAGATAGTGCGTGGTCATAGTGAAAGAGGAAGTGTTCAGAGGGACTCCCCAGATCAGTGTAAACAGGTGAAGGGTGTTCCCCATCTCAAACAGCACATGACAGACACATGACTGAAGATGGGGTGGACACAGACGACACAATATGCAAAATATAAGATTCATTTCTATACATAAAACCACTTATTGACAATGAGATGTGTTTGGGCTGCACTGTTTTGGAAAATTCTAAATCTAATTCTGATTAAAAGTTTGTATTGTTCAGGATTTTCATGTTTAAAGACGTATGTACTGTTAGTATTATTACTACTATTTTTACTATTACTATTATTATTTTTAATGCAGGAACACACGCCCCTGACCTCATCTGTAGAGTGTAGTAAATGTTAGTTTTTAACACGTGGACACAAATCAGGACTAAACTTGGACTAAACCAGAACTTGCACATAGCACCATCGTCACTTTACTCAGTTCCAGATGTTCTTAGATCCTTTTTCCTCTTTGTTAATAATATTTTTCCTCTATGTTCCTCTCTGCAGCCTCTTGTATCTCTCGGGCTGGACGGTGGTGCTCTGACCTCGGCTCGCCCTCCCCTGCCGCCCCGGGCCCCAGCCATGGCCTCTCGCATTGGGCTGCGCATGCAGGTGAGACCCCCGGGCTTTACCCCCTCTGCTTAGGCCTGCAACATTAATCGCAATCAAATTCAAAATGGACACAATTAGTAAATCGTAAATGGATGTAAATTTGAAGTACTAATAATAATCAATTCCTCCACATACAACAAAAATATCCTGTCTTAGTTGATATCTGTACAAATATGTTCAAAAAATTTTTCCATTTCTTCCTTATGTCTTTGTTTCTTTCTATTTGTCAGGGACCATGTACAAAGTCATTAATCTTACAAAAGAAAAGATGATTTGTACCCGATTTAGCTACTGCTGCTTTCCATGTGCAGTCCCTGGGCAGTAAACGCACATTAAAATACACATTTCATTACAATTACATTAGTAAGTTACATTACCATCAGTTCATTATTAACATTTGCAGTTAAATACAATAAAATGTCCCCTTGTCCAATACATGATGTTTCCTACAGTCCAAAACAATATAAAAAAATCATTATGTGCAGGTTTTTACAGTGAAACAGAACAGTACAAATGTCCATGGAGATGTCATTTCATTGCCTAAAATGTTCCACACTATGACAACACTCATCCATCTTACATTTATTCAAGTACTACAGGTGTTTTTATGTACAAGCTCAGAGCCAGAGCCACTTAACCTCCTCGATGTCTCACACTAACCCAGTCTTACTATGTTCGAACATGGAAAGCCCTTATAGTGTGATGTCCAGTGTGAGTGCAAACGAACGTCGGAGGAGGTGGGCCATGTACACGCACACGCACAACTTATGTTTACAAGCCTTGTGTCAGAGTCTAGTTCATTTGTGCTGTTCTGTTTCACTGTAAAAACCTGCACATAATGATTTTTTATATTGTTTTGGACAGTAGGAAACATACTGTATTGAACATGGGGACATTGTGTTGTATTTTACTACTAATGTTAATGATGAACTAATAATGTAATTGTAATGAAATATGTATTTTAATGTGTGTTCACTGCCCAGGGACTGCAGAGGAAAAGCAGCAGTAGCTAAATCTGGTACAAATCATCTTTTCTTTTGTAAGATTAATGGATTTATACATCCTTGACAAATAAAGGATAAAGAACTTTACTCATCAGAGGAAAATAGTGAATAAGCTCCAATCCACAAAGGTTTTAATCCTCTGGTCTCCTGCCCCATACTGTTTTTAAATCCATTAACACACAGAGGAGCGTATCACAGCAGGACTCATATCTGCTTCACTATTTAAGAGATATTTCATGCCACTGGACTTATTTTCTCTGTTAAAGCGACAGTACTTCTGCGTGACATGTAAACAAACAGAACAGTGCAGGTGTTAGTGCAGAATCCTCCGCACGGTTCAAAAGGCCTAGTGTGAGTGCGGACCTTCATTTCTCTGCCTGTTATTGAATCTTGCTGTATTTATAGTAGTGTTAATAGTAGTACAATTAAAGTATTTTTTGTTGTTTGTGTTCAGCTGATGCGGGACCAGCTGCAGCAGGAGGAGCAGCGCGAGCGACAGCAGCAGAACGCAGCTCTGCATTTTATGAACAGAACCTCAGCTCCTCCGCCCACCCCCGCCATCAGCACCCCCCAACACTACCAGAGTATGCAAGTGCCAGCCGAAGTACTCAAGGTAACTACTACTATTACTACAACACCAGCCATTAGTGCCCCCCCAACACTACCAGAGTATGCAAGTGCCAGCCGAAGTACTAAAGGTAACTACTACTACTACTGCTGCTGCTACTACTACTACTACAACACCAGCCATTAGTGCCCCCCAACACTACCAGAGTATGCAAGTGTCAGCTGGAGTACTCAAGGTTACTACTATTACTACTACACCAGCCATCAGGGCCTCGCAACACTGCCAGAGTATGAATGTGCCAGCTGTAGTACTCGAGGTAACTGTTACTACTGCTGCTACTATTATTACTACTTCTACTACACCAGCCATTAGCACCTCCCAACACTACCAGAGTATGCAAGTGCCAGCTGAAGTACTCAAGGTAACTACTACTGCTACTGCTACCACTACAGTACTACAGCAGCTATTAGCACTCTTTTTTGAGTCCTACACTTCAGTTTGATATGGCTCTTACTGTAACTGATCGGGGCCTATCGGGACCTTCAAAAGAATACTCCAAGCTGATTTGTCACAACATGCACTGAGTTCCTTTCCCAACACTGACCCCGACACTGAGCCCAGGAGACTGAGGTGACTTTAGGATAGAAAATGTAGTTCGCTTTGCCAGGAGTTTACCATTAGATAAGTACATGATCATACGGTGCATTCTACTGTCTACAGACTGAAGAAGCTGCAGACATGTTTTTATACACGTTTTGGATACACATTTTGGATACACGTTTTTGGATACACGTTTTTGGCCTTAGACACGGGGAGGAAGACAAGTGGACGAGCAGTGCAGTAGATAAGACTTTTGAATTGACATGTTTGAGTTGTTTGAGTGATGTCTTGGACGGAGCAGATAAGGGAGGACGTAATTCCACACATGCCAAAGTCTGTGTCACCGTGGCTGTGCGTGTGCTCCTGATATCTGAACATCTGGACAGTTACTTTTACCTGAGGTCGTTCTGTCTTGTCATCAGAATTCTGTAGAGTTACATCACTTTGTTTACATGCACTCGTAACCTGACAACGCTGTCAAAATGTTAAGTCAGCTCATTTCATTGGTTTCTTGTTGTATGGTGCCATTTTGAGGACCACTGAAAAGATATTATATTTTATTTTGAATTGTTAGCAAAAACTCCATAGTGTCACAATTGGACAGGAAGTGGTGACGCTAACAGTGAGGTTGCCGAGCGCTGTTGTGCCCACAGCCAATTTGTGGTTGAGAATCATTGAAAAGATACTATATTTTGTTTTGAATCGTTAATCGCTATGGAAAGTGTTCAAAATTCTGGCCATGGATATAACTGGTCAAGCTATTCTTTATTTTTAGTTCAGTTGATTTGCCATTTGCTGTATAAAAACACACAGTCCTGTTTCATTCTACAAAAGTGTGTTTGCTGAAAATACTGTAAAGAAACATTATGTAAAAGTTAGGTCAGAAATATTAACCTCATAGAGATACAAATGAACAGGAAGTGACGATTGTGCACAGAGCCAATGGCAATGCTGATTTACAATTTTATTTATTTATTAATCCCAAAATGCAAGTTAAGACACAGGGACACCTTTTTTAAAACCTTTAGAACACAGGCTACATATCATACCTCTAAGACAGGCATGCCCAAACTGTGGCCCGGGGACTAAATGTGGCCCTCAAACCAATTTTTCTTGGTCCTCAAACTTCCAGGTGAATTGGCCCATATTATGTTTAACAGTACTTTTTACTGTACATTTCTGAAAATTGACTTTAACAAGCCCATATCAAATATTTAATGTGCCCTAATGAGGATGTGAGCATGAATAAAGGTCTAGTGGTTCAGTCTAACTTGTAATAATAACACAGATTTGACGTATTCACTGTATTGGCGACCAGTCTATGGCCCTCAATCGGCCCTCAGCTTTGTCTGTGTTTTTATATGTGGCCCTTAATGAGAAAAGTTTGGACACCCCTGCTCTAAGAAATCAATATTCTTAGTAATAGCTTTTATCATACCACATTTTCTCTCATTCTAACTTTACAAATCTCCAAAATAACAACTTTTTGTATTATTCATTTAGTTTATATCTTTATGCAAAATATAAACCTGTTTAAGTAACAGCAGATTAAATCTAGTTCCTTACTTGTGCATGTGTTGTTAGCGTAGCCTCCAGTGTGTTTACTTTGTAGTTGCAGATAAGTAGCTTCTGTCCATCACGGCTTTAATACCTCTCATTCCTCTGTCATTGTTCTTCTGTCGCCTTCATCTGCACTGACAGGACTCTGATACCCAAATACTATGTTTACACAGAGGACTATTTGCATTTGCAGGATGAGTGTGAAATCATGTTAGTTTATTTATGCTGTCAGTCTCCGCAAATAGAGACACTGATCTCTGACAGGGTTGGTCTGGTCCAGAATATAGAGAGCATGGTTTCGTTATATCTGTAGGACTATTTATTTATGTACGTAGTCACATTTTGTTCAAGATATGTCTGCTCGTATGTTGCCTGGGATCCAGAATACACACTTCTTCGATACTTTACAAAGATGTGAGTCTGGACACTGGTGAATCTCCCCGTTTTCAAATGGCTGTGATTGACAGGTGGATTAGCCAATCAGGGACACACGTGGTCCAGGCAGCTGAAAAATTGATGCAAAATCAATGAGCGAAAGACTAAACTGTTAATCTGAGGTGAAATAAGTTTGATTTTATTTGTAAATGACCAATGAGGTGCTTCGTTTCATACGTGTCACTGAAAAAAATGGATTTGATTGCACAATCTTGCTTGAAACGCAACTGAGGAAATGGGGACCAGACCGAAAACACAGAGAAATATCATATCATCAATATATTTACCAGACCAGCTCACACGCCCTGACGGCTTCATAAACAAACTCGTGTACTAGTTTCTCAGATTTAAAAAAAATCTCTTTCACGTCATTTTGCATGGTATTACTCGAAAATGCACAAGGTAAAATGCAAAGCCGTTTGTCACCAGCAAAGGCAAAATAGCAAATGCCCTTAATATGTTGTTAAGATTCTCCCCCTGAGTCCCCCTGAATGCTACGTCAGCTCAGGCATTACTCACAACACCTTTCAACATCTGGCATCTCATACAGTTTACTCATATCAGTCTTAACCGCTGTAGCGCGTTTGCTAGATAAGAGATTGCATATTTGCATTTTGTCAAAGAAAGGCTAGTTTCAGTTGCAAATCAAGGTTTCTGTGAAAGATTGTGAGGTGTGAGAGATTTTGAGCTTGTATCAGTTTTAACCGTGTTATAAAATAGTTTCCTGGAATTGGATTTTGTTCCATTCGCACTTGTTCCATCCTGAGTCCTGTTTATGACGAGGTCTTCTCTGATCATGCAGCCGGAGGTGTAGTTTTTAGTAAAGTAAATGTGTGTAGATGTTATAAAATATACATTGACATGGTGACAAAAAACTGTTTTAAAAGCAAATTAAAATCACAAGAATGCATAGATAGATAGAGTAGATAAAGTAAAGCAGAGAGGGAAAGGAGAGAATGAAAGAGAGAGGAGCAAGATGAATCCAGAGAGGTGAAAGAAAGAGAGAGAGCAGTGAGAGAAACATGGAGACAGAGGAGAGAGGGATGGAGGGGTAAAGCAGAAAAGGAAAGAGGAGAGAATGAGAGAGAGAGGTGCGAGAGAGAGAAAGTAGACAGTAGAGAACACCGGGAGCACACACAGGGAGAGAAACAGACAGGGAGAGGAGAGAGGGAAAGAGGAGAGAAAAAGAGAGAGAGGTGCAAGAGAAATAAGAGAGTAGTGAAAGAGAGAGAACACAGGGAGTACACACAAAGAGAGAAACAGACAGAGAGAGGAGAGGGATATAGAGAGGGGGTAAAGCAGAGTCGGAAAGAGAAAGGAGTGAGATGAATCTAGAGAGGTGAGAGAGAAAGGAGAGAAGGGAAAGAACGAGGGGAGCACACACAAAGAGAGAAACAGAGGGAAGAGAGAGAAAGAAAGGAGAAGGAGTGAGAAAGACAGATAGAGAATGAGTTACAGGAGTGTGGTGAATTCAGAGAGAAAGAGAGAAAGTAGAGAATGTTAGAGAGCAGAGAAGCACACAGAGAGAGAAACAGAGAGAGGGGAGGGGTAAAGAGGAGAGAATTAGAGAGAAGAGAGAAAGAAAGGTAGAGGGAGGGCATCTGACACACAGAGACATTTCAGAACATGTCTGCAGAGGTCTAAACTACAGGGTTAGCTGCTTTAGACAGAATAAGACCCCCCCCCCCCCCCACACACACACACACACACCATTCAAATATAGCTTCTCAGTGGCGTTTGTGTATCAGTAAAGTTCTCAGCAGTAGATCTGGTCAGGTGGAGTCCACAGATTGTGTCAGAATACGACTACATTTGCCCTTTCCCTTATTACTACACCTCTGAAGCCCGTTGTTCCCAGTTGTTTTGCTTTAACAAACCCATCATGCGTGTAATAGTGCGGTGTGGTTGTGTATTTTGACCCTGCTCCTTCGTCCTTCGGTGAGGACACAGTCTTACCTCAGGAGCCCGGGTCTGCACAGCTGCTGTTCTGGGCACTTTAACAAGGATTTACTCATAGACACTGATATCTGCTTAGTGCTACTGTCTGCTGGCATATGTTGTGAGAGAATGTTCAGTAACTATGGGCCCCTGATTAGTGTCAGTGTGAAGTGCTGATTGACGTGTAGACGCAGTAAAACACTGTATAGTCAGTATGCAGCGGTGCAGTCGCTCTGATCTCAAAGAAAAACTGACTTATGACCTTTAACCGTAGTGTACACAGTGGCCTGCTCAAAACTGTGTATGTTTGTGTAATCCTATATTGTCCTGAATTTGGCACTCATTTCTGTTTTCTCCTGGCCCTAAAAAGTTTGAGAATCTGCTGCTTGCTTACGGTAAAATGTCACTATGAACTAGACTCATTTCTATTACTAAGACATTTTTATCAATATTACAATGACAAAAATGTTAATACTATACATATACAATGTTAACTTCACTCCACTCCTTCTCCCAGTGGCGTATTTGACTTTCACTGTACTTTAACACATTTGTCTCGTGTGTTGTAGGTGCAGACTCACCTGGAGAACCCCACGGATTACCACATCCGACAGTCTGTGAGACAACAGGTGAAGGAGTACCTGTCCACCACCTACGCCACCAAACAGGTAGGTTTTACTTTCACTTTCAGGCCCCAAAATGTTGTGCATTATCAGCTTCATCTATAAGTTTTTATTGATGGACAAAAGGAGGTGTTCAGACTGGCCTTGGGTTGGTTCTGGTCAGTGATGTCCACACTTTTTTTTCTTTTTTTAACCTCAATATTCTGCCTCAGCTCCTCTGAGTGTCGTAGTCTCACTCTTTGAAATCCCTCTGGTTCTGGCTATTTAGTCTTGATTGAGGCTTGGTCTAGTCCTGGTCTAGTCCTGGTCTAGTCCTGGTTTTGTCCTGGTTTTGTCCTGATTTAGTCCTGATTTAGTCCTGATTTAGTCCTGGTTTAGTCCTGGTTATGTTCTGGCTTATACATTGTTTTGTCCTTGTTAAGACCTGGTTTATATTTCATTTTGTACTGTTTAGCTCCTGGTTTAGTCCTGGTTTAGTCCCGGTTTAGTCCCGGTTTAGTCCTGGTCTAGTCCTGGTCTAGTCCTGGTCTAGTCCTGGTTTTGTCCTGATTTAGTCCTGATTTAGTCCTGATTTAGTCCTGATTTAGTCCTGATTTAGTCCTGGTTTTGTCCTGGTTTTGTCCTGGTTTTGTCCTGGTTTAGTCCCGGTTTAGTCCCGGTTTAGTCCCTGGTCTAGTTCTGGTTTAGTCCTGGTCTAGTCGTGGTCTAGTCGTGGTCTAGTCGTGGTCTAGTCGTGGTCTAGTCCTGGTCTAGTCGTGGTCTAGTCGTGGTCTAGTCGTGGTCTAGTCCTGGTCTAGTCCTGGTCTAGTCCTCGTTTAGTCCTCGTTTAGTCCCTGTTTTGTCCTGATTTAGTCCCAATTTAGTCCTGGTTTAGTCCTGGTTTAGTCTCATATATTCTAGGTTTATTTATTCCTTATTTATTGTGTTTCTTTTAACACTTTCTGATGTGTCTTGTCCTACAGACCATCCAGACAGTGACTGGGCCGGTTCCTCCCTCTCCTCCTCCTCCACCTCCTTCTCTGGGCCCCCCGGCAGGGTTAGCCCCTCACCCTGGTTCTTTGCACTCCTCCCACATGCACTCAGACCAGCTCCTATCGGGGAACAGCGCCCCCAACAGTCCCATGGCCATGCTCAACATCAGCTCCGGGCACGAAAAAGAGGTAGGGCACCGTGGGGCAGTAACACATGCATAAAATATTATTTGAATTGTTGTGTCAATATGTAATAATTTGTTTTGGTTCTCAAGACAATTATCATATTATGAGCCTCTCATTTGGGTTGCCAGTTTCAGTGCAACTGTCTCTTCAGGTTTTAGCAACTAGTGCTGTAGACTTTCATCGCTTTGTCGGCCAAATTGTGTATCTAGGTTATAAGGATGCATATAGGTCAACAGAAAGGAGAAGTTAGTGAGTCAGTTACCGAGTCAGCTGAAATTTTGGTATTTTTGGTACTTTTATGTAAAAAGGCAGATAAAATTCATGGTTCACAAGTTTGATCTGTGTTTTATATGAAAATATGTGTTTTCCAGATACTTTTCTGTATAAATAGTAGTTTTTGCATGAACTCCCCCTGCAGGTGTAGTCCTGTGAGCGCAGTTTGTGTCCGCTATAGTTTTGAGAGTTTTTGCCACGCCGCCTTTTTAGTTCGACTTTACTTATCAACATGTCTGTATCCAACCAAGAACACTTTTTTTTTTTTAACTGTAAGAATGCAGGACGCATACAGTTACTTTAACATCTAACTTTCCAAACCTTTTTACTTTATTTGTTTAAGTGGCTCATGTTATGCTTTTTTCTGATCTAATCTTGTTTCGTCATCACAAACAGACCTAGAGTTGTGTTTTGTTTTATTCTCACATGTTTAACACACAAACCCTGCATGTTTAGGCTCTGTTTAGTTCTTCTCTCCAACTAAAAACACTCCATTCCACCTTGTGATGTCATCATGTGGTAATACAGGAAGTGTTCCACTGTGTTTTTAAACTCAGTACACCTTCACTTGAATCATTTGGATAATTTCAACCCTGGAATTGCCAATCTCTACTGATCTAAAGGTAAAAGGAGCTGTTAACTACTACTGAAAACTACCACCTCATGACATCACAAGGTGGAACAGAGCATTTTGAGCTTCGGGGATGTTACAGATGTGATTAATAATAAAGTGTTACTCAAACATGTGTGAATGAAACAAAACACAACTTCAGGTCTGTTTTCGATGATGTAATAACATTATAACCTGACATGAAGCTCACAAGAGTCAAATGTATATAATATAGGACCTTTAATCGAAATCTTTACAAAATAAAAATAAATAAATAGCTCACAGGTGTGGCTGGTTTAGTGTTTGACATCCAGGTCAAGGCATTTTGCAGAATTTACAAGGTTGAAATTGAACAAATATGACTTTATATAGGACTCTATAAAATTGAGGAGATTAAATATTATCTGCAAAGTGTCATTCTCCTCACGCTTTATGAAAGCTTTGTAATGATCTGATGACTCTTTAGTTAGTAGAGTGTCACGTTTATTCACCAAAGTTTGTGTGTGGACTCTATGGGACAATAAAGCACTGGTTTTCATTGACTTTTAAATGGCCCATTACGCCTCTGCAGCTGTAATTACGGCTTAACAAGTGACAAGACAACACTGAACTGTAGACTTTGACCTGATTCCATCTATCTCAACTTTTTAACAATGTGGGGTCATGATAGGCTTCAAAACAGGAGAGACATTTTGCCAAAGTTGGAGAGCTGAATAACTTGTTTCTACTTGGTCAGTTTCAATATATTTAAAGGGTCAATGTTATGCTTTTTCTGATCTGTGTTCTAATGTTGTTTCCTCATCACAAACAGACCTGGAGTTGTGTTTTGTTTTGTTTACACATGTTTAACGCTCAAATCATGTGTATTTAGGATGAGTTCTTCTCTGTTCCACCTTGTGATGTCATTTGATGAAACAGGAAGTGCTCCACTGTGATTTTAAATTCTGTACACCTTCACTAGAATCATTTGGATTCAGTCCTGGAACTGCTAATGTCTACAGGACAAAAGGTAAAATGTGGCTGGTAACTTGAAAACTACCACTACATGACATCACAAGGTGGAACAGAGCATTTTGAGTTTAGGGGTTGCAGGCAGCTTAATAATCCATTGTTACTCAAACATGTGTGAATGAAACAAAACACAACTCCAGGTCTGTTTTTGATGAGGTAACTCCATTAAAACATGACTTAAAGCTCACAAGAGTCAATGTTGTGTAATATAGGACCTTTTAAAGAGCAATAAGTACTGAATAAGTAAAGTTGAATTTTAAATCACATTTGTTTTTGTTGTTTTTTGCCAGATGGAAAATGTCATTGACGTCATCGATGATATCATCAGCCTGCAGTCAAACTACGACGATATTCACTCCTACATCGACCCCATAATGCCCAACACAGTGAGTACAACTACTACAACATCATCACTGCATTATTATTGTGTTACTTTTGTCTTACTACTACTACTACTACATTCCATGGGCAGAGCTTATACTTTGTAACTCATGAACGATTATAGACCATTATAGAGGTTAATCTCAATCATAACATTTCGATTTTCAAACCATGAAACTGGGAAGTAGGGATTTGAAACTCTCTCAAACCTTTGACACAGCTGTAGTATTCACATGCATACACTGTCAGGCGAGTGCACAGCTTTATATCTGCTTTTTCAGACAGGTTATTGGTTATTTTTTGTCTGTTTGATAAGATTTAAGCCTTAAAAAGGTTGACTTAAGAAATTCTGTGACTCATTACAGATGCAAACTAAATACCAAAGTGTTGCATTCTGCTGTTTATTTATTGCAGCTCTTTTTTTTTTTTTTACAATATTGTAGATTTAGAAATGTTTCTGTGGTTTAAATCTGCTCTTGGGTTATTGTGTCAATGGCATAAATTAGTTTCAATAGTATTGTTTATCATCCATATTTACTTCAGCGATATATCAAACTTCAAATTTTGTTTTTGTGACTGGCCTTATGAAGTTGATGAAATTACTACTAGTTGTATGCAGACAGTTCACATCAATTTGATTTTGTCACAAACTAAGGCTTTTATAATATAATCTAGAAATATTTATTGCATTTGAGCAGAAATCATGTTTTGGACAAATTGAGTTTTGTGTCATTCTCTCTGATATCCAGACCCTGCTGCATCTGTAGGTGTCATTGGTTCTGTCTTCGGCCAATCAGAAAGAGTTTTACAGACAAAAAAAAACACAAACTAACCCAGTCATCTTAAACAGGTGACAATGCTATGAGGCTAACAAAATTAAATGTACTTATTTACAAGAATAATCAGGGACTCGAGCTAATTAAAGGTCCTATATTACGCAAAATTGATTCTTGTGAGTTTTTAGCCATGTTGTAATGTTGTTACCTCCTCAAAAACATGGCTGGAGTTGTGTTTTGTTTCATTCACACATGTTTGAGTAACACTTTATTATTAATCTGTAACTGTATCTGTAATCCCCAAAGCTCAAAATGCTCTGTTCCACCTTATGATGTCACGAAGTGGTAGTTTTCAAGTTAGCTGAAATGATCCAAATGATTCTAGTGAAGGTGCATGCAGTTTAAAAACACAGTGGGGCACTTCCTGTATTATCACTTGATGACATCACAAGGTGGAACAGAGTGTAATTACGCCGGATTTGTGTGTTAAACATGTGTGAATGAAACAAAACACAACTCCAGGTCTGTTTGTGATGAGAAAACAACATTATAACAAGATCAAATAGTGTAATATGTGCCCTTTAAGTTGCCTTTTCTATGGTACTCCCCAAAATATCTTTATTAGCTTTTATTCCCAAAAATGCTACCTCAAATCTTCAGCTATAATACTTTGTGTTCTAGCTTTTTTCCAAGTGTTTAATCTTTTTAGGAAGGAGCAAACCAAATTAAACGAGCTATAAGTCCAACACACAAAAAATCACTGCGTTTTAGACAAAAAAATTACAAATTAAACAGAGAAAAGTTAGCGTTCAACTTGTTAACAAGATATTTTAACACTCCGAGGCCAAGGCGGGGAGCGAGGGAGGAGAGAGGAGGAGGGAGGGAGGAGAGAAGAGGCAAAAACAGGGGTAAAGTTCAATTTGATTTAGTGGCTCTGAGAAGAAAGAGCGGAGCCACAGTGAGTTCTTAGCTACTCTGCTTGGACAGGGGTAGGCTGCATGTTAGGAGAGAGGAGATAGGAGCTAGGAGGCACGACAAGGAACCATAGAAGGATGAAGGATATGAATAAAACGTATGCGCTTGTGGAGGTCCTCGAAGGTGAACAGATTCAACTGGTGAGAATTTACATATTATTTATTTTTACTTAAATTTTGGGTTGGAATTTGTTTGAAAATCTTCTGGAGTTTTTGAAGGAAGTGGTTGGGAGAAGGAGCTAACGAGCTAACTGGGAACTGTAAGGGACTGATTAGTGAGTGGGACACAAAGGGGTATTTATGTTACCGATGGATTAGAAAGACATAAAAGCGGAGAAAGTTTCAGTATTATTTGAAGTAAAAGTATAAATTGTATCCTATAAATCTCTTTTTGTTTAACTGATGCATTGCCAGATAAAATTATTTTGGTGTTGTTAAGTATTTGACTCATATATTACTAAAACTGTTACTTCTACTGTCACCTCTGCTCCTTTAACTTAAGCCCAGTACTACTTATTGCTACTAGTACTACTGCAACTATTACTGCTATTACTACTGCTCCCTTTGTAGTTTTGGCTGTGCTCATGTTTTATTAGTTATTAACCTGTTCTTTGAAAATTTCTAAATATGTACTTTTTGTTTCTCACTACCTGCTCAAACCACTGCTCACCACATTTTTTTTTCTTGCAATGTTAATGTACTGGTGATCTTACTTAGTTACAAAATATCAACTTCATCACTACTGCTACTACTGGTGCTGGTTTGACTCAAGTTTAATTCTGATGTAGTCTTGGTTTAGTCCTGTTCTAGTACTGGTTTAATCCCGTTCTTGTCCTGTCCTAGTCCTGTTCTAGTCCTGGTTTGGTCCTTGTTTTAGTCCTGTTCTAGTCCTGTTCTAGTCCTGTTTTAGTCCTGTTTTAGTCCTGTTTTAGTCCTGTTCTAGTCCTGTTTTAGTCCTGTTTTAGTCCTGTTTTAGTCCTGTTTTAGTCCTGTTCTAGTCCTGTTTTAGTCCTGTTTTAGTCCTGTTCTAGTCCTGTTTTAGTCCTGTTTTAGTCCTGTTTTAGCCCTGTTTTAGCCCTGTTTTAGTCCTGTTCTAGTCCTGTTCTAGTCCTGTTCTAGTCCTGTTCTAGTCCTGTTCTAGTCCTGTTCTAGTCCTGTTTTAGTCCTGGTTTTGCTCTGGTCAGGTCCAGATTTAGTTCGTTTTATTTTGTTTGTGTGAATGCACCAAAGTCTTACTGAATACTTTCATAACATGTTTTGCCCTTAATACATTGAACCATTTCATCTGAACAAACCCTGAACGACTTCATATACACTCAATAGTTTAATATGTTGTTGTTGTTGTTGTTGTTGTTGTTGTTGTTGTCGTCGTCTTTGGTTTGTTTTAACGATCCACTCAGCCTCTGTATATGTGGCGTTTGATTTGGTGCATTTCTTACCTATCACCGCCTTCCCCAGTGATTAGATTAAAATGACTGACGAGCCAGTTGTGCTTCTGATAAGATAACATAAATAAACTAAATCTAAAACAGTATGATATTGTCTTAGTGCGAAATATATTTAAATGGAAATGAATAGTAGTGAACTGGGAATCGCGTCTTTAATCCTGATGGGATTAAAGTAGCAAATTCCATGGAATCTGTGGAATCTTTAGTAAAATCCAGGATTGCCACCAAAGACTAACGACTTAAGGAATGTGTTTGTGATTTTTAGCTTTAAATCGATCCATGGAGAGATAATGGGTGGTCTGTGGATGCTATTGGTCCAGTTTGATGCATTTATGCATCTATAAATGCATCTATAAATGTAAATTATTCTATATATTTACAACACTGGACACTGCTTAAACACATATAGACAAGGCTTTAGTATAATATAGGCAATAAAACAGGACTGAACCAGGACTTTAGCCCAGGCAAGACATGGACTAAAGTAGGATGTAAAAAGAAGTAATCCAGATTAAGCAAGGACTAAATGGGACTAAAGACTAAACCAGGCTAAACCACTGATTTTTAACCAGGTCTATAAAGTCTAAATCTGGATTCAACTTCATTTTAAGATGCAAAAAACCAGAACTGAAACAGAACTAAGCCGTGGTCGTTCATCACTTTGTTTTTTATATCACTTGGTGGTGGTGGTAAATGGGCTGTATCTGATATTCAAAAGATTGTCAGTTCAAATCTCTTATTCCACTTGTGAGTGTTTGATCGTTGACAGATAAGCCTTTGGCACAGGATGGCCACCATGTCTGTGTCAGTTTGACCCAGGGCAGCTGTGACTACATCTCAAAGTCGATGAAATTGAGTGAATACGATGTAATGCAGCTTTCAGTTTACAAAAAGTCATTATTATTTTATACGGTTTTACCTCAGTTTTCTCCATCAGTATGGTTTCCGTGGTTACCTTTACTTATGGTCTTATTTGCATTCAGCTATAAAATCGTTCTCTGGGGCAATACTCGAAATAAACCCATGTAAAAATTGTAAAATGAGCTTAAATGGGTTGAATGTCTGTGTAGTTTTGTCGGTGATATTCTTCGTCCGGGAGTGAGTTTAATAATGAGTCGTGAAGATAACAAACTCAGAGAGCGATAGCTTATCTATGACTACTGTGTGAACTCTGACTCCCAACCAACACAGGAATACAGCATTTACCCGTTATATTTCTTATAAAAGGATGTGCACTTAAAATTGTTGCGTTTAGATTAATGGTTTGAGGGGTTTTGAAGAAAAAGTTGACTGCTGGAGATTGTTTGGACATGTACTGAGGTTAGACCTGCCAGGTAGACCAAAGAGTGAACGAGGACAAGAGAGAGGGTCAGATGGAGCAGAAGATGAAGAAGAGAGGGTCAGATGGAGCAGAAGATGAAGAAGAGAGGGTCAGATGGAGCAGAAGATGAAGAAGAGAGGGTCAGATGGAGCAGAAGATGAAGAAGAGAGGGTCAGATGGAGCAGAAGATGAAGAAGAGAGGGTCAGATGGAGCAGAAGATGAAGAAGAGAGGGTCAGATGGAGCAGAAGATGAAGCAGAGAGGGTCAGATGGAGCAAAGGATGAAGAAGAGAGGGTCAGATGGAGCAAAGGATGAAGAAGAGAGGGTCAGATGGAGCAAAGGATGAAGAAGAGAGGGTCAGATGGATTGCAAGATGAAGAAGAGAAGGTCAGATGGATCGCAAGATGAAGAAGAGAGGGTCAGATGGATCAGAAGATGAAGAAGAGAGGGTCAGATGGATCAGAAGATGAAGAAGAGAAGGTCAGATAGATCACAAGATGAAGAAGAGAAGGTCTGATGGAGCAGAAGATGAGGAGAGAGATGGAGCAGAAGATGAAGAGTGGGTCAGATGAAGCAAAAGATGAAGAAGAGAAGGTCAGATGGATCGCAAGATGAAGAAGAGAGGGTTAGATGGAGCAGAGAATGAAGAGGAGGAGAGGAGCCTGATCTCGTCAAACCTCAGAAGCTAAGCAAGCCCGGGCCTGATTAGTACTTGGATGAGAGACCGCTTGGACATTTTACCCACATTGCCTGGTATGAATGTGGTATATGAGTGTTGTTGATCGAAAGGGCTGATGGCACAGATTGGCAAGATTGCTTGGTAGTAGTAGCAGTAGTAGTAGTAGTGGTAGTGGTAGTAGCAGTAGTAGTCATCAGTATTATTGCAGTTATGGAGCCTGGTTAAACTTTGGAGCATTGCCCTTAATTACTCTTGTTAAGTTCTCAATTAAAATCCAATTGGCTTGTCACTAAACTCTTACACAACGTCTAAAGGGCAGAGTGGGGGCAGCTCCGGTGGTTCTTCAGGAGCTGAGGGGAAGCGCAGACTCTCATAAAACAGATAAGATACGACTCAGAGGTGATGGTCAATGATTATGTTATCTTGTGTTTACGACGCACTAAAGCTCACACTCTCTAAAGATACTGTCCACGGCTGCCATGTCTCAGGCCTTTAGGAATCTTTCTTTCCTTTTTTTTTTTTTTTTTTTTTTTTGAGTATCATATTTTTATTTGCACCAGTTGGGAACTCAAATTTTAGCTGTAGGTCAGATTAATAAATATATGACTCATTAACAAAAATTCTGATGTTTCAGTTGTGATCTCATTTTTGCTCATGTTTTAAATCCAATCTGGTTCATTTGGATTTTAAGGTTTCCTGGGATCATTTTGCTTTAATGTAAATTTGACAGTGACAAAGAGTGGTCTTCACTTTTATTGTGTAGTATGAAGGTTGGCGGTTCGAATCCCGCTCTCGACATAAACATCATTTGTTGAGCAGCGAGATTCTCTGACCCATAGGTTGACGGTGTGATTCCAGCTCCCACAGATGAATGCTGTTGTTGTGTCCTTAGGCAAGACACTTAACCCACCTCCAGTATCTGTGTACACTGGTGTATGAATGTGTGTGTGAATGAGTGAGTGGTTCCTTGATGTAAAGAGCTTTGAGAGACTTGAAGATGGAAATGTGCTGTAAAAAAATGTGACCGTTGATCATATGATAATTTCTGTAATACAAACTTGCTTGTCTCCATGGAGATGTTATTGCTTTGCCTGGGATGTTCCACAGTGTGGGAATACATTTATCTTTATCTTGCATTTATTCAATTACAGGTCTATTTACTACTAAAAATACCTTAAAAAATGCTTGGTTACTTTGAGTGAGCTTGCCTACCCACAGATATGACTACTACATGAAGGCAAAGGCAAGGCAAGTTTATTTGTTTAGCACAATTCACACACAAAGTAATTCAAAGTGTTTTACAGAATAAGAAAGACATTAACATCACAATACAAACAAATCAAAGCATAAATAATCACAAATAATCATCATAAATTGAACATTAAAACAGAAGAGTGCAGAATAAAACCCTTTCAGTCACATGCACAGATAAACAGAACAGTTTTGAGCCTGGATTTAAACATTGTCAAAGTAGAGGCCTGTCTCACATTTTCAGGAAGACTGTTCCAAGTTTTAGCTGGGCACCAGCAGGAGCAGCAGTGTTCTGGATGTACTGCAGCTGTCTTAACACTGGTTTGGAGAGGCCAGTGAGCAGGACATTACAGTCATCTAACACAGTCTTACATAGTGGAGTTTTATGGTCATTGTTGATTGGAAAACAGAACAACATTCACCTATTGCAGTCTGACCTTTAGCTTTAATGAAAAAGTACAAAAAATACGACGCTGTTGGTAATACCCATCCCCATAGACAGTACACGCTGCCAACTTCTGCATTTTAAGAACTTCCTTCCAGTTTATTTCATTCGGACATTTCACAGTTTCCAAAGTGCTGTACATGTTGAAATGCAAAACAACAACATTAAAAAATTATCTTTTACTTCATTTAAAGTGGGAATAAACCCCCAACTCCACCAAAACCACTTTATAAATTGACCTGCTAAATTGGGCAGTGCCTGGAGGTAGAAGTTCAAAATTCACACAGTTCACAACATTTTACTGCTCAAATCTAATTTTAGAAGAGAAAAATAACCAAAGTTGTCCTACTAATTCAAAGAAAAAGTGCCTATGATAAATATTGACACCAAAAATATGAGGGGGAAGGAGGGGCGGAGTCTGGGGGTCTAAGGAACAGTGTGATTGGTCTAACAGGTCTCCATACTTCAGACTCCGCCCCTGGAGCCAGATGTTTGTAATCAGAAACATGTGATGTCACCAACTACTTCAATCAGCACAAAATTAGATTTAGGCTTTTTTGACCAGAAACCAAACAACAAATATACCTAGTTTGCAAGTTTAAAATGGGCAAAAAATGACTAAGAATCGTAGATATTGCTGCTAAAACACCATACACACAGGATTTAGTGTTTAGTTTTGCTTAAAGTAACAACGAAACCAGGTGAACTCAGATCTACACCCATGTACTTTCTGTGTGTTCTCCCCTCAGCTGCCCCTGTCCAACAGTCACTTGGACGTGTACACCGGTCCTGGGATGAAGGGCCCCGGGATCGCTATGACCAGCAACTCCTGCCCGGCCAACCTCACCATCAAACGAGAGCTGTCAGGTGCGGAAACCTTTCACGTCGGGAAATCCACTGTATTTTATCAAAAGACTGTTAGTAAAAGTAGTACTTTTTATGTATTTTTTAATATTGTCTGGGGTGAGGGAAGTTTTGGGCGTCCCCGCTTAGACTGCTACCCCCTTGACCCGACCTTGGATAAGTGGAAGAAAATGGATGGATATTTATAATGCAATATTGTGCAGTTTATTGTCTCAGGAAATATTTTCTGCTTGGGGAATTAGCTGCTTCTCTTCTGGTTTGTTCCTGTCAGAGTTAAAGCTATAACCTCAGAGTTAGTTAGCAGTAGATGGCTGATGCTCGGCCTGTCACGATAATGACTATATCGACTGGTTCAGTATATGTTAGACGGAACTGTTATTTTTAGGGTCCATATTTATGCCTTTATACTACTGGGGGGATTTCTTTTTATTTTGATGTTATATAATTATATATGAGCTGTAATTGAATCTATAACTTTTATGACTCATTATAGATATAAACAGGCTACTAAAGTGTTTTGTTTTGCTTTAGGCTTATTGTGTCAGTGGCATAAATTAGTTTCAATATTGTAGTATATCGTCTATAATTTCTTCAGCAAATTCTTCAAAATGTGTTATTATGACAGGCCGAGCTGGTGTGAAACTTGTCCCCCTTCACCTGGCCTTTGTTCAGAGTCACCTGTGCACTCTGGTCTTCTTCTGTCAGACCAAAGCTGGCACATTATCAAACAGCAGTAACATAGACAGCATCTAGTGGTGATATGTGAGAATACAATAGAGGGTGGGTCGATCAGTCTAATTACAAATGTTAGCTTTAATGGATAAGTGCAATAAACACAACCGAAATGATTTTATTTTAGTCATTTTTTTAGCTAAAAAGTTACATACTGTGGCCTTCAAGACCCAGTGGAGACAATATACTTAAAGTTGCTATTGTTAACTATTATTATTTACATTTTAGATTCAACTATGGAGCTCAACATTGACTGCCCCACAGTGCCAGAACTAACTTTCACATTCATTTTTATAATAGACATTATGAAAAAATAAAATAAATAAATGCATATTCAAAGTTTAAAAGCTTGTTTAGGGATAACCAACTCTGTGTGAACCAATGACCACAAGATCTTTCATTTTAATTTACATGAAACTGCAAAGTCATTCAAACATTCCACAGAATCTTGCATTTTAAACAGGCTTTTTGGACTTAAATGGATATTAGTTAGCACATAGCTGGTTAGCATCCGCAACCTCTTAATATTTGAATTTTTCGAAAAGTCTATGTAAAAAATGAATATAAAATGGACTTAGCAGGCGGTCAGTGTTGAGCTCCATGACTTAAATCCTCCTCCTTTCATTTCATATATGACACATGTGTTCACTCTTCCTCCTTCATACAAGCCCAAACCAACCTTCTCCATAAACCTTATCTCTCAAAACCCTATTATGAGCTGTCCAAATGATTATCCTAATCCTATCCCGCACGCTTCTCATTATGGGGTAAAGTGCTTGACTTGTGACTTGTTTGTTAATATCTTTTTGTTTTTGGAAAGACGCAGAAGCCCGAGCTCTGGCCAAAGAGAGACAGAAGAAAGACAACCACAATCTCAGTAAGTCACAGTTATTTTTACTTATCAAATTTTTGCTTTTACTAATTTGATTTAATGTAGGTTTGAATGTGTTTTTCGTGAAATTCAGTTTAAGGGAATTGTACATTGAATTATTATTATTATTATTATTATTATTATTATTATTATTATTATTATTATTATTATTATTATTATTATTATTATTATTATTATTATTATTATTATTATTATTATTATTATTGATAATAATAATAATAATAATAATAATAATAATAATAATAATAATAATAATATATATATTTTTTATTTTTTTATTTTTTAATGGCCATAGTAGAAATAGAAAAATTGTAATTTGGGGTTGACAAAGTGCTGGAAAAATATTATGTTTCCTTGTTACCATGTATACTTGTGAACTGTTAAATCTTTTTCAAATGGTTGGATTTTGGCGTTTTAAAAATACATTCCCAGCCAAGTTAAGGTATAAAAAGGCAGCTGAAGACATTTTGATTTGTTTTTTAATTATTTTTTTTCACAAAATCCCCGTTCTTCCCTCTTCTTCCACCATTTATTCATTATGTAATTATATCAAACTATTAGTCATGATTATCCGAGTTGTTTTTGCCCTACACGGAACAGGAACAGATCCACACAGAGGTCACATGAACACAATTTGTCCAAATGTAAGTTAATAAATACATCAAAGAGCCGGCTCCATAGGGCTGTGCAATGAATCATATTTTAATCAAATCAAGATCAAATAGTTGCAAATTATCAAGGATGAGCCTGGGGCCTTTTACATTTACATTTACAAGTTTACTGTCTGTAAAAGTTGTATTATTTTTAGTGTTTAATGATACTGACTTAAACTCTTGTCTTGTAACATTAATATTAAATTTATCAGTTTTTTATAAGAAAAAAATGACTAAATAGATAAAAACACATTTTTTGTTTGTTTTTCATATCACCCAGCTCTAAGCAATGCAATATGATTGAATTTTAAAGAATTTGAAGAAAAAATACTTACTGCTGGGTTTCAGACGACATCGCAACATTTTATCATATAGGCCAAAAAAATTTAACACAGATGAGGAGCAGCGCAACTGAATTTTTGTTAAAATGGGCGCCAGTAACTCAGTTGGTTGTTGGTTCATCATTGGTAGAGCGGTCAGATCCATTGACCCACAGGTTGGCGGTGCGATTCCAGCTCTCACAGATGAATGCTTTTGTTGTGTCCTTGCGCAAGACACTTAACCCACCTGACCCCCAGTGTCTGCGTACACTGGACTATGAATATGTGAATGATTGGGTGAGTGGTTCCTTGATGAAAAGTGCTTTGAGTGACTTGAAGGTGGGAAAACGCTTTATAAAAATGTGACCAGATTGTGTTGGAGTACGGTGACTTCTCTTGGGCATTGGTTCACAAACTTTTCACACCAAGTACCACCTAATAGCATATCTGGCTTTTTAGATCTAAACCAGAACTAAAACAGCCTTGTGTCAATTCAAAGTTGAGACTAAAACTAGTGTAAAACCAGACTAAACCATGGCTAAAGTAGTTCTAAAAGAGGATTAGCCATAGACTGTATATATAAATGGACATAGCTAACCTGCTAGCCACCGTGTTCTAAATAGGAAGTGAGCATGGACGAAAAACTGTCCCCCCACCACACAGATATAAGGCCACATATAATACCAAAAAAAGTCCTATGTGTGTTGAAAATCACATTCTGTTGTCTAAATAAAGAGTGTTTTTTAGTATCACCGTGGTATTTAAATCAGAATTAAGTATCTATTTCTTGGTATTGGAATTGAGTTTGAAATTTTAATATGGTCATGGTCACATTTTTATATAGCGCTTTTCCACCTTCAAGTACTTTACATCAAGGAATCACTCACACATTCTCACACCAGTGTACACAGACACTGGGGGTGAGGTTGGTTAAGTGTCTTACCCAAGGACACAACAACAGCATTCATCTGTGGGAGCTGGAATCGCACCGCCAACCTGTGGGTCAGTGGATCTGATCGCTCAACCAATGATGTTTATGTCGAGAGCCGGATTCGAACCGCTAACTTTCGGATCAGTGAACAAACACTCTGCTAAATGACACTTTACCAATATCGTGACAACACTGTTATGAAACCAAGTGAAAGAAGCAAAAGGCAGACTCTGAAACCGTATTAAAATCCCTTGTCCAAATGAACCCTGCACTGGTGTGATCCTCCGTAATGTTGTGAACAGCTCTTGTGTCTTTTTCGCTGACTGACAGAAACTGTGGGTGGATGTTTAACCTGAGTGTTTCTGCTGCTCTGGCACTCAGGCCTAATCACCTGCGACCGCACATAAAGCTTTATCACTTTTTAAAGACGCTTCAAGGAACATTGCACCATTTTGTAATCCATTATGGACATAGTACTTTTCAAAAACAGTCTACAGTCCATTTTGCTTTAAGGGCATAATAATAATCAGCCTGTGTGAGGTTGAAAACAATGTATAGAATTGTGTTTTTCTGGTAAATTTTGTGGGATTTGTGTTTTAAGGCAAGGCAGGTTTATTTGTATAGCATAATTTGTACACAAAGTAATTCAAAGTGCTTTACAGAATAAGAAAGAGAAAATAAATTAAAGTATTCCGTTAAAAGTGCACATTTTAAACACATGTAATAACAGGGGAAGTCTGGATTATGAACTGCTAAAGTAATGCAAAGAGGTTTAAACTACAGAATTATCCGGTTATATACGTAATATTTGTGTAACAGCAGTTCAAATTGTAATTTTGATTTGATTGCTATATTTTATCTATGTGCAAATATGCTAGAATAATGGGGAAAAAAATTGTAATAGTAAAATTCCACTTCAATTCTGTCTTATATCTATACCTGGACGACTGAGGGGTTACACAGATTAAAAAAAAGTTACAGAATGAACTTGTACCCATCTCCATGTTGTCCAGAGTACCTTGCTGAGGGAATAGCTAAACCTAGAGGAAAGCCCATTCAGACACAGGGAGAACATGCAAACTTTGAACAGAAAAACTCCTCTCAGCCGGGGAATTGAACTAGGAACCTTTTTGCTCTGAGGCATGAATGCTCACCGCTCCATCTTTGTGGCTTTACTTTGGCAATATTCCAATGATCTGATATTTCGCATTTAGTTCACAGTTGACACATTTTGTCGCTCTTGTAAATGTTTGTGTGTTGTCGCTTTTGTATGTGACACTTGGTTGCTATGACGACAAGTTCACGTGAATGTTCAATGTACTGTTGTTTTGCTCGTGTTTTGGCGTGGGTTACGGCCTACAGTAGCCCTTGTGTTCAGAAAATAAACAACCAGAAGAATTTTGGCATGTTTCCTTACACCAGAGCGTCACGATATTATTACACAGTTTGCATATGTTACTAATATCTTCTTCTTCTTCTTCTTCTTCTGTCTTGCAGTTGAGCGAAGGAGGAGATTCAACATAAACGACCGCATCAAGGAGCTGGGCACAATGATCCCCAAAACCAACGACCTGTAAGTCCCTGCTTCACTTCTACTGTTTATATACGAATGAATATGAACCCTAACCATAGACTGTATATATAAATGGACATCGCTAACCTGCTAGCCCCCGCGTTACAAACAGGAAGTGATCATGGGCACGCTTCCGGCTCTAATTCACTTTACATTAGAAAACTGTCACCCCTCTCTCTGTAACTGCTGCTGTCAGTCTCGTCGTTTAGATTTAGAGTCGAACACTATGAGCGACGTCACACTCACTCCGTCCACTTCTTTATGCAGTCTATGGCCCTCACCCAGTATGTTGACCTCTGAATGACCTTTCCGTTAATCATTTCCGTATGTTTGTGTGTACAGGGACGTGCGCTGGAACAAAGGCACGATCCTGCGGGCTTCGGTGGAGTACATAAAGAGAATGCAGAAGGATGTGCAGAGGACCCGAGAGGTGGAGAACAACTATAAACGCATGGAGATGGCCAATAAACAGCTGATGCTACGTATACAGGTCCATACACAGTCAAAACCACACTCCAGAAGATTCTCCATGGAGATAGATATGTTTAATGCCATGCTGTGGGAGATTATATCTAACAACCAGATCAAATAAGAGTCAGGTTTGTGGAGATGCAAGCTCGCTCACAGATAAAATTTTTCAGTGCAATAAACGAGAAACTTCTATAAATGTATTTTAGTCTATTTTATTGGCTAAAAGGTTACATGTTGTGTCTTTAAGCCGACGTAAAAGATCCATTCCAGCAGTCTGAACGTGGTTGTAGCTTCATCATGGTCATCAATGATATGTAACTTTTGCATTGGAGATCTAATTTATTTCAGAATTTACTAACAAGTCGAGAACATTTGACACAAACCATCCTACTTTATATAATATTTTAGCGCCAAAAAACTTTTCCCAAATTCTCCATCAAAAAGAACGGGATTTCCACTTAACCGGAAGTGCTACTACAAAGAAAGCGCGGTTTGCTTGTGTTTACTTGCGTTTACTTACGGAATAAGGTCAATATACTGCACCTTTTGTCTTCAGGAGTTGGAGATGCAGGCTCGCCTCCACGGCCTCCCTAGCTCCTCCCCTTCTGGCCTGAACCCGGCTGATCTCATGGCGTCCTTCATCAAACAAGAGACTAGCCCTGACGAGACCCTCTCACACCCCCAAGTACAGGGACACCACCCCCACCTACCCCACAACCAGCAGCAGCAGCAGCAGCAGGCTCACTATATGGGCTCGCACCTTCACAACCAGGCCCCGCACCACACCCAACCCCTCCACCACCAGCCCCTCCACCAGCAACAACCGCCCCCCATTCAGTACCCGGCCGTGGGGAGCTCCCAATATGACTATACCTCCACTTTGGACTTTGTTGATGGGATGGCTGGGTTCTCCGATGGCATGGGGGGATTAGGGGATATGACCGGAGTAGATGCCCAGGGAAGGAGGAGCGATCTGAGCTTCTTGATGATGGATGAGCCCCTCTCGCCCATGGGTGTAGATCCACTACTGTCTGCCATGTCTCCCGAAGCATCCGTGGATTCGAGCCGGAGGTCCAGCTTTAGTATCGAGGACGGGGATATAATGTAGAAGTCATATCAACATACGAAATTGTAATGAGCCATAGACCGGCCACTTTATTAGGTACACCTTGTAAATGCAGATATTGAAACTTGGCAGCAAAAATTTTGTAGAGTTCAGTTGGATTTTTGTATAGAGATTTTATGAAGAAATTACACATTATTGGGTACGAATTCAACACATTTTGTTACTGTTGACTTCTTCAATATAGCAGAACTATATTGGCCAACTTATGAAGTACAGCCTCTAAAACGTCATACCTTAAGAATAAATTGCATGGCTCCTTAAATTGGTCACATTTCTATTTTTTTCCTGTCTTGAATCTCTTGATTTTTAAACTAAACCAGGACTAAACCAGGACTACACTGTGACAAAACGAGTAACCAAAATTAAAGGCTGAAGAAGTGCTGAAATGCTATTGGTTAATTAGCCTATAGCATTAGCCTGTAGCATTAGCCTATAGCATTAGCCTGTAGCATTAGCCTGTAGCGTTGAAAAGCAATGATCATTTGTGGCTAATAATGATACCAGCCAGTTTACTACAGTTAAGATAGTTTTTGTTTCACAGAAATTCACTTTTCCATCTGGGCAATTTCTAACTCATTTTATATATAATTTTCTACATCTTTCTATTTATATATTTGTTGTTTTTCAAATTGGTTTATGTTGGTTTATATAATTGCATGTATTAATATATTATTCCTTGCCCTTGAAATTTAAAAAGAAACAATCCCAGAGACAATCCATCGTTAGAAAATATAGTCAAACAATGGTGTAATCTGGAGGATATTTACTGTCTTAGACCTGTTTTAAACCTGTTTTAGTCTTGGAATAGTCTTTGTTTAGTCCTGGTTTAGTCCTAGTTTAGCCCAAATTATGACTTTTTTTCACCCAATCCTCTTTTGTTCAGATGTTTATCTTTTTGATTTCTGTCAGACATACAATTTGTGTCTATTTACTTGTGTGGTTATTCCCTACTATTTACATGATCACTTCTGCAATACCCTTGTCATGCTTAAGGTGGCGCTAAACCCAACCAAATAATAATAAGGGACACAATCAGTTTCTTAACACAGACACAAAGACGTGAGTATTGTCCTCTTGGAGTTATTCCTCAGACCTTAAATTATGTATCGATTGATGGCAGATGGACTTATCACGGTGCTGCATGAGCAATTTAGCTTTTAAGGTGAAAAAAGACACACAAAATGGCCGCCCTCACTCTCTCCACACATTTACAACTTTAATTATGTTATTGTTCACAATTGCACCGTTTATTGAAGAAAGTTATCGCTCTTATCTCGGGTTTATCTCGAGTTTTACACTTTGAGACTGGCCACTGCTCCCTCAGTGAATCGTAAAGGTGTAAAAAGGTGTCACAATACTCAGGTACTCTCATGCAAAGTAACTACACACTTTATTACATACAATGGAAATAGTAAATGCACATAGATAAATCCGGTAATCCAGTTTTTTTATCGTAAGCCTCAATTGGACGTTGCATGACCATTTTATTATGTAAGGAGATATTTACTGACATAATTTGACATGAAGACAGTTTGTTTAGTCCTGGTTTAGATCTGGTGTAGTCCTATAAGTCTTGTTTTAGTCCTGGTTTAGTCCTGGTTTAGTCCTTGTTTAGCGCCAAGAATCATTTGCTCATTTCATTGTATTAATAGGTATAGAACAAAGGCGCCCAAACCTTTTTTTTTTTATCGAGGGCCACATCTCAAAACTTCGAAGCAGAGGGCCACAAACCGATGATCAGTGCAGTGCGGTGCTTTATACACAGCTTTGGCAGAGCCGCTGTGTATTAATAAGGCTTAAAACACTTTAATTTTAGGTCTGTATCACAATGTAATGTGATGTTTGAGGATAAAGTGGTAGAAATAGTTTAATTTGCGGTTAAAAGTGCTGCTTATGATGAACTGGGCCTTTTCAGCAGGAGGCCTGAGGGCCAATAAAAACTGGTCTGAGGGCCGCATTTAGCCCCCGGGCCATAGTTTGAACACCCCTGGCATAGAGGTATAGTTTATTTGTTATTTCTATTGCTAGTATATCTACCACTACTCTAAAAATATACTGTATTTATATATATATTCTTGAGGCCCCAGTGAATGATGGTTGTGGGTTCAAATCCCGGTTTATCAGCAGTTTGTGAAATGCTCAGACTGGTCCACGCTCTGTTCAAAGGCCCTTAAAAATCCTCTTTTTTCTCCATCTGATGCAAGGGGCTAAACCAAGGACTAAACCAGAACTTTCTCCTCTACTCATGCTCAAGAGTTATTTAGGACTTACTCAGGACTAGCCTAGAACTCAACCAGGACTAGACTGGGACTAAACCAGGACTTAAATCTCCATTCTTGCTTCGAAACAGCATCAGGTTTTCATCAATACATTTTTGCCATACGACTGGTTGATAAACAACTGGGCAGACAGTAGCTCTTGGTAGTTGGAGTGTGCGTCCTCTGATCTGAAGGTTGTCGGTGGTTCGAATCCCACTCCCACAGGTGAATACTGTTGTTGTGTCATTGGGCAAGACACTTAACCCTCCTCAGCCCCCCCAATGTCTGCGTACACTGGTGTATGAGCGTGTGTGTGTGAAGGGACGAGTGTAAAAGCACGATATGTGTTACTATTTACAGTTTAGATATTTGCCATTAAAATAAACAGGTGTACATAATAATCAGGCCTGTATTTAATCCACTTTTTTTTTTTTCTTCTGCCTGGATTTTTCAGTTTGTCGGTAAGATTTTGAGTCTCACAATGTTATCACAACATGCATGCTCTTCACACTCCACACTTCTGAAAAACGAAATAATTTTTTTTCACTTTATCAAATTCTCTCTGTTTCTGCTGTAGAAATTTTGACAGAAGTTTGAATCAGTTCTACATATTTAAATTTCAGATTTTTTGATCCTCTGAAGTGTTTTTCTCTATCATGACTCGTACTGTCTCGCTCCCAAAGCACTGGAAACGCTATTATTATTTTGACTTTGTATATTGAAGATTTATTTCAGAATTATCCTATGCCACAAAGCCACTTAAATGTATTTTATGTGTATTTTTGTTGTTTTTAGTTGTGTTTTTCATATTATTCAAAGCATTGCCTTTCTCGTTATGACATGGGAAGAGAGAGGAACCATTTTGAAGTTCCTAAATTTCAGATTGAAGAGAAATAATGATGAAATTGTACAGTTTGACCTGATTGATAAATATATAAATTTGATGAATGTAAAAGTGTGTTATATTTGGATTTTGGACAGTGCCTTGGACATTAAACTGTATCTCATGTAATGTACTGCCAACACTCCACTGTGCCAGCAGGGGGCGCCTCGAAACCACAGGGAAAAACAACAGATTATACTGAATATAAAAGGTTTTTACCAGAATCCACACAGCGGTCTCTGGAGTTTTTATTATTCAGCTTGTACTTTTTTGTCTTGCATAGTCAGTCGGTATTTAAATGCAGAGAAAGAAACATTTTGACAATATATTTCTCAAGTGTAAGGATAAGTCAATAAGGTTAAAGCCAACAGTGGACCCAAGTAGGCAGGGCAAGTTTAGTCAGCAGTGTTCTGGATGTACTGCAGCTGCGATACTGCTCGACTGATCCAAGAAATCTTCCAAAAAAGTGTCCACATTATGTTTATAAGTCATATTCACCATAGGTATTAAATTAGCGTGATTATTTTTAAGGTTTTATTCATATATGCAGCAAATACTCAAAGGTTTGTGTGAAAAATATTTAATGAAAGCCTAGTATTTTTTTAATTATCAATGCTCAAGCTATCATTTATAGATTTGTTAAGAAAATATAAAATACATTGGGGTAAGATTAGAAATGTATGTAATGCGCTTTTACACAGAGTCTCCACCAGGGGTCAGCAGAGGTCCACACAAACTCATGGCTCCTTTAGATTTGTGACACAGGACTCGGGTCAAATACATCTTTTCCATAAAAATCATGATGTATTATTCATTTAAATAGCATCCGGGTTAAAATGACCAAGTACAAAGTAAGTAACATTACTACTACTACTACTACTACTACTACTACAATACTATCCTAATGCTACTGCTCCTCTAACTACTACTAGGCCTACTACTTATATGACTACTACAGCTATTATCACAACATGCTACTACTGCCACTTCTACTATTGCTCCTACTATTACTACCACTATTACTGCTACTACTACTACTACTACTACTACTATTACTACTACTACTACTACTACTACTACTACTACTACTATAAATGTTACTTGGTTCGAGGTGAAGATGTATTGTTTTATCAGTATGTGTATTTGCGTGTAAATGTGCCTGGTCACTCCATTCCCCACAGCTTTGATCAGCTTTGTCGCCATAGAAACACTTCAAACACAATAACTATCACATTACATTTTAATGCCGTGCTGAGGAACATTTCAGGCAAAGCAATAACACCGACACACATTATAGCGCGTCTTTAAACTATATAAACGCAGCTATCCTTTACTTTGATGGAGTCTTTCCAAGCCTTCCTTCTCTTCCTTCTTCTCTTCCTCTCTCTTTCCCTCCCTCCCTCTCTCCCTCCATACATTCAAAATCACAATATCTCTATATTTGTACTTCTTCCCAACTCTTTGCAAGACAATTTTGACTTTCAGCCTCTCTCAAAACAAACCATCTACCTCCACATAATCTCGATCCATCTCTCCTCTCTTTTTTCCCTCCTCTTCTTCTATCTTGCCATCTCTCTCACACTCTCTCCCCTCTTCTTCCCTCCCTCTCTCCTCTATAGCCCGTAGTAGAAAGTAGCCATAGCGAGCCCATTGTGCGTTCTTTATGCTGCTAATGGACTCCAGGCTGAACCCAGGGCTAATAAATCTACTCTGAGGAGCAGTGGGTCTCGAGGAAGAATGAGACTGAACTGGACGAGAAAGACGAGGAGGAATGTGTCGATGCAATACACCTTTTTTATTACTATATAAACTCATAGGCTTTAGCTTATAGAGATTCTATCAAAAACACTGATAAAAACAAATATACAGGTAACACAATACACAGGCAAAGAACAATAACAACAAGATATCCTGTCTAGCTAGTATTAGCTAGTATTGCCAGGGAGGAGAGGTGGAGGGGGTGAGAGGAAGAACTTGGATCAGTTGGATGTACAGCGGGAATTTAACTGCTGCTATTAGTACTATAATACCACTATAGATATTACCTCATTCAGTTCTATTACAACTGACACTACAACTACTACTACTACTACTAAAAACAGCTTTAGTACTCTACTCTACTGCTCTACTACTCTACTACTCTACTACTCTACTACTCGTCTCACCTGCTATTTCCACCACTGCAAAAAATACTCTACCATTACAACTACTATGTCCTCCTGCAACTGCTGCTACTACTACTACTACTACTACTACTACTACTACTACTACTACTACTACTACTACTACTACTACTACTACTACTACTACTACTACTACTACTACTACTACTATAAAGGATACTACTACTGCTATCCTAACTACAACATGCTACTACTGCCACTTCTACTATTGCTCCTAGTAGGCTACTACTACTTACTACTTCTACTATATATGATGCTGCTACTACTACCCTCATGTTGCTGCTCCTCCAACTACTACTACTACTACTACAGCTATTACTATAACATGTTACTACTGCCACTTCTACTATTGCTCCTTCAAGGCTACTACTACTACTTTTAATATATGGTACTACTACTATTCTAATGCTACTGTTCCTTCAAGCACTACTACGACTACTACAGCTATTATTACAAGATGTTGCTACTTACACCTCTACTATTACTACTATTAGTTACTATTCTACTACTACTACAACAACTACTACTCTTACAGCTATTACTACAACATGTTACTATTGCCACTTCTACTATTGCTCCTTCTAGGCTACTACTGCTATTTTTTCTATATATGGTACTACAACTAATACTACTACTACTATCCTAATGCCACTGCTCCTCAAACTACTACTACTACTACTACTACTACTACTACTACTACTACTACTACTACTACTACTACTACTACTACTACTACTACTATAGCTATTACTACAACATGTTACTACTGCCACTTCTACTATTGTGCTTACTAAGCTCTAACTACTACTACTGTAAATGTTACTACTAATGCTACTCCTCCTCCTTCCTTCTCCCTCTTCGTCTCCCTCTCCTCGCTCTCCTCTCCTCCTACTCCTCCCTCTTCTCCCTCTCCTTTGCCCTCTTCTCCCTCTCCTTTGCCCTCTTCTCCCTCTCCTCACTCCCTCTTCTCCTCCCTTCTCTCCTCCCTCCTGTCCCTCTCCCCCCTCCTCCCTCTCCTCCCCCCTTCCTCCTCTCCTCTCCTCTCCTCTCCTCTCCGCTCCTCCCCTCTCCTCTCTGCTTCCCTCCTCCCCTCTCCTCCCTCTCCCCCCTCCTCTTCTCTCCTCCCCTCTCCTCTCTTCCCTCTCCTCCCTCCTCTCCTCCCTCTTCCCCCTCCTCTCATCCCCTCTCCTCTCCACTCCTCTCCTCCCTCTCCCCCCTCCTCTCCTCTCCTCCCTCCTCTCCTCTCTTCCCTCTTCCTCCCTCCCCTCCTCTCCTCCCCTCCCCTCCTCTCCTCCTCCCTCCCTCCTCTCTTCCGTCCGTCCCCAGGGAGCCGTGCGTCACTGGTCCCGGGCGCAGAGAGGTGAGAGGGGGCTGATTGAGCTAATTTAGCCCCTGGATGTGAGAGCATCAGAGGCCTCACCCTTCGCTAATAGACAGACATCAAAATGGAGATGAGACTCGCGCCATAAAAAGCGACGACGGATTTATGTTAGCCGATGGAAGCTAACTTTATGTACAGGAGTGACATTGTGAAGTTGCTAAAGCTTTATGCGTGTTCCCCTGAATTAAAAAAACTCAGATATTACTTATTGATCGATTCTCATCCATTAATGTCCCGTCAATCATGGTGTTCTTTATGTTCTCTGGACTCGAACCAAAATATACTGTCTGCACTTTTCATAGCGTTTGACCTCATGGCTGGCGATCAAAAACGCGCTAATAAGGGTGACACAACATCGATTTTTCCAGCGATATTTCAAGTCGCAGGAAAAGTTGGTCTGGTCCCAAAGTTTTTCGCTGATACTGATCTAATGCTCATTCGTTATAGTCCGAGAGGGAAGTGACAAAGTTATGAGCGATTAATTCTCGGAGAAAGTTGGCCCAAAGAAAGCAACATGAAGGAACTTTTCTCCTTTATAAAGATACAGGTAAATGAGAAGATGTGGAGACTCAAAAGACTTGTGGTTCAGGGGCGTCAGGGACAACGGCGTGTGGGGTTTTCAAACAAACAAAAACACACACAAAACATGCATCTTTAGGCTGAGTTATTCTCTCGAACAGAAAACACTCAGTTCCACCTTGTGATGTCATCAAGTGGTGATACAGGAAGAAGTGCTCCACCATCTGTTTCTCTCCATGGAGATTAGTTAAAGTTAAATGCCAAACTGTGGAACATTCCTGACAAAATAACGGACATTAAACCAGGACTAAACCAGGACTAAACCAGGACTAAACCAGGACTAAACTAGGACTAAACCAGGACTAAACCAGGACTCAACCAGGACTCAACCATGACAAGACTAAACGAGTATTAAACCAAAACTAAATCCTAGACTAAAACCAAGACTAAAACAAGACCAAACTAGGACTAAACAGGACTAAACCAAGACCAAACAAGACTAAATCCTAGACTAAAACCAAAACTAACCCAAGACCAAAACCAGGGCTAGACCAAAATTATATCGGAAAAACACTAGATCTTCTTTAAGACTACACCAAGATGGATAAAACTCATTTAAACTGGGGACTAACACTGGAAGTAATCCTGAAGTGAACCAGGTCTAAACCAAGTCTTAATTTGAACTAAACCAGAGCCTTGCACCTGTCGCTGGGCCTGTCCCACACGTTGAGAAGCGTCACCTGTCCCTGCTGTGTTTTATGGAGGTTACAATAGCAGTAGACAGGTGCACGGGACTCATAATGAGCCCGAGGACAAAAGTTAATTTGGTAAAAGCTCAGATTCAAATTACCTAAATAAATCTCCTCTACTGTTTTAATATTGGAAATGAGGACCCTCCAAATGTCTCCCAAAGAGAGGAAGGAGACACGAGTGCAGTTCACTGACCGGACACCAGGGGGAGAGAGTGCTCTGTAGTTTGGGACTATATAAAGGTCAAATAATGTTTTTAGTATATGCTTCAAGTCAGGTTTGAAATATATTTAGCATTGTTGTTCAAATTCTGTACTAATAGTAGTCGTAGTAGTAGTAATAGTAGTAGTAGTAGTAGTAGTAGTAGTGAATACATTTATTTCATATTTCATTTTTTCTAATTATCTTCAAAATCTCTTATGTTTGGCTCATTAGACGAAACCCATTATATAACGTTTAGAAAAGTCATTGTAATTATAAACTTATGACCCTTAACGCAGTTTGAGCATTAGCAGCTCAATCCCGTAATGACACATATATGTATATACACAGTTAGTACTACATATATATGGAGAAGTACATAAGGAATACAGCTCGATTTAACAGAATATTTTTAATTTTTACTTTTTTGTTATTTATAATGTTTGTGCGGTGATGTTTTAGAGGGACCTTAATTTAATGTTTTTTTCCATGGTGGAAGTAAAAATAAAAGTGTCACATAAAAAAATCAACTTAAGTAAAAGTATTAAATTTAAAAATGTACGTCAAGAGTAAAAAGTAAGTATTTCACATAGATTTTCAGGTCTTATTCAAATGTAGTGTTTTTGATACAGATTTGAAAAGAAACAGAAACAACTGAATCAGTTTTATTTAGCTGTTTTTATTTGTTTTTTTTGTTTTTTTTTTGCTCAAAATACAACGTTTTAAAAATAAATCTCAGTCTTTTCAGTAAGTCTCAGACAATATTAAAAAATACTTTTACTTGTCAGTCCTGTTTAAAAATGTAGTGGAGTAGAAAGTACAGATACTGCTCTCAAATGTAGTGGAGTAAAAGTAAGAAGTATCCACGCAGTACTTTAATACTTTTACTTGGTTCCATTCCACTGCTGTATATTTTTGATACCCCTGATTATTAAAATGTGCTTTTATTTGGCTGTAGTTTCTAAACTGCTCAACAGATTAAATATTGACACACACGTATTGAATCGTGAATGACGAATAATGAAGGAACAATATAGACCTCATTGAGCTCGCAGCATTTTACAAAAGAAGTGTGTTTTACATGTGTTTGTCTTCTGTCAAAGCTAAAATCTTCAGCCTAAAACACACAGATAAATCCATGTTTATGAATAGACTAATATTATGGACTTTCTCAGGATTTTTCTGCTAATATCATCACATTCACAACATTCATTTGGAGACTCAAAACCTGTCCTCAAGTCTATGTATTTAACCTCAGAAAAATGTGTTGAAAGTGAGAGTAGGAGAGCGTTTATCTTTCAAAATTATGTAGAATCGCAATAAAACGTCACTTTAAAATCACTGTTATGACGCCAAATGTGTTGTTTTTTTGCACATGAAGCTCTCACTTTTGTTCCCTGCTTTGCTTCTGTTCTGATTCTTGTGTTGGTTCAGTTTTAATCAGACTAAAAACGCATACAAATAAGAAAAAAAAAAAAGATTCGGCTCTTTTCAAAACTGAGATCCGGTTCCAGCCGATCACGTCAAGGAATCGTTTAAAAGAGCCGTCTCGTTCACGAAAGTCACATCACGTAACCCGACGCTATACTTTACAAAGAAAACTATTTATAAGCACCATGTTTTATGCATCGCCGTCCTCCCCGGAGCTTTTAAATGATCATTATTAAGATAAATACGCCCCATATTTCTTCCTGAAGGTGAATATTTTCCTGACGTTTTGATAAATTTGACCTGATTTTTCTTCAAATTTGTCACACGGACGGAGCGATGGGCAGAGAGATGGGGCAAAGTAACGGGCAGAGGCGTTGTCCTTGATGGAGCTAAAAGACAAGCCTGCGCCGCTAAAGCTAATCTAACCAACGTGTGTGTGTGTGTGTTTTAAAGGTTTGTTAGACTTGTATCTGGCAACACATTCATCCACTCATCCACTCATGACCCATATTTTTTCCTGAAGGTGAATATTTTCTTGACATTTTGATCAATTTGACCTGATTTCTTTTTTAATTTGTCACACGGACGGGGCAAAGAGAGGGGCAAAGAGAGGGCCAGAGAGAGGGGCAGAGAGAGGGACAGAGAGATGTGCAGGAGACGGGGGAAAGATAGGTAGAAAGATGGAGCAGAGAGAGGGGCAAAGAGAGGGACAGAGAGAAGAGACAGAGAGAGGGGTAGAGAAATGGGCAGGGAAATGGGTAGAGAGATGGGACAGAGAGATGGGGCAGAGAGATGGAGCAGAGAGATGGAGCAGAGAGATGGGGCAGAGAGATGGAGCAGAGAGATGGAGCAGAGAAAGGGATAGAGAGATGGTTAGAGAGATGGAGCAGAGAGATGGGGCAGAGAAAGGGATAGAGAGATGGTTAGAGAGATGGGGCAGAGAGATGGGTAGAGAGATGAGTAGAGAGATGGAGCAGAGAGAAGGAGCAGAGAGAGGGACAGAGAGATGGAGTAGAGAGATGGAGCGGAGAGAGGGACAGAGAGATGAGCGAAGAGATGAGGCAGCGCTGTTGTCCTTAATGGAGCTAAAAAACAAGCCAGGGCACTAAAGTGTGTGTGTGTGTGTGTGTGTGTGTGTGTGTGTGTGTAAAAGGCTGTTTGTTAGACTTGTATCTGGCAACCCATTCATCCACTCATCCACTCATCCATTCATCCACTCATCCACTCATCCACTCATCCATTCATCCACTCATCCACTCATCCATTCATCCATTCATCCATTCACTGTAAATCCAGACTTTGGTAAATGGTGAGGAATTATAGAAAGGTTTGTCCACAGTAAAGACATATGTAAACTGGTGCAAACAGTCGGGGCTTCAAGTCGACACAATAATTTGTAGTAAATGAGAGAGAATAAACATGTAAAAATAACAACAAAAAATACATATATTCCACTTTTCTTTTTTTTTTTTTTTGTAAGATTTAAGTGTGTACGGAAGGTTCACAGTTTAAGTCAAGTTGATTTCTATAAAACATTTAAAACATACGTAAACATACAAATGTGACAGACAGAGGGCGCTGTTCCATAGTAGAGTATAGGGCTGCAGTAACAGATAAACAGGACCCATGGAGCGCACACATTTAAACACAACTATGAGTAATATTTATCATAGTTTTGCATCAGTCCAGTGGCAGAAAAATAGTCGAGAGGAAAAAGTTGTAAATTACAGGAAGCAAAGCCAAGTCCTAAAAAGAAATCCGTCTCCCTCATTCTCACCAACGCACAAAACCCCAGTCCCCCCAGATCCCACTTTTTACAGTCCTAATCCAAACGAGTCAAACTACCCTTATTTTGAGCTCATTCTATCGTTCAAAATCGAAAATCAGTGTATAGAGAAGAATTTAAGTTCAAGAACATTTCGAACTTTATATCCTGTAATGTTTGACCCAGCAATTCTTTATTATCTTCCTTAAATCTCTCTCTCTCTCTTCCTTTCCTCTCCTCTGTCTTATCCTTACTTTACGTCTCTGCTCCTCTTCTCCACCTGATGCAGTTTGTAGTTTGGGATTTAAAGTTTCTGTTTGTGAAAATGTGCCTTCTTCAATCCTCCTTAACTCCCCGTAGCCTCTTCTTTCTCTCTTCCCTCTCCTCCCTCGCTACCTGTCCCGTGCTAATCCACCCACCCTGTCCCCACCCTTTCTTTCCCCTTCTCCTTTATCATCCTCTCTCGCTACCTCCCTCCCCCCTCGCTTGCTCTCCTCCTCTCTCTCCCTCTCTTTCCTCCCTTCTTTCTCTCTCTCCCTCCAACTAACCCACCCTCTCCCCACCCTCTGTTTTACTCTCGCTAGTCATCCTCCCCCACTCTCATCTGCTTCTCTCTGTCTCTGTCTCCTTCTCTCTCTCCCTCTCTCATCCTTTCCTGCCCCTCTCCCCCTTCTCCTTTCTCTCTACCTCCATCGCTCCCTCTTCTTTTTCCAACCTTCTTTTATACCCTCTCTTCCTCTCCCCATCACTGTCCTCCTCCTCTCTCTCTGTTCTCTCCCGTCTTCTTTTTTCAACCATCTTCTCTCCTCTCTCATCCATCTCCTCTTTCTTCCCACCTCCTTCTCTCCCTCTCCTCTCCTCCCTGTCTTTTTTTTTCAAAATTCGTCTCTCCCCTTCTCCTCTCCCTGTCTCCTCTTTCTTTCCACCCACTTCTCTCCCTCTCCTCTTTTTTATCAACCTTCTCCTCTTCCCCTCTCCTCTTTCTCTCCACCTCCTTCTCTCCCTCTCCTCTTCCCCCCCTTTTTTCTCAACCTTCTCCTCTTCCCTTCACTCCCTCGATCTCCTCCTCTCTCGTCTCCCCCTCTCCTCTTTCTCTCCACCTCCTTGTCTCCCTTTCCTCTCCGTCACTCTTATTTTTTCAAACTATCCCCTTTTCCTTTCCCTCTCTTCCTTTCCCCCTCTCCTCTTTCTCTCCACCTCCTTCTCTCTTTCTCCTCCCCTCTCCGCTTTCTCTCACACCTCCTTCTCTCCCCCTCCTCTTCCCCCTCTTTTTTATCAACCTTCTCCTCTCCCCCTCACTCTCCTCTTTCTCTCTACCTCCCTCTCCTCTCCCCTCTCTTCTCTTTTCAATGTTCTTCTCTCCCCGTTTGTTCTCCCCTCTCCCTCTTTGTCTGTCCACCTCCTTCTCTCCCTCTCCTCCTCCCCCTCTTTTTTCCCTCCAACCTTTCCCCCTCCTCTCCCCGTCATCCCCCTCCCTCTTCTCCTCTCTCTCTCGTCTCCCTTCAACAGTCTTCTGTCCCCTTCTCCTCTTTCTTTCCACCCCTTCTCTCCCTCTCCTCTCCCCCCTCTTTTTTCTCAACCTTCTCCTCTCCCTCTCATGCTCCTACTCTCTCTCCCCTCTCCCTCTTCATCTCCTTCTCTCCCCCTCATCCCCCTTCGTGTCCTCCTCTCTCTCGTCTCCCCTTCTTTTTCTCACACCTCTTCTCTCCCCTCGTCTCGCACCGTTTCCTCTCCTGTCACTCTTCTCTTTCTCTCCACCTCCTTCTTTCCCTCTCCTCTCCCCCTCTCTTTTCTTTTCAGCATTCTTCTCTCCCCTCCCTCTCTAACTGTCCACCTCCACTCTCCCTCTCTTTTTTCCTCAACCTTCCTCTCCCTCTCATCAAACTCCCTCTCCTCCTCTCCCTCGTCTCCCCTTCAAAATTCTTCTCTCCCCTTCTCCTCTTTCACTCCATCTCCTTCTCTCCCTCTCCTCTCTCCTTTCTCCTCTTCCTCCTCTTCTCCTCCTCCTCTTCTCCTCTCTCCTCTTCCTCTCCTCTGCTCCTCTCCTCCCCCTCTCCTCCTCCTCTCTGCTCCTCCTCTCTCCTCCTCTTCTCCTCTCCTCCTCCTCCCCCTCCTCTCTCCTCCTCCTCTCTCCTCTCCTACCTCCTCCTCTCTCCTCTCCTACCTCCTCCTCTCCCCCTCTCCTCCTCTCTCCTCTCCTCCTCTCTCCTCTTCCTCTCCTCTGCTCCTCTCCTCCCCCTCTCCTCCTCCTCTCTGCTCCTCCTCTCTCCTCCTCCACTCCTCCTTCTCCTCTCCTCCTCCTCTCTCCTCTCCTCCTCCTCCTCCTCCTCTCCTACCTCCTCCTTCTCCTCTCCTCCTCCTCTCCTCCTCCTCCTCCTCTCCTCCTCCCTTCTCCTGTCTGAACTTGGCTGGGACTTACTTTATATCCCAGCACACAGGGGACCGATGCTCGCAGATAGGCCCGCCTTACCCGAGCCCCCAGATCCCAGCGCTAATAAGATCCAAACTTTCTCTTCTTTTTTGGGAAGATAAAACTGTCACAGAGAGAGCCACAAATCCGCTCCCAGCTGCGGAGGTTTTAAATGGCTTTAGAGGATGCTGGGAGCTACAATACAAGTGCAAGAGTCAAAGTGTCATCATGCATTATTTAAGAACAATTTGAAAACTACATGCTGCCTGAGAGACAGAGTGAGGACGGTGAAGGAGCTCGGGGTGGAGACGCTGCTCCTTCACATCAGGAGGAGTCAGAAGGAGGCTCCACGTACAGTAGATCTGAACTGGAGGGACTGGAAGAAGTTTCAACGAAGCCAAAACAATCACTGTAGCTTCAAACATTGACAATTCCAGGAGTGAAAATGACCAAAATGATTCTAGTGAAGGTGTGTGGAGTTTAAAAACACAGTGGAGCTGTATTATGAACTGTTTTGGGCGACAGAAGCTCAGTTGGTGGAGCGTTTGATCAGAAGGTTGGCGGTTCAAATCCTGCTCTCGATGTAAACACAACAATAATGCTGCTGTTGTGTCCTTGGGCAAGACACTTAACCCACCTCTCCCCCAGTGTCTGTGTACAATGGTGTGTGCGTGTGTGTGCGTACGTGTGTGTGCGTGTGTGTGTGTGTGTGTGAGTGGTTCCTTGATATGAGTGACTTGAAGGTGGAAAAATGCTGTACAATGTGACCATTTACCATTTACTTCCACTTGATGACATCACAAGGTGGAACGGAGTGTTTTAGTTTGCAGGAAGAACACAGCTCAAATATCCAGGATTTGTCTCCTGAATATTTAGAAATGAAACAAAACACAACTCCAGGTATATTTGTCATGAGGATACAACTTTATAACAAACATATAGATTGGATAATGTAGACACTTAAAAGTGTGGACACAGAATTAATTGGGTAGGACTAAACCAGGACTAAACCAGGACTGAACCAGGACTGAACCAGGACTAAACCAGGATAAAACCAGAATTAAACCAAGACTAAACCAGGACTAAACAAGACTAAACCAGGACTAAACCAGGACGACACCAGGACTAAACCAGGACTAAAACCAGAATTAAACCAAGACTAAACCAGGACTAAACAAGACTAAACCAGGACTAAACCAGGACCAAACCAGGATTTAAGTGGACTTTTTCTTCAGTGTCTCAGAACCTCAAATTTGAAATGGTAATGATGGATTCATTAATAGTTGAACAGGTGTACTTAATAAAATGTCCGTCATTGTATCTCCATTAAAAGTGCATGTTAAAACGCTGTAAAATGAGGAGCAGAGATAGCTAAAAGAAACACATTTGGTCTTTACATCGGGACTGGGAGCGGAGGGCACTTCTCCTCAAAGGTCAGTACAGATCTGGAGAGAGCGGAAATTTAATCCCCTTCTTTTGGCTACGATGAATTAATTATAACATTAGGGGGAGCTCTAGGGGCCGGCGCCGCTGTGATGAAGTGAGCACATATAGTTTAAAAGAGTGGCTCTGTCTCAGGGGCCGTGGGCTCCTGAACTCAACACAGATGTATAAAACATGAGGGGACAGAGGGACGGTCACCCATGGCAACACTGGACAGTTAGGAATGGATTAAACCGCATTATTAAGTGTCGATATGCACTGGACGGACAGAATATCATGTGATGTATTTAAAGACACAGTACATCACTTTTTGAAGGTGGCACGATTGCATGGAAAAAGTTAAAATCGCACTTCGGAACATTCTATATGATGCTAAATAAGCTTTATGTGGAAGATTTTACCCAAAAGAGCAACATTACCATGGAAACGAGCAGGTGAGTCCCTCCTCCAGGCCAAATAAGAGTCAGGTTTGTGGAGATGCAAGTCCAAGCACGGTAAGGACGCATGTTTTTCGATGTTTTTCTGTGCAATAAAAACAACAAAAATGAAAAAAAACAAAAACAAACTTTTTATAGAGTTTATTGTTCGGTTAAAAAGTACTTACTGTGGCTTTAGGACATTTGTTGACGTTCATGTGGCATCACAACTTTCTAAATTCCCTATGCATGGGGTTCAGAAAGATGAGACCGTTTAAGCTGTTGCCATAACGATAAACAATTGAAAACAAAATATTATAACATTAGATCATTATATTATATTGGTGTAGTCCTGGTTTAGTCCTGGTTCAGTCTGGATTTAGTACTGGTTTAGTTTTAGTTTAGTCCTGGTTTAGTCTTGATTTAATCCTGTTTAGTCTTGATTTAGTCCTGGTTTAGTCCTGGTTTAGTCTTGGTTTAGTCCTGGTTTAGTCTTGGTTTAGTCCTGGTTTAGTCTTGGTTTAGTCCTGGTTTAGTCCTGGTTTAGTTCTGGTTCAGTCCTGGTTTAGTTTTAGTTTAGTCCTGGTTTAGTTTTAGTTTAGTCCTGGTCTAGTCCTTGTTTAGTTCTGGTTTAGTCTTGGTTTAGTCCTGGTTTAGTCTTGGTTTAGTCCTGGTTTAGTCTTGGTTTAGTCCTGGTTTAGTTCTGGTTCAGTCCTGGTTTAGTTTTAGTTTAGTCCTGGTTTAGTTTTAGTTTAGTCCTGGTCTAGTCCTTGTTTAGTCCTGGTTTAGTCTTGGTTTAGTCTTGGTTTAGTCCTGGTTTAGTCTTGGTTTAGTCCTGGTTTAGTCCTGGTTCAGTCCTGTTTTAGTTTTAGTTTGGTCCTGGTTTAGTCCTGGTTTAAAATTGAGCTCCCATATAGCAACGAAACCTACATGACGACGCAAAGTTACAGCTCAGATCTGTGGAGAGGCGAGTCCACACCATTAAATAAAATATAAAACCTGCTCATTTGTTTGGATAGAGCAAAAACACAACTGTTAAAGCCACGTTACAATCTCAACATTACAAAGCCTGTATAAATAATGTAAGGTGATGTCTCTGTTGAGCAGTGTCGGTACAGTGTCCTCTGCTTGTCCTGTGCTTCTGTCTGACCCTGGACTGACCCTCAGAGCTGTCAATCACCCGTGAGTGACAGCAGTGACTTCATGTCTGCTCCGCATATCACACGCTAATATCACACGTCAAAGATAGATTTATATAAATGTGGTTTAGAGACACGAGGTTATGAGCAAGGGCAGGAGATGCAGAGTAGACCAAGAGACGTCCCATTTATTTTAACGTCTTTGAATCATCTCAAGACTTTTGTTGCTCTACAAGGCGACGCACAGTGTAACGGCCCAATTTTAAAAGTCTTGTGCAGTATTTATGTGTTTTATAATACTTATGGACATTTTAGCTTTAATATTACACATTTTATAACCTATTTTTTTCTGATGGAGGGAGTGGTAACAGCTGCAGTACATCGAGAATCAGGAAGTACTTCACACGTGTCCCGTGCTCAGGTCTCTGCACTGGCTCCTGTGGCTCCGAGAATACACTTTAAAGCAGCTCTCTGTATCCATGGAGACAAGCAGACCCAGTTACAGCTCAGATCTGTGGAGAGGAAAGCACCTCACAGTAAGAATTCACGTTTTTCATGGCACTTCCTCAGCAATAACAACACAAATTAAGTAAATGCATAGATAGTTAGATCATTTTAATCCAATGGAACATACAGGCAAAGCAGTAACATGGAGGCAGGCGGCAGAAAAGTTACGCAGTGCATCTTTAAAATGACTTAGCTCTGACTTCTGCACGTACAGTTTAAAAAAAAAAGAAAGGTAGGAGTCTGAAACATGACTCGTTGGTGACCTGAGGAGCAAAAAAACGTTAAAATCAGACATATTGTGTTTGTGTCCGCTCTATATTTATAATCTACGACACCCGTGGATCTTTATGTTATAATTTGCACGTTTTAAATCGCAATATTCATCTAAAACGACTTCATAAAAGAAACGTCAAAAGTAAACGTCATCACAACGAAGAGCCGTGTAGCTGTCGGCGCCTCCTATGGATAGCTGTGGGTCACACTAGCGAGCAAATAAAAATAAAAATAAAACTGGCGAACAGAGTAAAAATGGAGATTGATCGGCAAAATGGCGTCTTGAAAATTGTCTTGAAACGATTAAAGATTGCACAAATCACAAATCAGTCCAAGAACTACTTCGGGTGAGTAAATGGTGAAGGGAAAAACTCTGAAAAGTTGATTTTGTTGAAAAGATCTGTATTAAATCTAGCAGCTGGACAGTCAAAGTTGAGGTTAAAGGAATAAAGGAATTCAGACACGGGTAGAACATGCAAACATAGCTACGTATACGACAAACTCTTGAGCACGCTATCCTACAGAGACGTGAACAAAACTCCCAAATTTTAATCAGAGGAGAGGATGGATTAGGCAAACTTACCCCGTCCATCGCTCATTTGTAATTAGTAGAAGATTAAAGCCGGTTCTATCTCTGGTCCATCCACACTTATATCACGGAGGTGCTACATGCCACCCGCCAAGGCCCACCCACTGCGCCTCTAATTGGGTCCTTATTAGAGTGCGCCCCTCCTGGTTCTGTGATGGCTTCAGACCTCACACTCGGGCCATAAATCAGGCCTGTGACGACTGTCCAGCAGAGCGGCGCCGGCCTCATGCATATTCAACGCCACAGAGATTTGGGGTCAGGACTAATAACAGACGTAATTTGTAATTTCGCGTGGGTCTCGTTGGGTGGGTTGACCTATACAGCGCCCCCACTGGCTCACAGCGGTACGGCTACACTTAAGCATAGTGTATTTTTTACTCACGTCTCTAGTTGGGGTTGATGAAGTACGGTTGTTAAGGTTGGTGTTATGCTTGTTATTGTAAGTACGTGCACGTTGGAAAGAGATGTTTTAAATGCGTTGTAGACTCCGCGATCTCTCTAATCAGCGGGTTGACGGTTAAAATTCCAATTCGTGCTGTAAATGTTCTCGGGCAAGACGCTTTTTTCCCCCCACTTTTTCTGCGTTATGTGGTTGTTGGTTGAAGAAGCGAGAGTTGCTCAGTTGGTAGAGCGTGTCCACTGATCCGAAGGTGGAGGCGTGATTCCAGCTCCCACAGAAGAATGCTGTTGTTGTGTCGTTGAGCAAGACACTTAACCCACCTCGCCCCTAGTGTCGGTGTACATTGGTGTATGAATGATGTAAAGTGCTTTGAGTGACCATTTACTAAGCACGTTGCATTGTTTGGCAGCCATTTTGTCTATTCAGTGCTGCAGTAACTATGATTTGGTTTGTATAGGGTTCAATGTTACACAGTATGACTTTAAACGTGTGCATTTCCATGTAGATAAGAAGATGACATCACCAGGTCAAGTCAGTCAATGTAATTTTCAGAAATGAAAACATGAATTAATGCACAAAAGCTTCTATTGCTTCTAACATCTCCATAGCGACAAGCATGTGGCAGACCCCCAGTCAGAAAAGTTACATAGTGCTCCCTTAAAGCTACATAAATGGGTAGACTAAACAGGAAGAGTAGTTAAATTAAATACACAGCATCACTCAAAGAAAATAAAAAGTAAAATAAGATCATATGTGTTTTATCTGTTGTGGGATATCAAAGGTCCTGCGTTTGGATAGAAGGATTTGTCCCTAAACACAAACAGAGGTGTTGAACTTCCAGGACCTGTGGAGATAAGGCGTCCTGAGTGAGTGTGCGCTCAGATTAACACCTCCACCATCACAAATATTTGGCAGAGGGATGGAGTGTGGCCAAACGCACCCGCACATGAAATTAGACTGAAGTGAGGGAGGGAGGGGGAGAGGGAAAGAGGAGGGAGAAGGAGAGAGAGAAAGAGGGGGAGGGAAAGGCACAGAGGGAGAAAGGGAGGGAAAGAGGGGATAATGGATGGGAGAGAGAGAGAGAGAAGGGGGAGAGTCAGATGGAATGAGGGAAAGAGAGAGGAGAAACAGCGGGACAAAGAGAGAGCGAGAAAGGCCGAGAGGGAGAAAGGGAGGGAAAGAGGGGATAATGCAGGGGAGAGAGAGAAAGAGGGGGAGGGTGGGGTAAAAAGAGAGTGGGAAAGTGACATGGAGAGAGAAGGACTGGACAAAGAAAGAGGTGGGTTAAGGGAGGGAGAGAAAGAGGGAGAGGCAGAGAGAGGGGGAGGGAGTGTGAGAGGGAGGAAATGAGGGGTGTGGGAGTGACAAAGACGGACATAGAAGGATTGGACAGAGAAAGAAAGGTGGGACACAAAGAGGAGAGAGAGTAAGAAGGGGAGGGAGAGTCACAGATGGAGAGAGAGAAAGGAGAAACAGTGAGACAAAGGGAGAGAGAAAGAGGGGGAGGGAAAAGCAGAGGGAAAAAGGGAGGGAATGAGGGGATAATGGAGGGGATGAGGTAAAAAGAGAGTGGGAGACTGACATGATGGGAGAGGGAGGGAGAAGGACTGGATGGAGAAAGAAAAAAAGAGGAGGGCTTAGAGAGGGAGAGAAAGAGGGAGAGGCAGAAAGAGAAGGAGATAGTGTGAGAGAGA